>NC_091439.1:120106947-120423379 GCF_964237555.1 Oryctolagus cuniculus
AACATATTCGAATTTTCTAGGAAGAAAGCTTCAGAAACCTGAGAAAACATGATATTCTTTCTGTAAACATGACATTGGATGTATTTGCCTAACAAGAAGATTGTGCTTCTCTCCAAAACCACTTTCACGGAGATTTGTGGTTAAATTTCACGGGATACTACAACATTTTGTCCAGATACTCTGGATGAAAACAAAACTATCTGGTGTGTTGTGGCTATCTCAATCCCAGATCTTGCTACAGCCTCTGTGTGTGTTTGTGTTTTCTGGACATTCTCTATGGACTTTAAGGTTTTGAATGAATTTTCGCAGGACACTTTTTGTTTTCTGCTGGCAAACGCTAATTGGTTCCACCTGGAGTGAAATACTCCACATATTCGAGTTTTCTAGGACGAAAGCTTCAGAAACCTGAGAAAACATGATATTTCTTTCTGTAAACATGACATTGGATGCATTTGCCGAACAGGAAGATTGTGCTTTTCTCCAAAACCACTTTCACGGTGATTTTTTGGTTAAATTTCACCCCGATACTACAACATTTTGTCCAGATACTCTGGATGAAAACAAAACTATCTGGTGTGTTGTGGCTATCTCAATCCCAGATCTTTCTACAGCCTCTGTGTTTGTTTGTGTTTTCTGGACATTCTCTATGGACGTTAAAGTTTTGAATGCATTTTAGCAGGACCCTTTTTGTTTTCTGCTGGCAAACGCTAATTGGTTCCACCTGGTGTCAAATTCTCCACACATTCGAGTTTTCTAGGAAGAAAGCTCCAGAAACCTGAGAAAACATGATATTTCTTTCTGTAAACATGACATTGGATGCATTTTCCGAACAGAAAGATGGTGCTTTTCTCCAAAACCACTTTCTCGGTGATTTTTTGGTTAAATTTCACCCGAAATCCACAATAATTTTCCAGATACTCCTGGATGAAAACAAAACTATCTGGTGTGTTGTGGCTATCTCAATCCCAGATCTTGCTACAGCCTCTGTGTGTGTTTGCGTTTTCTGGACATTCTCTATGGACTTTACGGTTTTGATTGCTTTTTAGCATGTAAGTTTTTGTTTTTAGCTGCCAAACGCTAATTGGTTCCACCTGGAGTCAAATCCTCCACACATTTGAGTTTTCTAGGAAGAAAGCTTCAGAAACCTGAGAAAACATGATATTTGTATTTGTAAACATGACATTGGATTCATTTGCTGAAAAGAAAGATTGTGCTTTTCACCAAAACCCCTTTCACGGTGATTTTTTGGTTAAATTTAACTTCAAAACTACAACAATTTGTCCAGATACTCCTGGATGAAAACAAAACTGTCTGGTGATTTTTAGCTATCTCAATCCCAGATCTTGCTACAGCCTCTGTGTGTGTTTGTGTTTTCTGGACATTCTCTATGGACTTTACGGTTTTGAATGCATTTTAGCAGGACTCTTTTTGTTTTCTGCTGGCAAACGCTAATTGGTTCCACCTGGAGTGAAATACTCCACATATTCGAGTTTTCTAGGACGAAAGCTTCAGAAACCTGAGAAAACATGATATTTCTTTCTGTAAACATGACATTGGATGCATTTGCCAAACAGGAAGATTGTGCTTTTCTCCAAAAAGAATTTCACGGTGATTTTTGGTTAAATTTCACCCAAAATCCACAACAATTTGTCCAGATACTCCTGAATGAAAACAAAACTATCTGGTGTGTTGTGGCTCTCTCAATCCCAGATCTTGGTACAGCCTCTGTGAGTGTTTGTGTTTTCTGGACATTCTCTATGGACTTTAAGGTTTTGAATGCATTTTAGCATGACCCTTTTTGTTTTCTGCTGGCAAACGCTAATTGGTTCCACCTGGAGTCAAATCCTCCACACATTCGAGTTTTCTAGGACGAAAGCTTCAGAAACCTGAGAAAACATGATATTTCTTTCTGTAAACATGACATTGGATGCATTTGCCGAACAGGAAGATTGTGCTTCTCTCCAAAACCACTTTCACGGTGATTATTTGGTTAAATTTCACCCGGATACTACAACATTTTTTCCAGATACTCTGGATGAAAACAAAACTATCTGGTGTGTTGTGCCTATCTTAATCCCAGATCTTGCTACAGCCTCTGTGTGTGTTTGTGTTTTCTGGACATTCTCTATGGACTTTACGGTTTTGAATGCATTTTAGCATGTAAGTTTTTGTTTTCTGCTGGCAAACGCTAATTGGTTCCACCTGGAGTCAAATCCTCCACACATTCGAGTTTTCTAGGAAGAAAGCTCCAGAAACCTGAGAAAACATGATATTTCTTTCTGTAAACATGACATTGGATTCATTTGCTGAACCGAAAGTTTGTGCATTTTTCCTAAACCATTTTCACGGTGACTTTTTTGGTTAAGTTTCACCCGAAATCCACAACAATTTGTCCAGATACTCCTGGATAAAAACAAAACTATCTGGTGTGTTGTGGCTATCTCAATGCCAGATCTTGCTACAGCCTCTGTGTGTGTTTGTGTTTTCTGGACATTCTCTATGCACTTTACGGTTTTGAATGCATTTTAGCATGTAAGTTTTTGTTTTCTGCTGGCAAACGCTAATTGGTTCCACCTGGAGTCAAATCCTCCACACATTCGAGTTTTGTAGGAAGAATGCTTCAGAAACCTGAGAAAACATGATATTTGTATTTGTAAACATGACATTGGATTCATTTGCTGAACAGAAATATTGTGCTTTTCTCCAAAACCACTTTCACGGTGATTTTTGGTTAAATTTAACTTCAAAACTACAACAATTTTTCCAGAAACTCCTGGATGAAAACAATACTATCTGGTGTGTTGTGGCTATCTCAATCCCGGATCTTGCTACAGCCTCTGTGTGTGTTTGTGTTTTCTGGACATTCTCTATGTACTTTAAGGTTTTGAATGCATTTTAGCAGGACCCTTTCTGTTTTCTGCTGGCAAACGCTAATTGGTTCCACCTGTAGTGAAATACTCCACATATTCGAGTTTTCTAGGACGAAAGCTTCAGAAACCTGAGAAAACATGATATTTCTTTCTGTAAACATGACATTGGATGCATTTGCCGAACAGGAAGATTGTGCTTTCCTCCAAAACCACTTTCACGGTGATTTTTGGTTAAATTTCACTTCAAAACTAAAACAATTTGTCCAGATACTCCTGGATGAAAACAAAATCATCTGGTGTGTTTTGGCTAT
Source organism: Oryctolagus cuniculus (assembly GCF_964237555.1). Lineage (NCBI taxonomy): Eukaryota > Metazoa > Chordata > Mammalia > Lagomorpha > Leporidae > Oryctolagus > Oryctolagus cuniculus. The sequence continues at coordinate 120,110,129 of NC_091439.1, forward strand.
CTCAATCCCAGATCTTGCTACAGCCTCTGTGTGTGTTTGTGTTTTCTGGACATTCTCTATGGACTTTAAGGTTTTGAATGCATTTTAGTAGCACCCTTTCTGTTTTCTGCTGGCAAACGCTAATTGGTTCCACCTGGAATCAAATCCTCCACACATTCGAGTTTTCTAGGAAGAAAGCTTCAGAAACCTGAGAAAACATGATATTTCTTTCTGTAAACATGACATTGGATGCATTTGCCGAACAGGAAGATTGTGCTTTTCTCCAAAACCACTTTCACGGTGATTTTTGGTTAAATTTCACTTCAAAACTACAACATTTTGTCCACATAATCTGGATGAAAACAAAACTATCTGGTGTGTTGTGGCTATCTCAACCCCAGATCTTGTTACAGCCTCTGTGTGTGTTTGTGTTGTCTGGACATTCTCTATGGACTTTAAGGTTTTGAATGCATTTTAGCAGGACCCTTTTTGTTTTCTGCTGGCAAACACTAATTGGTTCCACCTGGAGTCAAATCCTCCACACATTCGAGTTTTCTAGGAAGAAAGCTCCAGAAACCTGAGAAAACATGATATTTCTTTCTGTAAACATGACATTGCATGCATGTGCCGAACAGGAAGATTGTGCTTTTCTCCAAAACCACTTTCACGGTGATTTTTTTGGTTAAATTTCACCCGAAATCCACAACAATTTGTCCAGATACTCCTGGATGAAAACAAAACTCTCTGGTGTGTTGTGGCTATCTCAATCCCAGATCTTGCTACAGCCTCTGTGTTTGTTTGTGTTTTCTGGACATTCTCTATGGACTTTACGGTTTTGAATGCATTTTAGCATGTAATTTTTGTTTTTAGCTGCCAAACGCTAATTGGTTCCACCTGGAGTCAAATCCTCCACACATTCGAGTTTTCTAGGAAGAAAGCTACAGAAACCTGAGAAAACATGATATTTCTTTCTGTAAACATGACACTGGATTCATTTGCTGAAAAGAAAGATTGTACTTTTCTCCAAAACCACTTTCACGGTGATTTTTTGGTTAAATTTCACTTCAAAACTACAACATTTTGTCCAGATACTCCTGGATGAAAACAAAACTATCTGGTGTGTTGTGGCTATCTCAATCCGAGATCTTGCTACAGCCTCTGTGTGTGTTTGTGTTTTCTGGACATTCTCTATGGACTTTAAGGTTTTGAATGAATTTTCGCAGGACACTTTTTGTTTTCTGCTGGCAAACGCTAATTGGTTCCACCTGGAGTGAAATACTCCACATATTCGAGTTTTCTAGGACGAAAGCTTCAGAAACCTGAGAAAACATGATATTTCTTTCTGTAAACATGACATTGGATGCATTTGCCAAACAGGAAGATTGTGCTTTTCTCCAAAAAGAATTTCACGGTGATTTTTGGTTAAATTTCACCCAAAATCCACAACAATTTGTCCAGATACTCCTGAATGAAAACAAAACTATCTGGTGTGTTGTGGCTCTCTCAATCCCAGATCTTGGTACAGCCTCTGTGAGTGTTTGTGTTTTCTGGACATTCTCTATGGACTTTAAGGTTTTGAATGCATTTTAGCATGACCCTTTTTGTTTTCTGCTGGCAAACGCTAATTGGTTCCACCTGGAGTCAAATCCTCCACACATTCGAGTTTTCTAGGACGAAAGCTTCAGAAACCTGAGAAAACATGATATTTCTTTCTGTAAACATGACATTGGATGCATTTGCCGAACAGGAAGATTGTGCTTCTCTCCAAAACCACTTTCACGGTGATTATTTGGTTAAATTTCACCCGGATACTACAACATTTTTTCCAGATACTCTGGATGAAAACAAAACTATCTGGTGTGTTGTGCCTATCTTAATCCCAGATCTTGCTACAGCCTCTGTGTGTGTTTGTGTTTTCTGGACATTCTCTATGGACTTTACGGTTTTGAATGCATTTTAGCATGTAAGTTTTTGTTTTCTGCTGGCAAACGCTAATTGGTTCCACCTGGAGTCAAATCCTCCACACATTCGAGTTTTCTAGGAAGAAAGCTCCAGAAACCTGAGAAAACATGATATTTCTTTCTGTAAACATGACATTGGATTCATTTGCTGAACCGAAAGTTTGTGCATTTTTCCTAAACCATTTTCACGGTGACTTTTTTGGTTAAGTTTCACCCGAAATCCACAACAATTTGTCCAGATACTCCTGGATAAAAACAAAACTATCTGGTGTGTTGTGGCTATCTCAATGCCAGATCTTGCTACAGCCTCTGTGTTTGTTTGTGTTTTCTGGACATTCTCTATGCACTTTACGGTTTTGAATGCATTTTAGCATGTAAGTTTTTGTTTTCTGCTGGCAAACGCTAATTGGTTCCACCTGGAGTCAAATCCTCCACACATTCGAGTTTTGTAGGAAGAATGCTTCAGAAACCTGAGAAAACATGATATTTGTATTTGTAAACATGACATTGGATTCATTTGCTGAACAGAAATATTGTGCTTTTCTCCAAAACCACTTTCACGGTGATTTTTGGTTAAATTTAACTTCAAAACTACAACAATTTTTCCAGAAACTCCTGGATGAAAACAATACTATCTGGTGTGTTGTGGCTATCTCAATCCCGGATCTTGCTACAGCCTCTGTGTGTGTTTGTGTTTTCTGGACATTCTCTATGTACTTTAAGGTTTTGAATGCATTTTAGCAGGACCCTTTCTGTTTTCTGCTGGCAAACGCTAATTGGTTCCACCTGTAGTGAAATACTCCACATATTCGAGTTTTCTAGGACGAAAGCTTCAGAAACCTGAGAAAACATGATATTTCTTTCTGTAAACATGACATTGGATGCATTTGCCGAACAGGAAGATTGTGCTTTCCTCCAAAACCACTTTCACGGTGATTTTTGGTTAAATTTCACTTCAAAACTAAAACAATTTGTCCAGATACTCCTGGATGAAAACAAAACCATCTGGTGTGTTTTGGCTATCTCAATCCCAGATCTTGCTACAGCCTCTGTGTGTGTTTGTGTTTTCTGGACATTCTCTATGGACTTTAAGGTTTTGAATGCATTTTAGTAGCACCCTTTCTGTTTTCTGCTGGCAAACGCTAATTGGTTCCACCTGGAATCAAATCCTCCACACATTCGAGTTTTCTAGGAAGAAAGCTTCAGAAACCTGAGAAAACATGATATTTCTTTCTGTAAACATGACATTGGATGCATTTGCCGAACAGGAAGATTGTGCTTTTCTCCAAAACCACTTTCACGGTGATTTTTGGTTAAATTTCACTTCAAAACTACAACATTTTGTCCACATAATCTGGATGAAAACAAAACTATCTGGTGTGTTGTGGCTATCTCAACCCCAGATCTTGTTACAGCCTCTGTGTGTGTTTGTGTTGTCTGGACATTCTCTATGGACTTTAAGGTTTTGAATGCATTTTAGCAGGACCCTTTTTGTTTTCTGCTGGCAAACACTAATTGGTTCCACCTGGAGTCAAATCCTCCACACATTCGAGTTTTCTAGGAAGAAAGCTCCAGAAACCTGAGAAAACATGATATTTCTTTCTGTAAACATGACATTGCATGCATGTGCCGAACAGGAAGATTGTGCTTTTCTCCAAAACCACTTTCACGGTGATTTTTTTGGTTAAATTTCACCCGAAATCCACAACAATTTGTCCAGATACTCCTGGATGAAAACAAAACTCTCTGGTGTGTTGTGGCTATCTCAATCCCAGATCTTGCTACAGCCTCTGTGTTTGTTTGTGTTTTCTGGACATTCTCTATGGACTTTACGGTTTTGAATGCATTTTAGCATGTAATTTTTGTTTTTAGCTGCCAAACGCTAATTGGTTCCACCTGGAGTCAAATCCTCCACACATTCGAGTTTTCTAGGAAGAAAGCTACAGAAACCTGAGAAAACATGATATTTCTTTCTGTAAACATGACACTGGATTCATTTGCTGAAAAGAAAGATTGTACTTTTCTCCAAAACCACTTTCACGGTGATTTTTTGGTTAAATTTCACTTCAAAACTACAACATTTTGTCCAGATACTCCTGGATGAAAACAAAACTATCTGGTGTGTTGTGGCTATCTCAATCCGAGATCTTGCTACAGCCTCTGTGTGTGTTTGTGTTTTCTGGACATTCTCTATGGACTTTAAGGTTTTGAATGAATTTTCGCAGGACACTTTTTGTTTTCTGCTGGCAAACGCTAATTGGTTCCACCTGGAGTGAAATACTCCACATATTCGAGTTTTCTAGGACGAAAGCTTCAGAAACCTGAGAAAACATGATATTTCTTTCTGTAAACATGACATTGGATGCATTTGCCGAACAGGAAGATTGTGCTTTTCTCCAAAACCACTTTCACGGTGATTTTTTGGTTAAATTTCACCCCGATACTACAACATTTTGTCCAGATACTCTGGATGAAAACAAAACTATCTGGTGTGTTGTGGCTATCTCAATCCCAGATCTTTCTACAGCCTCTGTGTTTGTTTGTGTTTTCTGGACATTCTCTATGGACGGTAAAGTTTTGAATGCATTTTAGCAGGACCCTTTTTGTTTTCTGCTGGCAAACGCTAATTGGTTCCACCTGGTGTCAAATTCTCCACACATTCGAGTTTTCTAGGAAGAAAGCTCCAGAAACCTGAGAAAACATGATATTTCTTTCTGTAAACATGACATTGGATGCATTTTCCGAACAGAAAGATGGTGCTTTTCTCCAAAACCACTTTCTCGGTGATTTTTTGGTTAAATTTCACCCGAAATCCACAATAATTTTCCAGATACTCCTGGATGAAAACAAAACTATCTGGTGTGTTGTGGCTATCTCAATCCCAGATCTTGCTACAGCCTCTGTGTGTGTTTGCGTTTTCTGGACATTCTCTATGGACTTTACGGTTTTGATTGCATTTTAGCATGTAAGTTTTTGTTTTTAGCTGCCAAACGCTAATTGGTTCCACCTGGAGTCAAATCCTCCACACATTTGAGTTTTCTAGGAAGAAAGCTTCAGAAACCTGAGAAAACATGATATTTGTATTTGTAAACATGACATTGGATTCATTTGCTGAAAAGAAAGATTGTGCTTTTCACCAAAACCCCTTTCACGGTGATTTTTTGGTTAAATTTAACTTCAAAACTACAGCAATTTGTCCAGATACTCCTGGATGAAAACAAAACTGTCTGGTGATTTTTAGCTATCTCAATCCCAGATCTTGCTACAGCCTCTGTGTGTGTTTGTGTTTTCTGGACATTCTCTATGGACTTTACGGTTTTGAATGCATTTTAGCAGGACTCTTTTTGCTTTCTGCTGGCAAACGCTAACTGGTTCCACCTGGAGTGAAATACTCCACATATTCGAGTTTTCTAGGACGAAAGCTTCAGAAACCTGAGAAAACATGATATTTCTTTCTGTAAACATGACATTGGATGCATTTGCCAAACAGGAAGATTGTGCTTTTCTCCAAAAAGAATTTCACGGTGATTTTTGGTTAAATTTCACCCAAAATCCACAACAATTTGTCCAGATACTCCTGAATGAAAACAAAACTATCTGGTGTGTTGTGGCTCTCTCAATCCCAGATCTTGGTACAGCCTCTGTGAGTGTTTGTGTTTTCTGGACATTCTCTATGGACTTTAAGGTTTTGAATGCATTTTAGCACGACCCTTTTTGTTTTCTGCTGGCAAACGCTAATTGGTTCCACCTGGAGTCAAATCCTCCACACATTCGAGTTTTCTAGGACGAAAGCTTCAGAAACCTGAGAAAACATGATATTTCTTTCTGTAAACATGACATTGGATGCATTTGCCGAACAGGAAGATTGTGCTTCTCTCCAAAACCACTTTCACGGTGATTATTTGGTTAAATTTCACCCGGATACTACAACATTTTTTCCAGATACTCTGGATGAAAACAAAACTATCTGGTGTGTTGTGCCTATCTTAATCCCAGATCTTGCTACAGCCTCTGTGTGTGTTTGTGTTTTCTGGACATTCTCTATGGACTTTACGGTTTTGAATGCATTTTAGCATGTAAGTTTTTGTTTTCTGCTGGCAAACGCTAATTGGTTCCACCTGGAGTCAAATCCTCCACACATTCGAGTTTTCTAGGAAGAAAGCTCCAGAAACCTGAGAAAACATGATATTTCTTTCTGTAAACATGACATTGGATTCATTTGCTGAACCGAAAGTTTGTGCATTTTTCCTAAACCATTTTCACGGTGACTTTTTTGGTTAAGTTTCACCCGAAATCCACAACAATTTGTCCAGATACTCCTGGATAAAAACAAAACTATCTGGTGTGTTGTGGCTATCTCAATGCCAGATCTTGCTACAGCCTCTGTGTGTGTTTGTGTTTTCTGGACATTCTCTATGCACTTTACGGTTTTGAATGCATTTTAGCATGTAAGTTTTTGTTTTTAGCTGCCAAACGCTAAGTGGTTCCACCTAGAGTCGAATCCTCCACACATTCGAGTTTTCTAGGAAGAAAGCTTCAGAAACCTGAGAAAACATGACATTTGTATTTGTAAACATGACATTGGATGCATTTGCCGAACAGGAAGATTGTGCTTTTCTCCAAAACCACTTTCACGGTGTTTTTTGTTTAAATTTCACCCTGATACTACAACAATTTTCCAGATACTCCTGGATGAAAACAAAACTATCTGGTGTGTTGTGGCTATCTCAATCCCAGATCTTGCTACAGCCTCTGTGTGTGTTTGTGTTTTCTGGACATTCTCTATGGACTTTACGGTTTAGAATGCATTTTAGCATGTAAGTTTTTGTTTTTAGCTGCCAAACGCTAAATGGTTCCACCTGGAGTGAAATACACCACATATTCGCGTTTTCTAGGAAGAAAGCTCCAGAAACCTGAGAAAACATGACATTTGTATTTGTAAACATGATATTGGACACATTTGCCAAACAGGAAGATTGTGCTTTTCTCCAAAACCACTTTCACGGTGATTTTTTGGTTAAATTTCACTTCAAAACTAAAACAATTTGTCCAGATACTCCTGGATGAAAACAAAACTATCTGGTGTGTTGTGGCTATCTCAATCCCAGATCTTGCTACAGCCTCTGTGTTTGTTTGTGTTTTCTGGACATTCTCTATGGCCTTTACGGTTTTGAATGCATTTTAGCATGTAAGTTTTTGTTTTTAGCTGTCAAACGCTAATTGGTTCCACCTGGAGTCAAATCCTCCACACATTCGTGTCTTCTCGGAAGAAAGCTCCAGAAACCTGAGAAAACATGATATTTCTTTCTGTGAGCATGACATTGGATGCATGTGCCGAACAGGAAGATTGTGCTTTTCTTCAAAACCACTTTCACGGTGATTTTTGGTTAAATTTCACCCGAAATCCACAACAATTTGTCCAGATACTCCTGGATGAAAACAAAACTATCTGGTGTGTTGTGGCTATCTCAATCCCAGATCTTGCTACAGCCTCTGTGTGTGTTTGTGTTTTCTGGACATTCTCTATGGACTTTACGGTTTAGAATGCATTTTAGCATGTAAGTTTTTGTTTTTAGCTGCCAAACACTAATTGGTTCCACCTGGAGTCAAATCCTCCACACATTCGAGTTTTTAGGAAGAAAGCTTCAGAAACCTGAGAAAACATGATATTTCTTTCTGTAAACATGACATTGGATGCATTTGCCGAACAGGAAGATTGTGCTTTTCTCCAAAACCACTTTCACGGTGATTTTTGGTTAAATTTCACTTCAAAACTACAACAATTTGTCCAGATACTCCTGGAGGTAAACAAAACTATCTGGTATGTTGTGGCTATCCCAATCCCAGATCTTGCTACAGCCTCTGTGTGTGTTTGTGTTTTCTGGACATTCTCTATGGACTTTACGGTTTTGAATGCATTTTAGCATGTAAGTTTTTGTTTTTAGCTGCCAAACGCTAATTGGTTCCACCTGGAGTCGAATACTCCACACATTCGAATTTTCCAGGAAGAAAGCTTCAGAAACCTGAGAAAACATGACATTTGTATTTCTAAACATGACATTGGATGCATTTGCCGAACAGGAAGATTGTGCTTTTCTCCATAACCACTTTCACGGTGATTTTTGGTTAAATTTCACGCGAAATCCACAACAAGTTGTCCAGATACTCCTGGATGAAAACAAAACTATCTGGTGTGTTGTGGCTATCTCAATCCCAGATCTTGCTACAGCCTCTGTGTGTGTTTGTGTTTTCTGGACATTCTCTATGGACGTTACGGTTTTGAATGCATTTTAGCATGTAAGTTTTTGTTTTTAGCTGCCAAACGCTAACTGGTTCCACCTAGAGTCGAATCCTCCACACATTCGAGTTTTCTAGGAAGAAAGCTTCAGAAACCTGAGAAAACATGACATTTGTATTTGTAAACATGACATTGGATGCATTTGCCGAACAGGAAGATTGTGCTTTTCTCCAAAACCACTTTCACGGTGTTTTTTGTTTAAATTTCACCCTGATACTACAACAATTTTCCAGATACTCCTGGATGAAAACAAAACTATCTGGTGTGTTGTGGCTATCTCAATCCGAGATCTTGCTACAGCCTCTGTGTGTGTTTGTGTTTTCTGGACATTCTCTATGGACGTTACGGTTTTGAATGCATTTTAGCATGTAAGTTTTTGTTTTTAGCTGCCAAACGCTAATTGGTTCCACCTAGAGTCGAATCCTCCACACATTCGAGTTTTCTAGGAAGAAAGCTTCAGAAACCTGAGAAAACATGACATTTGTATTTGTAGAAATGACATTGGATGCATTTGCCGACAGGAAGATTGTGCTTTTCTCCATAACCACTTTCACGGTGATTTTTGTTTAAATTTCACCCTGATACTACAACAATTTTCCAGATACTCCTGGATGAAAACAAAACTATCTGGTGTGTTGTGGCTATCTCAATCCCAGATCTTGCTACAGCCTCTGTGTTTGTGTTTGTGTTTTCTGGACATTCTCTATGGACTTAAGGTTTAGAATGCATTTTGGCATGTAAGTTTCAATTTTTAGCTGCCAAACGCTAATTGGTACCACCTGGAGTCGAATCCTCCACACATTCGAGTTTTCCAGGACGAAAGCTTCAGAAACCTGAGAAAACATGATATTTCTTTCTGTAAACATGACATTGGATGCATTTGCCGAACAGGATGATTGTGCTTTTCTCCAAAACTACTTTCACGGTGATTTTTGGTAAAATTTCACCCGAAATCCACAAGAATTTGTCCAGATACTCCTGGATGAAAACAAAACTATCTGGTGTGTTGTGGCTATCTCAATCCCAGATCTTGCTACAGCCTCTGTGTGTTTGTGTTTTCTGGACATTCTGAATGGACTTTACAGTTTTGAATGCATTTTAGCATGTAAGTTTTTGTTTTTAGCTGCCAAACGCTAACTGGTTCCAACTAGTGTCAAATCCTCCACACATTCGAGTTTTCCAGGAAGAAAGCTTCAGAAACCTGAGAAAACGTGATATTTCTTTCTGTAAACATGACATTGAATGCAAGTGCCGAACAGCAAGATTGTGCTTTTCTCCAAAACCACTTTCACGGTGATTTTTTGGTAAATTTCACCCGAAATCCACAACAATTTGTCCAGATACTCCTGGATGAATACAAAACTATCTGGTGTGTTGTGGCTATCTCAATCCGAGATCTTGCTACAGCCTCTGTGTGTGTTTGTGTTTTCTGGACATTCTCTATGGACTTTACGGTTTTGAATGCATTTTAGCATGTAAGTTTCAATTTTTAGCTGCCAAACGCTAATTGGTTCCATCTAGAGTCAAATCCGCCACACATTCGAATTTGCTATTACTAAAGCTTCAGAAACCTGAGAAAACATGATATTTCTTTCTGTAAACATGACATTGGATGCATTTGCCAAACAGGAAGATTGTGCTTTTCTCCAAAACCACTTTCACGGTGATTTTTTGGTTAAATTTCACTTCAAAACTAAAACAATTTGTCCAGATACTCCTGGATGAAAACAAAACTATCTGGTGTGTTGTGGCTATCTCAATCCCAGATCTTGCTACAGCCTCTGTGTTTGTTTGTGTTTTCTGGACATTCTCTATGGACTTTACGGTTTTGAATGCATTTTAGCATGTAAGTTTTTGTTTTTAGCTGCCAAACGCTAATTGGTTCCACCTGGAGTCAAATCCTCCACACATTCGAGTTTTCTAGGAAGAAAGCTCCAGAAACCTGAGAAAACATGATATTTCTTTCTGTGAGCATGACATTGGATGCATGTGCCGAACAGGAAGATTGTGCTTTTCTTCAAAACCACTTTCACGGTGATTTTTGGTTAAATTTCACCCGAAATCCACAACAATTTGTCCAGATACTCCTGGATGAAAAAAAACTATCTGGTGTGTTGTGGCTATCTCAATCCCAGATCTTGCTACAGCCTCTGTGTGTGTTTGTGTTTTCTGGACATTCTCTATGGACTTTACGGTTTAGAATGCATTTTAGCATGTAAGTTTCAATTTTTAGCTGCCAAACGCTAATTGGTTCCATCTAGAGTCAAATCCGCCACACATTCGAGTTTGCTATTACTAAAGCTTCAGAAACCTGAGAAAGCATGATATTTCTTTCTGTAAACATGACATTGGATGCATTTGCCAAACAGGAAGATTGTGCTTTTCTCCAAAACCACTTTCAGGGTGATTTTTGGTTAAATTTCACTTGAAATCTTCAACAATTTGTCCTTATACTCCTGGATGAAAACAAAACTATCTGGTGTGTTGTGGCTATCTCAATCCCAGATCTTGCTACAGCCTCTGTGTTTGTTTGTGTTTTCTGGACATTCTCTATGGACTTTATGGTTTTGAGCATTTTAGCATGTAAGATTTGTTTTTAGATGCCAAACGCTAATTGGTACCACCTGGAGTCGAATCCTCCACACATTCGAGTTTTCCAGGACGAAAGCTTCAGAAACCTGAGAAAACATGATATTTCTTTCTGTAAACATGACTTTGGATGCATGTGCCGAACAGGAAGATTGTGCTTGTCTTCAAAACCACTTTCACGGTGATTTTTTAGTTTAATTTCACTTCAAAACTACAACAATGTGTCCAGATACTCCTGGATGAAAACAAAACTATCTGGTGTGTTGTGGCTATCTCAATCCCAGATCTTGCTACAGCCTCTGTGTGTTTGTGTTTTCTGGACATTCTGAATGGACTTTACAGTTTTGAATGCATTTTAGCATGTAAGTTTTTGTTTTTAGCTGCCAAACGCTAACTGGTTCCAACTAGTGTCAAATCCTCCACACATTCGAGTTTTCCAGGAAGAAAGCTTCAGAAACCTGAGAAAACGTGATATTTCTTTCTGTAAACATGACATTGAATGCAAGTGCCGAACAGCAAGATTGTGCTTTTCTCCAAAACCACTTTCACGGTGATTTTTTGGTAAATTTCACCCGAAATCCACAACAATTTGTCCAGATACTCCTGGATGAATACAAAACTATCTGGTGTGTTGTGGCTATCTCAATCCGAGATCTTGCTACAGCCTCTGTGTGTGTTTGTGTTTTCTGGACATTCTCTATGGACTTTACGGTTTTGAATGCATTTTAGCATGTAAGTTTCAATTTTTAGCTGCCAAACGCTAATCGGTTCCATCTAGAGTCAAATCCGCCACACATTCGAATTTGCTATTACTAAAGCTTCAGAAACCTGAGAAAACATGATATTTCTTTCTGTAAACATGACATTGGATGCATTTGCCAAACAGGAAGATTGTGCTTTTCTCCAAAACCACTTTCACGGTGATTTTTTGGTTAAATTTCACTTCAAAACTAAAACAATTTGTCCAGATACTCCTGGATGAAAACAAAACTATCTGGTGTGTTGTGGCTATCTCAATCCCAGATCTTGCTACAGCCTCTGTGTGTGTTTGTGTTTTCTGGACATTCTCTATGGACTTTACGGTTTTGAATGCATTTTAGCATGTAAGTTTTTGTTTTTAGCTGCCAAACGCTAATTGGTTCCACCTGGAGTCAAATCCTCCACACATTCGAGTTTTCTAGGAAGAAAGCTTCAGAAACCTGAGAAAACATGATATTTCTTTCTGTAAACATGACATTGGATGCATTTGCCGAACAGGAAGATTGTGCTTTTCTCCAAAATCACTTTCACGGTGATTTTTGGTTAAATTTCACCGGAAATCCACAAGAATTTGTCCAGATACTCCTGAATGAAAACAAAACTATCTGGTGTGTTGTGGCTATCTCAATCCCAGATCTTGCTACAGCCTCTGTGTTTGTGTTTTCTGGACATTCTCTATGGACTTTACGGTTTTGAATGCATTTTAGCATGTAAGTTTTTGTTTTTACCTGCAAAACACTAACTGGTTCATTCGAGTTTTCTAGGAAGAAGGTTCCAGAAACCTGAGAAAACATGATATTTCTTTCAGTAAACAAGACATTGGATCATTTGCCGAACAGGAAGATTGTGCTTTTCTCCAAAACCACTTTCACGGTGATTTTTGGTTAAATTTCACTTCAAAGGTACAACAATTTGTCCAGATACTCCTGGATGAAAACAAAACTATCTGGTGTGTTGTGGCTATCTCAATCCCAGATCTTGCTACAGCCTCTGTGTTTGTTTGTGTTTTCTGGACATTCTCTATGGACTTTACGGTTTTGAGCATTTTAGCATGTAAGATTTGTTTTGAGATGCCAAACGCTAATTGGTTCCACCTGGAGTCGAATCCTCCACACATTCGAGTTTTCCAGGACGAAAGCTTCAGAAACCTGAGAAAACATGACATTTGTATTTGCAAACATGACATTGGATGCATTTGCCGAACAGGAAGATTGTGCTTTTCTCCAAAACCACTTTCACGGTGATTTTTGGTTAAATTTCCCTTCAAAATTACAACAATTTGTCCAGATACTCCTGGATGAAAACAAAACTATCTGTTGTGTTGTGGCTATCTCAATCCCAGATCTTGTTACAGCCTCTGTGTGTGTTTTGGTTTTCTGGACATTCTCTATGGACTTTACGGTTTTGAATGCATTTGAGCATGTAAGTTTTTGTTTTTAGCTGCCAAACGCTAATTGGTTCCACCTGGAGTCAAATACTCCACACATTCGAGTTTTTAGGAAGAAAGCTTCAGAAACCTGAGAAAACATGATATTTCTTTCTGCAAACATGACATTGGATGCATTTGCAAACAGGAAGATTGTGCTTTTCTCCAAAACCACTTTCTCGGTGATTTTTGGTTTAATTTCACCCAAAATCCACAACAATTTGTCCAGATACTCCTGGATGAAAACAAAACTATCTGGTGTGTTGTGGTTATCTCAATCCCAGATCTTGCTACAGCCTCTGTGTGTTTGTGTTTTCTGGACATTCTGAATGGACTTTACAGTTTTGAATGCATTTTAGCATGTAAGTTTTTGTTTTTAGCTGCCAAACGCTAACTGTTTCCAACTAGTGTCAAATCCTCCACACATTCGAGTTTTCCAGGAAGAAAGCTTCAGAAACCTGAGAAAACGTGATATTTCTTTCTGTAAACATGACATTGAATGCATGTGCCGAACAGCAAGATTGTGCTTTTCTCCAAAACCACTTTCACGGTGATTTTTTGGTAAATTTCACCCGAAATCCACAACAATTTGTCCAGATACTCCTGGATGAATACAAAACTATCTGGTGTGTTGTGGCTATCTCAATCCCAGATCTTGCTACAGCCTCTGTGTGTGTTTGTGTTTTCTGGACATTCTCTATGGACTTTACGGTTTAGAATGCATTTTAGCATGTAAGTTTTTGTTTTTAGCTGCCAAACGCTAATTGGTTCCACCTAGAGTCAAATCCGCCACACATTCGAGTTTGCTAGGAAGAAAGCTTCAGAAACCTGAGAAAGCATGACATTTGTATTTGTAAACATGATATTGGACGCATTTGCCGAACAGGAAGATTGTGCTTTTCTCCAAAACCACTTTCACGGTGATTTTTTGGTTAAATTTCACTTCAAAACTAAAACAATTTGTCCAGATACTCCTGGATGAAAACAAAACTATCTGGTGTGTTGTGGCTATCTCAATCCCAGATCTTGCTACAGCCTCTGTGTTTGTTTGTGTTTTCTGGACATTCTCTATGGACTTTACGGTTTTGAATGCTTTTTAGCATGTAAGTTTTTGTTTTTAGCTGCCAAACGCTAATTGGTTCCACCTGGAGTCAAATCCTCCACACATTCGAGTTTTCTAGGAAGAAAGCTCAGAAACCTGAGAAAACATGATATTTCTTTCTGTAAACATGACATTGGATGCATTTGCCGAACAGGAAGATTGTGCTTTTCTTCAAAACCACTTTCACGGTGATTTTTGGTTAAATTTCACCCGAAATCCACAACAATTTGTCCAGATACTCCTGGATGAAAACAAAACTATCTGGTGTGTTGTGGCTATCTCAATCCCAGATCTTGCTACAGCCTCTGTGTGTGTTTGTGTTTTCTGGACATTCTCTATGGACTTTACGATTTTGAATGCATTTTAGCATGTAAGTTTTTGTTTTTAGCTGCCAAACGCTAATTGGTTCCAACTGGAGTCAAATCCTCCACACATTCGAGTTTTCTAGGAAGAAAGCTTCAGAAACCTGAGAAAACATGATATTTCTTTCTGTAAACATGACATTGGATGCATTTGCCGAACAGGAAGATTGTGCTTTTCTCCAAAACCACTTTCACGGTGATTTTTGGTTAAATTTCACCGGAAATCCACAAGAATTTGTCCAGATACTCCTGGATGAAAACAAAACTATCTGGTGTGTTGTGGCTATCTCAATCCCAGATCTTGCTACAGCCTCTGTGTTTGTGTTTTCTGGACATTCTCTATGGACTTTACGGTTTTGAATGCATTTTAGCATGTAAGTTTTTGTTTTTACCTGCAAAACGCTAACTGGTTCATTCGAGTTTTCTAGGAAGATAGTTCCAGAAACCTGAGAAAACATGATATTTCTTTCTGTAAACAAGACATTGGATGCATTTGCCGAACAGGAAGTTTGTGCTTTTCTCCAAAACCACTTTCACGGTGATTTTTGGTTAAATTTCACTTCAAATCTTCAACAATTTGTCCAGATACTCCTGGATGAAAACAAAACTATCTGGTGTGTTGTGGCTATCTCAATCCCAGATCTTGCTACAGCCTCTGTGTTTGTTTGTGTTTTCTTGACATTCTCTATGGACTTTACGGTTTTGAGCATTTTAGCATGTAAGATTTGTTTTTAGATGCCAAACGCTAATTGGTACCACCTGGAGTCGAATCCTCCTCACATTCGAGTTTTCCAGGACGAAAGCTTCAGAAACCTGAGAAAACATGATATTTCTTTCTGTAAACATGACATTGGATGCATTTGCCGAACAGGAAGATTGTGCTTTTCTCCAAAACCACTTTCACGGTGATTTTTGGTAAAATTTCACCCGAAATCCACAAGAATTTGTCCAGATACTCCTGGATGAAAGCAAAACTATCTGGTGTGTTGTGGCTATCTCAATCCCAGATCTTGCTACAGCTTCTGTGTGTTTGTGTTTTCTGGACATTCTGAATGGACTTTACAGTTTTGAATGCATTTTAGCATGTAAGTTTTTGTTTTTAGCTGCCAAACGCTAACTGGTTCCAACTAGTGTCAAATCCTCCACACATTCGAGTTTTCCAGGAAGAAAGCTTCAGAAACCTGAGAAAACGTGATATTTCTTTCTGTAAACATGACATTGAATGCATGTGCCGAACAGCAAGATTGTGCTTTTCTCCAAAACCACTTTCACGGTGATTTTTTGGTAAATTTCACCCGAAATCCACAACAATTTGTCCAGATACTCCTGGATGAATACAAAACTATCTGGTGTGTTGTGGCTATCTCAATCCCAGATCTTGCTACAGCCTCTGTGTGTGTTTGTGTTTTCTGGACATTCTCTATGGACTTTACGGTTTAGAATGCATTTTAGCATGTAAGTTTTTGTTTTTAGCTGCAAACGCTAATTGGTTCCACCTGGAGTCAAATCCTCCACACATTCGAGTTTTCTAGGAAGAAAGCTCCAGAAACCTGAGAAAACATGATATTTCTTTCTGTGAGCATGACATTGGATGCATGTGCCGAACAGGAACATTGTGCTTTTCTTCAAAACCACTTTCACGGTGATTTTTGGTTAAATTTCACCCGAAATCCACAACAATTTGTCCAGATACTCCTGGATGAAAACAAAACTATCTGGTGTGTTGTGGCTATCTCAATCCCAGATCTTGCTACAGCCTCTGTGTGTGTTTGTGTTTTCTGGACATTCTCTATGGACTTTACGGTTTTGAATGCATTTTAGCATGTAAGTTTTTGTTTTTAGCTGCCAAACGCTAATTGGTTCCACCTGGAGTCAAATCCTCCACACATTTGAGTTTTCTAGGAAGAAAGCTCCAGAAACCTGAGAAAACATGATATTTCTTTCTGTGAGCATGACATTGGATGCATGTGCCGAACAGGAAGATTGTGCTTTTCTTCAAAACCACTTTCACGGTGATTTTTGGTTAAATTTCACCCGAAATCCACAACAATTTGTCCAGATACTCCTGGATGAAAACAAAACTATCTGGTGTGTTGTGGCTATCTCAATCCCAGATCTTGCTACAGCCTCTGTGTGTGTTTGTGTTTTCTGGACATTCTCTATGGACTTTACGGTTTTGAATGCATTTTAGCATGTAAGTTTTTGTTTTTAGCTGCCAAACGCTAATTGGTTCTACCTGGAGTCAAATCCTCCACACATTCGAGTTTTCTAGGAAGAAAGCTTCAGAAACCTGAGAAAACATGATATTTCTTTCTGTAAACATGACATTGGATGCATTTGCCGAACAGGAAGATTGTGCTTTTCTCCAAAACCACTTTCACGGTGATTTTTGGTTAAATTTCACCGGAAATCCACAAGAATTTGTCCAGATACTCCTGGATGAAAACAAAACTATCTGGTGTGTTGTGGCTATCTCAATCCCAGATCTTGCTACAGCCTCTGTGTGTGTTTGTGTTTTCTGGACATTCTCTATGGACTTTACGGTTTTGAATGCATTTTAGCATGTAAGATTTTGTTTTTAGCTGCAAAACGCTAACTGGTTCATTCGAGTTTTCTAGGAAGACAGTTCCAGAAACCTGAGAAAACATGATATTTCTTTCTGTAAACAAGACATTGGATGCATTTGCCGAACAGGAAGATTGTGCTTTTCTCCAAAACCACTTTCAGGATGATTTTTGGTTAAATTTCACTTGAAATCTTCAACAATTTGTCCAGATACTCCTGGATGAAAACAAAACTATCTGGTGTGTTGTGGCTATCTCAATCCCAGATCTTGCTACAGCCTCTGTGTTTGTTTGTGTTTTCTGGACATTCTCTATGGACTTTACGGTTTTGAGCATTTTAGCATGTAAGATTTGTTTTTAGATGCCAAACGCTAATTGGTAGCACCTGGAGTCGAATCCTCCACACATTCGAGTTTTCCAGGACGAAAGCTTCAGAAACCTGAGAAAACATGATATTTCTTTCTGTAAACATGACATTGGATGCATTTGCCGAACAGGAAGATTGTGCTTTTCTCCAAAACCACTTTCACGGTGATTTTTGGTTAAATTTCACCCGAAATCCACAACAATTTGTCCAGATACTCCTGGATGAAAACAAAACTATCTGGTGTGTTGTGGCTATCTCAATCCCAGATCTTGCTACAGCCTCTGTGTGTTTGTGTTTTCTGGACATTCTGAATGGACTTTACAGTTTTGAATGCATTTTAGCATGTAAGTTTTTGTTTTTAGCTGCCAAACGCTAACTGGTTCCAACTAGTGTCAAATCCTCCACACATTCGAGTTTTCCAGGAAGAAAGCTTCAGAAACCTGAGAAAACGTGATATTTCTTTCTGTAAACATGACATTGGATGCATTTGCCGAACAGGAAGATTGTGCTTTTCTCCAAAACCACTTTCACGGTGATTTTTGGTTAAATTTCACCGGAAATCCACAAGAATTTGTCCAGATACTCCTGGATGAAAACAAAACTATCTGGTGTGTTGTGGCTATCTCAATCCCAGATCTTGCTACAGCCTCTGTGTGTGTTTGTGTTTTCTGGACATTCTCTATGGACTTTACGGTTTTGAATGCATTTTAGCATGTAAGTTTTTGTTTTTAGCTGCCAAACGCTAATTGTTTCCACCTAGAGTCGAATCCTCCACACATTCGAGTTTTCTAGGAAGAAAGCTTCAGAAACCTGAGAAAGCATGACATTTGTATTTGTAAACATGATATTGGACTCATTTGCCGAACAGGAAGACTGTGCTTTTCTCCAAAACCACTTTCACGGTGATTTTTTGGTTAAATTTCTCCCGAAATCCACAAGAATTTGTCCAGATACTCCTGGATGAAAACAAAACTATCTGGTGTGTTGTGGCTATCTCAATCCCAGATCTTGCTACAGCCTCTGTGCGTGTTTGAGTTTTCTGGACATTCTCTATGGACTTTACGGTTTTGAATGCATTTTAGCATGTTAGTTTTTGTTTTTAGCTGCCAAACGCTAATTGGTTCCACCTGGAGTCAAATCCTCCACACATTCGAGTTTTCTAGGAAGAAAGCTCCAGAAACCTGAGAAAACATGATATTTCTTTCTGTGAGCATGACATTGGATGCATGTGCCGAACAGGAAGATTGTGCTTTTCTTCAAAACCACTTTCACGGTGATTTTTGGTTACATTTCACCCGAAATCCACAACAATTTGTCCAGATACTCCTGGGTGAAAAAAAACTATCTGGTGTGTTGTGGCTATCTCAATCCCAGATCTTGCTACAGCTTCTGTGTGTGTTTGTGTTTTCTGGACATTCTCTATGGACTTTACGGTTTTGAATGCATTTCAGCATGTAAGTTTTTGTTTTTAGCTGCCAAACGCTAATTGGTTCCACCTGGAGTCAAATCCTCCACACATTCGAGTTTTCTAGGAAGAAAGATTCAGAAACCTGAGAAAACATGATATTTCTTTCTGTAAACATGACATTGGATGCATTTGCCGAACAGGAAGATTGTGCTTTTCTCCAAAACCACTTTCACGGTGATTTTTGGTTAAATTTCACCGGAAATCCACAAGAATTTGTCCAGATACTCCTGGATGAAAACAAAACTATCTGGTGTGTTGTGGCTATCTCAATCCCAGATCTTGCTACAGCCTCTGTGTTTGTGTTTTCTGGACATTCTCTATGGACTTTACGGTTTTGAATGCATTTTAGCATGTAAGTTTTTGTTTTTACCTGCAAAACGCTAACTGGTTCATTCGAGTTTTCTAGGAAGATAGTTCCAGAAACCTGAGAAAACATGATATTTCTTTCTGTAAACAAGACATTGGATGCATTTGCCGAACAGGAAGATTGTGCTTTTCTCCAAAACCACTTTCACGGTGATTTTTGGTTAAATTTCACTTCAAAACTACAACAATTTGTCCAGATACTCCTGGATGAAAACAAAACTATCTGGTGTGTTGTGGCTATCTCAATCCCAGATCTTGCTACAGCCTCTGTGTGTGATTGTGTTTTCTGGACATTCTCTATGGACTTTACGGTTTTGAATGCATTTTAGCATGTAAGTTTTTGTTTTTAGCTGCCAAACGCTAATTGGTTCCACCTGGAGTCAAATCCTCCACACATTCGAGTTTTCTAGGAAGAAAGCTCCAGAAACCTGAGAAAACATGATATTTCTTTCTGTAAACATGACATTGGATGCATTTGCCGAACAGGAAGATTGTGCTTTTCTCCAAAACCACTTTCACGGTGATTTTTGATTAAATTTCACCCGAAATCCACAACAATTTGTCCAGATACTCCTGGATGAAAACAAAACTATCTGGTGTGTTGTGGCTATCTCAATCCCAGATCTTGCTACAGCCTCTGTGTGTGTTTGTGTTTTCTGGACATTCCCTATGGACTTTACGGTTTTGAATGCATTTTCGCTTGTAAGTTTTTGTTTTTAGCTGTCAAACGCTAATTGGTTCCAACTAGAGTCAAATCCTCAACACATTCGAGTTTTCTAGGAAGAAAGCTTCAGAAACCTGAGAAAACATGATATTTATTTCTGTAAACTTGACATTGGATGCATTTGCCGAAAAGGAAGATTGAGCTTTTCTCCAAAACTACTTTCACGGTGATTTTTTGGTAAATTTCATTCAAAACTAAAACAATCTGTCCAGATACTCCTGGATGAAAACAAAACTATCTGGTGTGTTGTGGCTATCTCAATCCCAGATCTTCCTACAGCCTCTGTGTATGTTTGTGTTTTCTGGACATTCTGTATGGAATTTACGGTTTTGAATGCATTTTAGCATGTAAGGTTTTGTTTTTAGCTACCAAACGCTAATTGGTTCCACCTAGAGTCGAATCCTCCACACATTCGATTTTTCTAGGAAGAAAGCTCCAGAAACCTGAGAAAACATGATATTTCTTTCTGTAAACATGACATTGGATGCATTTGCCGAACAATAAGATTGTGCTTTTCTCCAAAACCACTTTCACGGTCATTTTTTGGTTAAATTTCACTTCAAAACTAAAACAATTTGTCCAGATATTCCTGGATGAAAACAAAACTATCTGGTGTGTTGTGGCTATCTGAATCCCAGATCTTCCTACAGCCTCTGTGTTTGTTTGTGTTTTCTGGACATTCTCTATGGACTTTACGGTTTTGAATGCATTTTAGCATGTAAGTTTTTGTTTTTAGCTGCCAAACGCTAAATGGTTCCACCTAGAGTCAAATCCTCCACACATTCATTTTTTCTTGGAATAAAGCTCCAGAAACCTGAGAAAACATGATATTTCTTTCTGTAAACATGACATTGGATGCATTTGCCGAACAGGAAGATTGTGCTTTTCTCCAAAACCACTTTCACGGTGATTTTTGGTTACATTTCACCCGAAATCCACAACAATTTGTCCAGATACTCCTGGATGAAAACAAAACTATCTGGTGTGTTGTGGCTATCTCAATCCCAGATCTTGCTACAGCCTCTGTGTGTGTTTGTGTTTTCTGGACATTCTCTATGGACTTTACGGTTTTGAATGCATTTTAGCATGTAAGTTTTTGTTTTTAGCTGCCAAACGCTTATTGGTTCCACCTGGAGTCGAATCCTCCACACATTCGAGTTTTCCAGGAAGAAAGCTTCAGAAACCTGAGAAAACATGACATTTGTATTTGTAAACATGACATTGGATGCATGTGCCGAACAGGAAGATTGTGCTTTTCCCCAAAACCACTTTCACGGAGATTTTTTGGTTAAATTTCACTTCAAAACTAAAACAATGTGTCCAGATGATCCTGGATGAAAACAAAACTATCTGGTGTGTTGTGGCTATCTCAATCACAGATCTTCCTACAGCCTCTGTGTTTGTTTGTGTTTTCTGGACATTCTCTATGGACTTTACAGTTTTGAATGCATTTTAGCATGTATGTTTTTGTTTTTAACTGCCAAACGCTAATTGGTTCCACCTGGAGTCAAATCCTCCACACATTCGAGTGTTCTAGGAAGAAAGCTCCAGAAACCTGAGAAAACATGATATTTCTTTCTGTAAACATGACATTGAATGCATTTGCCGAACAGGAAGATTGTGCTTTTCTCCAAAACCACTTTCACGGAAATTTTTTGGTTTAATTTCACTTTAAAATTACAATAATTTGTCCAGAATCTCTGGATGAAAACAAAACTGTCTGGTGATTTTTAGCTCTCTCAATCCCAGATCTTGCTACAGCCTCTGTGTTTGTTTGTGTTATCTGGACATTCTCTATGGACCTTATGGTTTTGAATGCGTTTAGCATGTAAGTTTTTGTTTTTAGCTGCCAAACGCCAATTTTCCAACTAGAGTCAAATCCTCCACACATTCGAGTTTTCTAGGAAGAAAGCTTCAGAAACCTGAGAAAACATTACATTTCTATTTGTAAACATGGCATTGGATGCATTTGCTGAACAGGAAGATGGTTCTTTTCTCCAAAATCACTTTCACGCTGATTTTTTGGTTTAATTGTACTTCAAAACTACATCTATGTTCAGATACTCCTGGATGAAAGCAAAACTATCTGGTGTGTTGTGGCTATCTGAATCCCAGATATTGCTACAGCCTCTGTGTGTGTTTGTGTTTTCTGGACATTCTCTATGGACGTTACGTTTTTGAATGTATTTTAGCATGTAAGTTTTTGTTTTTAGCTGCCAAACGCTAACCGGTTCCACCTGGAGTCAAATCCTGCACACATTCGAGTTTTCTAGGAAGAAAGCTTCAGAAACCTGAGAAAACATGACATTTGTATTTGTAAACATGACATTGGATGCATTTGCCGAACAGGAAGATTGTGCTTTTCCCCAAAACCACTTTCACGGTGATTTTTGGTTACATTTCACCCGAAATCCACAACAATTTGTCCAGATACTCCTGGATGAAAACAAAACTATCTGGTGTGTTGTGGCTATCTCAATCCCAGATCTTGCTACAGCCTCTGTGTGTGTTTGTGTTTTCTGGACATTCTCTATGGACATTACGGTTTTGAATGCATTTTTTTTTATTTTTTTTTTAAACTTTTATTTAATGCATATAAATTTCCAAAAGTACGACTTATGGATTACAATGGCTTCCCCCCCATACCGTCCCTCCCACCCACAACCCTCCCCTTTCCCACTCCCTCTCCCCTTCCATTCACATCAAGATTCATTTTCGATTATCTTAATATACAGAAGATCAGCTTAGTATACATTAAGTATGGATTTCAACAGTTTGCTCCCACACAGAAACATAAAGTGAAAAATAATAGATGATTTTTTTTAAATGATGATGAAATCAGAGCAGACCTATTGTCATGTTTAATCCCAGTGAGAGTCAAGTTGGGAATTGATAATTTCTTTTTTTTTTTTTTTACAGAGGATCAGTTTAGTATGCATTAAGTAAGGATTTCAACAGTTTGCACCCCCATAGAAACACAAAGTGAAATATATTGTTTGAGTACTCATTAAGGATGGAGATCCTACATGAGGAGTAAGTGCACAGTGACTCCTGTTGTTGACTTTACCAATTGACACTCCTGTCTATGGCATCAGTAATCTCCCTATGCTCCAGTCATGAGTTTCCAAGGCTATGGAAGCCCTCTGAGTTCTCCGACTCTTATCTTGTTTAGACAAGGTCATAGTCAAAGTGGAGGTTCTCTCCTCCCTTCAGAGAAAGGTACCTCCTTCTTTGATGACCTGTTCTTTCCACTGGGATCTCACTCGCAGAGATCTTTTGCCAGAGTGTCTTGGCTTTCCATGCCTGAAATACTCTCATGGGCTTTTCAGCCAGCTCCGAATGCCTTTAGGGCTGATTCTGAGGCCAGAGTGCTATTTAGGACATCTGCCATTCTATGAGTCTGCTGAGTATCTCCCTTCCCATGTTGGATCACTCTCCCCTTTATTTACTCCATCAGTTAGCGTTAGCAGGTACTAGACTTGTCTATGTGCTCCCTTTGACTCCCAGTCCCTTCACCATGACCAACTGTGAACTGAAACTGATCACCTGGAACAGTGAGATGGCATTGGTACATGCCACCTCGATGGGATTGAATTGGAATCCCCTGGTATGCTTCCAGATACTCCTGGATGAAAACAAAACTATCTGGTGTGTTGTGGCTATCTCAATCCGAGATCTTGCTACAGCCTCTGTGTGTGTTTATGTTTTGTGGACACTCTCTATGGACGTTATGATTTTGAATGCATTTTAGCATGTAAGTTTTTGTTTTTAGCTGCCAAACGCTAACTGGTTCCACCGGGAGTCAAATCCTCCACACATTCGAGTTTTCTAGGAAGAAAGCTTCAGAAACCTGAGAAAACATGATATTTCTTTCTGTAAACATGACATTGGATGCATTTGCCAAACAGGAAGATTGTGCTTTTCTCCAAAACCACTTTCACAGTGATTTTTGGTTAAATTTCACCCGAAATCCACAACAATTTGTCCAGATACTCCTGGATGAAAACAAAACTATCTGGTGTGTTGTGGCTATCTCAATCCCAGATCGTGCTATAGCCTCTGTGTGTGTTTGTGTTTTCTGGACATTCTCAATGGACGTTACGGTTTTGAATGCATTTTAGCATGTAAGTCTTTGTTTTTAGCTGCCAAACGCTAACTGGTTCCACCTGGAGTCAAATCCTCCACACATTCGAGTTTTCTAGGAAGAAAGCTTCAGAAACCTGAGAAAACATGACATTTGTATTTGTAAACATGACATTGGATGCATGTGCCGAACAGGAAGATTGTGCTTTTCCCCAAAACCAATTTCACGGAGATTTTTGGTTAAATTTCACTTCAAAACTAAAACAATGTGTCCAGATACTCCTGGATGAAAACAAAACTATCTGGTGTGTTGTGGCTATCTCAATCCCAGATCTTGCTACAGCCTCTGTGTGTGTTTGTGTTTTCTGGACATTCTCTATGGACTTTACGGTTTTGAATGCATTTTAGCATGTAAGTTTTTGTTTTTAGCTGCCAAACGCTAATTGGTTCCACCTGGAGTCAAATCCGCAACACATTCGAGTTTTCTAGGAAGAAAGCTTCAGAAACCTGAGAAAACATGATATTTCTTTCTGTAAACATGACATTGGATGCATTTGCCGAACAGGAAGATTGTGCTTTTCTCCAAAACCACTTTCACGGTGATTTTTTGGTTAAATTTCACTTCAAACTAAAACAATGTGTCCAGATACTCCTGGATGAAAACAAAACTATCTGGTGTGTTGTGGCTATCTCAATCCCAGATCTTGCTACAGCCTCTGTGTTTGTTTGTGTTTTCTGGACATTCTCTATGGAATTTACAGTTTTGAATGCATTTTAGCATGTAAGTTTTTGTTTTTAACTGCCAAACGCTAATTGGTTCCACCTGGAGTCAAATCCTGCACACATTCGAGTGTTCTAGGAAGAAAGCTCCAGAAACCTGAGAAAACATGATATTTCTTTCTGTAAACATGACATTGGATGCATTTGCCGAACAGGAAGATTGTGCTTTTCTCCAAAACCACTTTCACGGTGATTTTTTGGTTAAATTTCACCCGAAATCCACAACAATATGTCCAGATACTCCTGGATGAAAACAAAACTATCTGGTGTGTTGTGGCTATCTCAATCCCAGATCTTGCTACAGCCTCTGTGTGTGTTTGTGTTATCTGGACATTCTCTATGGACCTTATGGTTTTGAATGCGTTTAGCATGTAAGTTTTTGTTTTTAGCTGCCAAACGCCAATTTTCCAACTAGAGTCAAATCCTCCACACATTCGAGTTTTCTAGGAAGAAAGCTTCAGAAACCTGAGAAAACATTACATTTCTATTTGTAAACATGGCATTGGATGCATTTGCTGAACAGAAAGATGGTGCTTTTCTCCAAAATCACTTTCACGCTGATTTTTTGGTTTAATTTTTCTTCAAAACTACATCTATGTCCAGATACTCCTGGATGAAAACAAAACTATCTGGTGTGTTGTGGCTATCTCAATCCCAGATCTTGCTACAGCCTCTGTGTGTGTTTGTGTTTTCTGGACATTCTCTATGGACGTTACGTTTTTGAATGTATTTTAGCATGTAAGTTTTTGTTTTTAGCTGCCAAACGCTAACCGGTTACACCTGGAGTCAAATCCTCCACACATTCGAGTTTTCTAGGAAGAAAGCTTCAGAAACCTGAGAAAACATGATATTTCTTTCTGTAAACATGACATTGGATGCATTTGCCGAACAGGAAGATTGTGCTTTTCCCCAAAACCACTTTCACGGTGATTTTTGGTTAAATTTCACTTCAAAACTAAAACAATGTGTCCAGATACTCCTGGATGAAAACAAAACTATCTGGTGTGTTGTGGCTATCTCAATCCCAGATCTTGCTACAGCCTCTGTGTGTGTTTGTGTTTTCTGGACATTCTCTATGGACATTACGGTTTTGAATGCATTTTTTTTTTATTTTTTTTAAACTTTTATTTAATGCATATAAATTTCCAAAGTACGACTTATGGATTACAATGGCTTCCCCCCCATACCGTCCCTCCCACCCACAACCCTCCCCTTTCCCACTCCCTCTCCCCTTCCATTCACATCAAGATTCATTTTCGATTATCTTAATATGCAGAAGATCAGCTTAGTATACATTAAGTATGGATTTCAACAGTTTGCTCCCACACAGAAACATAAAGTGAAAAATAATAGATGATTTTTTTAAATGATGATGAAATCAGAGCAGACCTATTGTCATGTTTAATCCCAGTGAGAGTCAAGTTGGGAATTGATAATTTCTTTTTTTTTTTTTTTACAGAGGATCAGTTTAGTATGCATTAAGTAAGGATTTCAACAGTTTGCACCCCCATAGAAACACAAAGTGAAATATATTGTTTGAGTACTCATTAAGGATGGAGATCCTACATGAGGAGTAAGTGCACAGTGACTCCTGTTGCTGACTTTACCAATTGACACTCCTGTCTATGGCATCAGTAATCTCCCTATGCTCCAGTCATGAGTTTCCAAGGCTATGGAAGCCCTCTGAGTTCTCCGACTCTTATCTTGTTTAGACAAGGTCATAGTCAAAGTGGAGGTTCTCTCCTCCCTTCAGAGAAAGGTACCTCCTTCTTTGATGACCTGTTCTTTCCACTGGGATCTCACTCGCAGAGATCTTTTGCCAGAGTGTCTTGGCTTTCCATGCCTGAAATACTCTCATGGGCTTTTCAGCCAGCTCCGAATGCCTTTAGGGCTGATTCTGAGGCCAGAGTGCTATTTAGGACATATGCCATTCTATGAGTCTGCTGAGTATCTCCCTTCCCATGTTGGATCACTCTCCCCTTTATTTACTCCATCAGTTAGCGTTAGCAGGTACTAGACTTGTCTATGTGCTCCCTTTGACTCCCAGTCCCTTCACCATGACCAACTGTGAACTGAAACTGATCACCTGGAACAGTGAGATGGCATTGGTACATGCCACCTCGATGGGATTGAATTGGAATCCCCTGGTATGCTTCCAGATACTCCTGGATGAAAACAAAACTATCTGGTGTGTTGTGGATATCTCAATCCCAGATCTTGCTACAGCCTCTGTGTGTGTTTATGTTTTGTGGACACTCTCTATGGACGTTATGATTTTGAATGCATTTTAGCATGTAAGTTTTTGTTTTTAGCTGCCAAACGCTAACTGGTTCCACCGGGAGTCAAATCCTCCACACATTCGAGTTTTCTAGGAAGAAAGCTTCAGAAACCTGAGAAAACATGATATTTCTTTCTGTAAGCATGACATTGGATGCATTTGCCAAACAGGAAGATTGTTCTTTTCTCCAAAACCACTTTCACAGTGATTTTTGGTTAAATTTCACCCGAAATCCACAACAATTTGTCCAGATACTCCTGGATGAAAACAAAACTATCTGGTGTGTTGTGGCTATCTCAATCTCAGATCGTGCTATAGCCTCTGTGTGTGTTTGTGTTTTCTGGACATTCTCAATGGACGTTACGGTTTTGAATGCATTTTAGCATGTAAGTCTTTGTTTTTAACTGCCAAACGCTAACTGGTTCCACCTGGAGTCAAATCCTCCACACATTCGAGTTTTCTAGGAAGAAAGCTTCAGAAACCTGAGAAAACATGATATTTCTTTCTGTAAACATGACTTTGGATGCATGTGCCGAACAGGAAGATTGTGCTTTTCTCCAAAACCACTTTCACGGTGATTTTTTAGTTAAATTTCACTTCAAAACTACAACAATGTGTCCAGATACTCCTGGATGAAAACAAAACTATCTGGTGTGTTGTGGCTATCTCAAT
Source organism: Oryctolagus cuniculus (assembly GCF_964237555.1). Taxonomy (NCBI): domain Eukaryota; kingdom Metazoa; phylum Chordata; class Mammalia; order Lagomorpha; family Leporidae; genus Oryctolagus; species Oryctolagus cuniculus. The sequence goes on from NC_091439.1 coordinate 120,137,907, forward strand.
CCCAGATCTTGCTACAGCCTCTGTGTGTGTTTGTGTTATCTGGACATTCTCTATGGACGTTACGGTTTTGAATGCATTTTAGCATGTAAGTTTTTGTTTTTAGCTGCCAAACGCTAATTGGTTCCACCTGGAGTCAAATCCTCCACACATTCGAGTTTTCCAGGAAGAAAGCTTCAGAAACCTGAGAAAACATGACATTTGTATTTGTAAACATGACATTGGATGCATGTGCCGAACAGGAAGATTGTGCTTTTCCCCAAAACCACTTTCACGGAGATTTTTTGGTTAAATTTCACTTCAAAACTAAAACAATGTGTCCAGATACTCCTGGATGAAAACAAAAATATCTGGTGTGTTGTGGCTATCTCAATCCCAGATCTTGCTACAGCCTCTGTGTGTGTTTGTGTTTTCTGGACATTCTCTATGGACTTTACGGTTTTGAATGCATTTTAGCATGTAAGTTTTTGTTTTTAGCTGCCAAACGCTAATTGGTTCCACCTGGAGTCAAATCCTCCACACATTCGAGTTTTCTAGGAATAAAGCTTCAGAAACCTGAGATAACATGATATTTCTTTCTGTAAACATGACATTGGATGCATTTGCCAAACAGGAAGATTGTGCTTTTCTCCAAAACCACTTTCACGGTGATTTTTTGGTTAAATTTCACTTCAAACTAAAACAATGTGTCCAGATACTCCTGGATGAAAACAAAACTATCTGGTGTGTTGTGGCTATCTCAATCCCAGATCTTCCAACAGCCTCTGTGTTTGTTTGTGTTTTCTGGACATTCTCTATGGAATTTACAGTTTTGAATGCATTTTAGCATGTAAGTTTTTGTTTTTAACTGCCAAACGCTAATTGGTTCCACCTGGAGTCAAATCCTCCACACATTCGAGTGTTCTAGGAAGAAAGCTCCAGAAACCTGAGAAAACATGATATTTCTTTCTGTAAACATGACATTGGATGCATTTGCCGAACAGGAAGATTGTGCTTTTCTCCAAAACCACTTTCACGGTGATTTTTGGTTAAATTTCACCCGAAATCCACAACAATTTGTCCAGATACTCCTGGATGAAAACAAAACTATCTGGTGTGTTGTGGCTATCTCAATCCCAGATCTTGCTACAGCCTCTGTGTGTGTTTGTGTTATCTGGACATTCTCTATGGACCTTATGGTTTTGAATGCGTTTAGCATGTAAGTTTTTGTTTTTAGCTGCCAAACGCCAATTTTCCAACTAGAGTCAAATCCTCCACACATTCGAGTTTTCTAGGAAGAAAGCTTCAGAAACCTGAGAAAACATTACATTTCTATTTGTAAACATGGCATTGGATGCATTTGCTGAACAGGAAGATGGTTCTTTTCTCCAAAATCAGTTTCAAGCTGATTTTTTGGTTTAATTTTACTTCAAAACTACATCTATGTCCAGATACTCCTGGATGAATACAAAACTATCTGGTGTGTTGTGGCTATCTCAATCCCAGATCTTGCTACAGCCTCTGTGTGTGTTTGTGTTTTCTGGACATTCTCTATGGACGTTACGTTTTTGAATGTATTTTAGCATGTAAGTTTTTGTTTTTAGCTGCCAAACGCTAACCGGTTACACCTGGAGTCAAATCCTCCACACATTCGAGTTTTCTAGGAAGAAAGCTTCAGAAACCTGAGAAAACATGATATTTCTTTCTGTAAACATGACATTGGATGCATTTGCCGAACAGGAAGATTGTGCTTTTCCCCAAAACCACTTTCACGGTGATTTTTGGTTAAATTTCACCCGAAATCCACAACAATTTGTCCAGATACTCCTGGATGAAAACAAAACTATCTGGTGTGTTGTGGCTATCTCAATCCCAGATCTTGCTACAGCCTCTGTGTGTGTTTGTGTTTTCTGGACATTCTCTATGGACATTACGGTTTTGAATGCATTTTTTTTTATTTTTTTTTAAACTTTTATTTAATGCATATAAATTTCCAAAGTACGACTTATGGATTACAATGGCTTCCCCCCCATACCGTCCCTCCCACCCACAACCCTCCCCTTTCCCACTCCCTCTCCCCTTCCATTCACATCAAGATTCATTTTCGATTATCTTAATATACAGAAGATCAGCTTAGTATACATTAAGTATGGATTTCAACAGTTTGCTCCCACACAGAAACATAAAGTGAAAAATAATAGATGATTTTTTTTAAATGATGATGAAATCAGAGCAGACCTATTGTCATGTTTAATCCCAGTGAGAGTCAAGTTGGGAATTGATAATTTCTTTTTTTTTTTTTACAGAGGATCAGTTTAGTATGCATTAAGTAAGGATTTCAACAGTTTGCACCCCCATAGAAACACAAAGTGAAATATATTGTTTGAGTACTCATTAAGGATGGAGATCCTACATGAGGAGTAAGTGCACAGTGACTCCTGTTGCTGACTTTACCAATTGACACTCCTGTCTATGGCATCAGTAATCTCCCTATGCTCCAGTCATGAGTTTCCAAGGCTATGGAAGCCCTCTGAGTTCTCCGACTCTTATCTTGTTTAGACAAGGTCATAGTCAAAGTGGAGGTTCTCTCCTCCCTTCAGAGAAAGGTACCTCCTTCTTTGATGACCTGTTCTTTCCACTGGGATCTCACTCGCAGAGATCTTTTGCCAGAGTGTCTTGGCTTTCCATGCCTGAAATACTCTCATGGGCTTTTCAGCCAGCTCCGAATGCCTTTAGGGCTGATTCTGAGGCCAGAGTGCTATTTAGGACATATGCCATTCTATGAGTCTGCTGAGTATCTCCCTTCCCATGTTGGATCACTCTCCCCTTTATTTACTCCATCAGTTAGCGTTAGCAGGTACTAGACTTGTCTATGTGCTCCCTTTGACTCCCAGTCCCTTCACCATGACCAACTGTGAACTGAAACTGATCACCTGGAACAGTGAGATGGCATTGGTACAGGCCACCTCGATGGGATTGAATTGGAATCCCCTGGTATGCTTCCAGATACTCCTGGATGAAAACAAAACTATCTGGTGTGTTGTGGCTATCTCAATCCCAGATCTTGCTACAGCCTCTGTGTGTGTTTATGTTTTGTGGACACTCTCTATGGACGTTATGATTTTGAATGCATTTTAGCATGTAAGTTTTTGTTTTTAGCTGTCAAACGCTAACTGGTTCCACCTGGAGTCAAATCCGCAACACATTCGAGTTTTCTAGGAAGAAAGCTTCAGAAACCTGAGAAAACATGATATTTCTTTCTGTAAACATGACATTGGATGCATTTGCCGAACAGGAAGATTGTGCATTTCTCCAAAACCACTTTCACAGTGATTTTTGGTTAAATTTCACCCGAAATCCACAACAATTTGTCCAGATACTCCTGGATGAAAACAAAACTATCTGGTGTGTTGTGGCTATCTCATTCCCAGATCTTGCTACAGCCTCTGTGTGTGTTTGTGTTTTCTGGACATTCTCTATGGACTTTACAGTTTTGAATGCATTTTAGCATGTAAGTTTTTGTTTTTAACAGCCAAACGCTAACTGGTTCCACCTGGAGTCAAATCCGCAACACATTCGAGTTTTCTAGGAAGAAAGCTTCAGAAACCTGAGAAAACATGATATTGCTTTCTGTGAACATGACATTGGATGCCTTTGCCGAACAGGAAGATTGTGCTTGTCTTCAAAACCACGTTCACGGTGATTTTTGGTTAAATTTCACTACAAAACTAAAACAATGTGTCCAGATACTCCTGGATGAAAACAAAACTATCTGGTGTGTTGTGGCTATCTCAATCCGAGATCTTGCTACAGCCTCTGTGTGTGTTTGTGTTTTCTGGACATTCTCTATGGTCTCTACGGTTCTGAATGCATTTTAGCATGTAAGTTTTTGTTTTTAGCTGCCAAACGCTAACTGGTTCCACCTGGAGTCAAATCCACCACACATTCGAGTTTTCTAGGAAGAAAGCTCCAGAAACCTGAGAAAACATGATATTTCTTTCTGTAAACATGACATTGGATGCATTTTCCGAACAGGAAGATTGTGCTTTTCTCCAAAACCACTTTCACAGTGATTTTTGGTTAAATTTCACCCGAAATCCACAACAATGTGTCCAGATACTCCTGGATGAAAACAAAACTATCTGGTGTGTTGTGGCTATCTCAATCCCAGATCGTGCTATAGCCTCTGTGTGTGTTTGTGTTTTCTGGACATTCTCAATCGACGTTACGGTTTTGAATGCATTTTAGCATGTAAGTCTTTGTTTTTAGCTGCCAAACGCTAACTGGTTCCACCTGGAGTCAAATCCTCCACACATTCGAGTTTTCTAGGAAGAAAGCTTCAGAAACCTGAGAAAACATGATATTTCTTTCTGTAAACATGACTTTGGATGCATGTGCCGAACAGGAAGATTGTGCTTGTCTTCAAAACCACTTTCACGGTGATTTTTTCGTTAAATTTCACTTCAAAACTACAACAATGTGTCCAGATACTCCTGGATGAAAACAAAACTATCTGGTGTGTTGTGGCTATCTCAATCCCAGATCTTGCTACAGCCTCTGTGTGTGTTTGTGTTTTCTGGACATTCTCTATGGACGTAACGGTTCTGAATGCATTTTAGCATGTAAGTTTTTGTTTTTAGCTGCCAAACGCTAACTGGTTCCACCTGGAGTCGAATCCTCCACACATTCGAGTTTTCTAGGAAGAAAGCTTCAGAAACCTGAGAAAACATGACATTTGTATTTGTAAACATGACATTGGATGCATTTGCCTAACAGGAAGATTGTGCTTTTCTCCAAAACCACTTTCACGGTGATTTTTTGGTTAAATTTTACTTCAAAACTAAAACAACGTGTCCAGATACTCCTGGATGAAAACAAAACGATCTGGTGTGTTGTGGCTATCTCAATCCCAGATCTTGCTACAGCCTCTGTGTTTGTGTTTTCTGGACATTCTTTATGGACCTTACGGTTTTGAATGCATTTTAGCATGTAAAATATTGTTTTCTGATGCCAAACGCTAATTGGTTCCATCTGGAGTCAAATCCTCCACACATTCGAGTGTTCTAGGAAGAAAGCTTCAGAAACCTGAGAAAACATGATATTTCTTTCTGTAAACATGACATTGGATGCCTTTGCCGAACAGGAAGATTGTGCTTGTCTTCAAAACCACGTTCACGGTGATTTTTGGTTAAATTTCACCCGAAACCCACAACAACTTGTCCAGATACTCTGGATGAAAACAAAACTATCTGGTGTGTTGTGGCTATCTCAATCACAGATCTTGCTACAGCCTCTGTGTGTGTTTGTGTTTTCTGGACATTCTCTATGGACGTTACGGTTTTGAATGCATTTTAGCATGTAAGTTTTTGTTTTTAGCTGCCAAACGCTAATTGGTTCCACCTGGAGTCAAATCCTTCACACATTCGAGTTTTCTAGGAAGAAAGCTTCAGAAACCTGAGAAAACATGATATTTCTTTCTGTAAACATGACATTGGATGCATTTGCTGAACAGGAGGATTGCACTTTTCTCCAAAACCACTTTCACGGTGATTTTTTTTTATATTTCACCCGAAATCCACAACAATTTGTCCAGATACTCCTGGATGAAAAAAAACTATCTGGTGTGTTGTCGCTATCTCAATCCCAGATCTTGCTACAGCCTCTGTGTGTGTTAGTGTTTTCTGGACATTCCCTATGGACTTTACGGTTTTGAATGCATTTTAGCATGTAAGGTTTTGTTTTAAGCTGCGAAACGCTAATTGGTTCCACCTGGAGTCAAATCCTCCACACATTCGAGTGTTCTAGGAAGAAAGCTCCAGAAACCTGAGAAAACATGATATTTCTTTCTGTAAACATGACATTGGATGCATTTGCCGAACAGGAAGATTGTGCTTTTCTCCAAAACCACTTTCACGGTGATTTTTGGTTAAATTTCACCCGAAATCCACAACAATTTGTCCAGATACTCCTGGAGGAAAACAAAACTATCTGGTGTGTTGTGGCTATCTCAATCCCAGATCTTGCTACAGCCTCTGTGTGTGTTTGTGTTTTCTGGACATTCTCTATGGACTTTACAGTTTTGAATGCATTTTAGCATGTAAGTTTTTGTTTTTAACAGCCAAACGCTAATTGGTTCCACCTGGAGTCAAATCCTCCACACATTCGAGTGTTCTAGGAGGAAAGCTCCAGAAACCTGAGAAAACATGATATTTCTTTCTGTAAACATGACATTGGATGCACTTGCCGAACAGGAAGATTGTGCTTTTCTCCAAAACCACTTTCACGGTGATTTTTGGTTAAATTTCACCCGAAATCCACAGCAATTTGTCCAGATACTCCTGGATGAAAACAAAACTATCTGGTGTGTTGTGGCTATCTCAATCCCAGATCTTGCTACAGCCTCTGTGTGTGTTTGTGTTATCTGGACATTCTCTATGGACCTTATGGTTTTGAATGCGTTTAGCATGTAAGTTTTTGTTTTTAGCTGCCAAACGCCAATTTTCCAACTAGAGTCAAATCCTTCACACATTCGAGTTTTCTAGGAAGAAAGCTTCAGAAACCTGAGAAAACATGACATTTGTATTTGTAAACATGGCATTGTATGCATTTGCTGAACAGGAAGATGGTTCTTTTCTCCAAAATCACTTTCACGGTGATTTTTTGGTTTAATTTTACTTCAAAACTACATCTATGTCCAGATACTCCTGGATGAAAACAAAACTATCTGGTGTATTGTGGCCATCTGAATCCCAGATATTGCTACAGCCTCTGTGTGTGTTTGTGTTTTCTAGACATTCTCTATGGACGTTACGTTTTTGAATGTATTTTAGCATGTAAGTTTTTGTTTTTAGCTGCCAAACGCTAACTGGTTCCTCCTGGAGTCAAATCCTCCACACATTCGAGTTTTCTAGGAAGAAAGCTTCAGAAACCTGAGAAAACATGATATTTCTTTCTGTAAACATGACATTGGATGCATTTTCTGAGCAGGAAGATTGTACTTTTCTCCAAAACCACTTTCACGGTGATTTTTGGTTATATTTCATTTCAAAACTACAACAATTTGCCCAGATACTCCTGGATGAAAACAAAGATATCTGGTGATTTTTAGCTATGTCAATCTCAGATATTGCTACAGCCTCTGTGTGTGTTTGTGTTTTCTGGACAATCTCTATGGACTTTACGGTTTTGAATGCATTTTAGCATGTAAGGTTTTGTTTTCAGCTGCCAAACGCTAATTGGTTCCACCTGGAGTCAAATCCTCCACACATTCGAGTCTTCTAGGAAGAAAGCTTCAGAAACATGAGAAAACATGATATTTCTTTCTGTAAACATGACATTGGATGCATTTACCTAACAGGAGGATTGTGCTTTTCTCCAAAACCACTTTCACGGTGAATTTTTGGTTAAATTTCACCCGAAATCCACAACAATTTGTCCAGATACTCCTGGATGAAAACAAAACTATCTGGTGTGTTGTGGCTATCTCAATCCCAGATCGTGCTATAGCCTCTGTGTGTATTTGTGTTTTCTGGACATTCTCTATGGACTTTGTGGTTTTGAATGCATTTTAGCATGTAAGGTTTTGTTTTAAGCTGCCAAACGCTAATTGGTTCCACCTGGAGTCAAATCCTCCACACATTCGAGTTTTCTAGGAAGAAAGCTTCAGAAACCTGAGAAAACATGGTATTTCTTTCTGTAAACATGACATTGGATGCATTTGCCGAACAGGAAGATTGTGCTTTTCTCCAAAACCACTTTCACGGTGATTTTTTGGTTAAATTTCACTTCAAAACTACAACAATTTGTCCAGATACTCCTGGATGAAAACAAAACTATCTGGTGTGTTGTGGCTATCTCAATCCCGGATCTTGCTACAGCCTCTGTGTGTGTTTTTGTTTTCTGGACATTCTCTATGGACTTTACGGTTTTGAATGCATTTTAGCATGTAAGTTTTTGTTTTTAGCTGCCAAACGCTAATCGGTTCCACCTGGAGTCGAATCCTCCACACATTCGAGTTTTCCAGGAAAAAAGCTTCAGAAACCTGAGAAAACATGATATTTCTTTCTGTAAACATGACATTGGATGCATTTGCTGAACAGGAGGATTGCACTATTCTCCAAAACCACTTTCACGGTGATTTTTGGTTATATTTCACCCGAAATCCACAACAATTTGTCCAGATACTCCTGGATGAAAACAAAACTATCTGGTGTGTTGTCGCTATCTCAATCCCAGATCTTGCTACAGCCTCTGTGTGTGTTAGTGTTTTCTGGACATTCCCTATGGACTTTACGGTTTTGAATGCATTTTAGCATGTAAGTTTTTGTTTTTAGCTGCCAAACGCTAATTGGTTCCACCTGGAGTCAAATCCTCCACACATTCGAGTGTTCTAGGAAGAAAGCTCCAGAAACCTGAGAAAACATGATATTTCTTTCTGTAAACATGACATTGGATGCATTTGCCGAACAGGAAGGTTGTGCTTTTCTCCAAAACCACTTTCACGGTTATTTTTGGTTAAATTTCACCCGAAATCCACAACAATTTGTCCAGATACTCCTGGATGAACACAAAACTATCTGGTGTGTTGTGGCTATCTCAATCCCAGATCTTGCTACAGCCTCTGTGTGTGTTTGTGTTTTCTGGACATTCTCTATGGACTTTACAGTTTTGAATGCATTTTAGCATGTAAGTTTTTGTTTTTAACAGCCAAACGCTAATTGGTTCCACCTGGAGTCAAATCCTCCACACATTCGAGTGTTCTAGGAAGAAAGCTCCAGAAACCTGAGAAAACATGATATTTCTTTCTGTAAACATGACATTGGATGCACTTGCCGAACAGGAAGATTGTGCTTTTCTCCAAAACCACTTTCACGGTGATTTTTGGTTAAATTTCACCCGAAATCCACAGCAATTTGTCCAGATACTCCTGGATGAAAACAAAACTATCTGGTGTGTTGTGGCTATCTCAATCCCAGATCTTGCTACAGCCTCTGTGTGTGTTTGTGTTATCTGGACATTCTCTATGGACCTTATGGTTTTGAATGCGTTTAGCATGTAAGTTTTTGTTTTTAGCTGCCAAACGCCAATTTTCCAACTAGAGTCAAATCCTTCACACATTCGAGTTTTCTAGGAAGAAAGCTTCAGAAACCTGAGAAAACATAACATTTGTATTTGTAAACATGGCATTGTATGCATTTGCTGAACAGGAAGATGGTTCTTTTCTCCAAAATCACTTTCACGCTGATTTTTTGGTTTAATTTTACTTCAAAACTACATCTATGTCCAGATACTCCTGGATGAAAACAAAACTATCTGGTGTATTGTGGCCATCTGAATCCCAGATATTGCTACAGCCTCTGTGTGTGTTTGTGTTTTCTAGACATTCTCTATGGACGTTACGTTTTTGAATGCATTTTAGCATGTAAGTTTTTGTTTTTAGCTGCCAAACGCTAACTGGTTCCACCTGGAGTCAAATCCTCCACACATTCGAGTTTTCTAGGAAGAAAGCTTCAGAAACCCGAGAAAACATGGTATTTATTTCTGTAAACATGACATTGGATGAATTTGCCGAACAGGAAGATTGTGCTTTTCTCCAAAACCACTTTCACGGTGATTTTTTGGTTAAATTTCACTTCAAAACTACAACAATTTGTCCAGATACTCCTGGATGAAAACAAAACTATCTGGTGTGTTGTGGCTATCTCAATCCCGGATCTTGCTACAGCCTCTGTGTGTGTTTTTGTTTTCTGGACATTCTCTATGGACTTTACGGTTTTGAATGCATTTTAGCATGTAAGTTTTTGTTTTTAGCTGCCAAACGCTAATTGGTTCCACCTGGAGTCAAATCCTCCACACATTCGAGTTTTCTGGGAAGAAAGCTTCAGAAACCTGAGAAAACATGATATTTCTTTCTGTAAACATGACATTGGATGCATTTGCCGAACAGAAAGATTGTGCTTTTCTCCAAAACCACTTTCACGGTGATTTTTGGTTAAATTTCACTTCAAAACTACAACAATTTGTCCAGATACTCCTGGATGACAACAAAACTATCTGGTGTGTTGTGGCTATCTCAACCCCAGATCATGCTACGGCCTCTGTGTTTGTTTGTGTTTTGTGGACATTCTCTATGTACTTTACGGTTTTGAATGCATTTTAGCATGTAAGTTTTAGTTTTTAGCTGCCAAACGCTAATTGGTTCCACCTGGAGTCAAATCCTCCACACATTCGAGTTTTCTAGGAAGAACGCTTCAGAAACCTGAGAAAACATGATATTTCTTTCTGTAAACATGACATTGGATGTATTTGCCGAACAGGAAGGTTGTGCTTTTCTCCAAAACCACTTTCACGGTGATTTTTGGTTAAATTTCACTTCAAAACTACAACAATTTGTCCAGATACTCCTGGATGTAAACAAAGATATCTGGTGATTTTTAGCTATCTCAACCCCAGATCTTGCTACAGCCTCTGTGTGTGTTTGTGTTTTCTGGACCTTCTCTATGGACTTTAAGTTTTTGAATGCATTTTAGCATGTAAATTTTTGTTTTTAGCTGCCAAACGCTAACTGGTTCCACCTGGAGTCAAATCCTCCACACATTCGAGTTTTCTAGGAAGAAAGCTTCAGAAACCTGAGAAAACATGATATTTCTTTCTGTAAACATGACATTGGATGCATGTGCCGAACAGGAAGATTGTGCTTTTCTCCAAAACCACTTTCACGGTGATTTTTTAGTTAAATTTCACCCGAAATCCAAAACAATTTGTCCAGATACTCCTGGATGAAAACAAAACTATCTGGTGTGTTGTGGCTTTCTCAATCCCAGATCTTCCTACAGCCTCTGTGTGTATTTGTGTTTTCTGGACATTCTCTATGGACTTTATGGTTTTGAATGCATTTTAGCATGTAAGTTTTTGTTTTTAGCTGCCAAATGCTAATTGGTTCCACCTGGAGTCAAATCCTCCACACATTCGAGTTTTCTAGGAAGAAAGCTCCAGAAACCTGAGAAAACATGATATTTCTTTCTGTAAACATGACATTGGATGCATTTACCTAACAGGAGGATTGTGCTTTTCTCCAAAACCACTTTCACGGTGAATTTTTGGTTAAATTTCACCCGAAATCCACAACAATTTGTCCAGATACTCCTGGATGAAAACAAAACTATCTGGTGTGTTGTGGCTATCTCAATCCCAGATCGTGCTATAGCCTCTGTGTGTATTTGTGTTTTCTGGACATTCTCTATGGACTTTGTGGTTTTGAATGCATTTTAGCATGTAAGGTTTTGTTTTAAGCTGCCAAACGCTAATTGGTTCCACCTGGAGTCAAATCCTCCACACATTCGAGTTTTCTAGGAAGAAAGCTTCAGAAACCTGAGAAAACATGGTATTTCTTTCTGTAAACATGACGTTGGATGCATTTGCCGAACAGGAAGATTGTGCTTTTCTCCAAAACCACTTTCAGGGTGATTTTTTGGTTAAATTTCACTTCAAAACTACAACAATTTGTCCAGATACTCCTGGATGAAAACAAAACTATCTGGTGTGTTGTGGCTATCTCAATCCCGGATCTTGCTACAGCCTCTGTGTGTGTTTTTGTTTTCTGGGCATTCTCTATGGACTTTACGGTTTTGAATGCATTTTAGCATGTAAGTTTTTGTTTTTAGCTGCCAAACGCTAATTGGTTCCACCTGGAGTCAAATCCTCCACACATTCGAGTTTTTTAGGGAGAAAGCTTCAGAAACCTGAGAAAACATGATATTTCTTTCTGTAAACATGACATTGGATGCATTTGCTGAACAGAAAGATTGTGCTTTTCTCCAAAACCACTTTCACGGTGATTTTTGGTTAAATTTCACTTCAAAACTACAACAATTTGTCCAGATACTCCTGGATGACAACAAAACTATCTGGTGTGTTGTGGCTATCTCAACCCCAGATCATGCTACGGCCTCTGTGTTTGTTTGTGTTTTGTGGACATTCTCTATGGACTTTACGGTTTTGAATGCATTTTAGCATGTTGGTTTTTGTGTTTAGCTGCCAAACGCTAATTGGTTCCACCTGGAGTCAAATCCTCCACACATTCGAGTTTTCTAGGAAGAACGCTTCAGAAACCTGAGAAAACATGATATTTCTTTCTGTAAACATGACATTGGAAGTATTTGCCGAACAGGAAGGTTGTGCTTTTCTCCAAAACCACTTTCACGGTGATTTTTGGTTAAATTTCACTTCAAAACTACAACAATTTGTCCAGATAATCCTGGATGTAAACAAAGATATCTGGTGATTTTTAGATATCTCAACCCCAGATCATGCTACAGCCTCTGTGTGTGTTTGTGTTTTCTGGACCTTCTCTATGGACTTTAAGGTTTTGAATGCATTTTAGCATGTAAGTTTTTGTTTTTAGCTGCCAAACGCTAACTGGTTCCACCGGGAGTCAAATCCTCCACACATTCGAGTTTTCTAGGAAGAAAGCTTCAGAAACCTGAGAAAACATGATATTTCTTTCTGTAAACATGACATTGGATGCATTTGCCGACAGGAAGATTGTGCTTTTCTCCAAAACCACTTTCACGGTGATTTTTTAGTTAAATTTCACCCGAAATCCACAACAATTTGTGCAGATACTCCTGGATGAAAACAAAACTATCTGGTGTGTTGTGGCTATCTCAATCCCAGATCTTCCTACAGCCTCTCTGTTTGTTTGTGTTTTCTGGACATTCTCTATGGACTTTATGGTTTTGAATGCATTTTAGCATGTAAGTTTTTGTTTTTAGCTGCCAAATGCTAATTGGTTCCACCTGGAGTCAAATCCTCCACACATTCGAGTTTTCTAGGAAGAAAGCTCCAGAAACCTGAGAAAACATGATATTTCTTTCTGTAAACATGACATTGGATGCATTTACCTAACAGGAGGATTGTGCTTTTCTCCAAAACCACTTTCACGGTGAATTTTTGGTTAAATTTCACCCGAAATCCACAACAATTTGTCCAGATACTCCTGGATGAAAACAAAACTATCTGGTGTGTTGTGGCTATCTGAATCCCAGATCGTGCTATAGCCTCTGTGTGTATTTGTGTTTTCTGGACATTCTCTATGGACTTTGTGGTTTTGAATGCATTTTAGCATGTAAGGTTTTGTTTTAAGCTGCCAAACGCTAATTGGTTCCACCTGGAGTCAAATCCTCCACACATTCGAGTTTTCTAGGAAGAAAGCTTCAGAAACCTGAGAAAACATGGTATTTCTTTTTGTAAACATGACATTGGATGCATTTGCCGAACAGGAAGATTGTGCTTTTCTCCAAAACCACTTTCACGGTGATTTTTTGGTTAAATTTCACTTCAAAACTACAACAATTTGTCCAGATACTCCTGGATGAAAACAAAACTATCTGGTGTGTTGTGGCTTTCTCAATCCCAGATCTTCCTACAGCCTCTGTGTGTATTTGTGTTTTCTGGACATTCTCTATGGACTTTATGGTTTTGAATGCATTTTAGCATGTAAGTTTTTGTTTTTAGCTGCCAAATGCTAATTGGTTCCACCTGGAGTCAAATCCTCCACACATTCGAGTTTTCTAGGAAGAAAGCTCCAGAAACCTGAGAAAACATGATATTTCTTTCTGTAAACATGACATTGGATGCATTTACCTAACAGGAGGATTGTGCTTTTCTCCAAAACCACTTTCACGGTGAATTTTTGGTTAAATTTCACCCGAAATCCACAACAATTTGTCCAGATACTCCTGGATGAAAACAAAACTATCTGGTGTGTTGTGGCTATCTCAATCCCAGATCGTGCTATAGCCTCTGTGTGTATTTGTGTTTTCTGGACATTCTCTATGGACTTTGTGGTTTTGAATGCATTTTAGCATGTAAGGTTTTGTTTTAAGCTGCCAAACGCTAATTGGTTCCACCTGGAGTCAAATCCTCCACACATTCGAGTTTTCTAGGAAGAAAGCTTCAGAAACCTGAGAAAACATGGTATTTCTTTCTGTAAACATGACGTTGGATGCATTTGCCGAACAGGAAGATTGTGCTTTTCTCCAAAACCACTTTCAGGGTGATTTTTTGGTTAAATTTCACTTCAAAACTACAACAATTTGTCCAGATACTCCTGGATGAAAACAAAACTATCTGGTGTGTTGTGGCTATCTCAATCCCGGATCTTGCTACAGCCTCTGTGTGTGTTTTTGTTTTCTTGGCATTCTCTATGGACTTTACGGTTTTGAATGCATTTTAGCATGTAAGTTTTTGTTTTTAGCTGCCAAACGCTAATTGGTTCCACCTGGAGTCAAATCCTCCACACATTCGAGTTTTTTAGGGAGAAAGCTTCAGAAACCTGAGAAAACATGATATTTCTTTCTGTAAACATGACATTGGATGCATTTGCTGAACAGAAAGATTGTGCTTTTCTCCAAAACCACTTTCACGGTGATTTTTGGTTAAATTTCACTTCAAAACTACAACAATTTGTCCAGATACTCCTGGATGACAACAAAACTATCTGGTGTGTTGTGGCTATCTCAACCCCAGATCATGCTACGGCCTCTGTGTTTGTTTGTGTTTTGTGGACATTCTCTATGGACTTTACGGTTTTGAATGCATTTTAGCATGTTGGTTTTTGTGTTTAGCTGCCAAACGCTAATTGGTTCCACCTGGAGTCAAATCCTCCACACATTCGAGTTTTCTAGGAAGAACGCTTCAGAAACCTGAGAAAACATGATATTTCTTTCTGTAAACATGACATTGGAAGTATTTGCCGAACAGGAAGGTTGTGCTTTTCTCCAAAACCACTTTCACGGTGATTTTTGGTTAAATTTCACTTCAAAACTACAACAATTTGTCCAGATAATCCTGGATGTAAACAAAGATATCTGGTGATTTTTAGATATCTCAACCCCAGATCATGCTACAGCCTCTGTGTGTGTTTGTGTTTTCTGGACCTTCTCTATGGACTTTAAGGTTTTGAATGCATTTTAGCATGTAAGTTTTTGTTTTTAGCTGCCAAACGCTAACTGGTTCCACCGGGAGTCAAATCCTCCACACATTCGAGTTTTCTAGGAAGAAAGCTTCAGAAACCTGAGAAAACATGATATTTCTTTCTGTAAACATGACATTGGATGCATTTGCCGACAGGAAGATTGTGCTTTTCTCCAAAACCACTTTCACGGTGATTTTTTAGTTAAATTTCACCCGAAATCCACAACAATTTGTGCAGATACTCCTGGATGAAAACAAAACTATCTGGTGTGTTGTGGCTATCTCAATCCCAGATCTTCCTACAGCCTCTCTGTTTGTTTGTGTTTTCTGGACATTCTCTATGGACTTTATGGTTTTGAATGCATTTTAGCATGTAAGTTTTTGTTTTTAGCTGCCAAATGCTAATTGGTTCCACCTGGAGTCAAATCCTCCACACATTCGAGTTTTCTAGGAAGAAAGCTCCAGAAACCTGAGAAAACATGATATTTCTTTCTGTAAACATGACATTGGATGCATTTACCTAACAGGAGGATTGTGCTTTTCTCCAAAACCACTTTCACGGTGAATTTTTGGTTAAATTTCACCCGAAATCCACAACAATTTGTCCAGATACTCCTGGATGAAAACAAAACTATCTGGTGTGTTGTGGCTATCTGAATCCCAGATCGTGCTATAGCCTCTGTGTGTATTTGTGTTTTCTGGACATTCTCTATGGACTTTGTGGTTTTGAATGCATTTTAGCATGTAAGGTTTTGTTTTAAGCTGCCAAACGCTAATTGGTTCCACCTGGAGTCAAATCCTCCACACATTCGAGTTTTCTAGGAAGAAAGCTTCAGAAACCTGAGAAAACATGGTATTTCTTTTTGTAAACATGACATTGGATGCATTTGCCGAACAGGAAGATTGTGCTTTTCTCCAAAACCACTTTCACGGTGATTTTTTGGTTAAATTTCACTTCAAAACTACAACAATTTGTCCAGATACTCCTGGATGAAAACAAAACTATCTGGTGTGTTGTGGCTATCTCAATCCCGGATCTTGCTACAGCCTCTGTGTGTGTTTTTGTTTTCTGGGCATTCTCTATGGACTTTACGGTTTTGAATGCATTTTAGCATGTAAGTTTTTGTTTTTAGCTGCCAAACGCTAATTGGTTCCACCTGGAGTCAAATCCTCCACACATTCGAGTTTTTTAGGGAGAAAGCTTCAGAAACCTGAGAAAACATGATATTTCTTTCTGTAAACATGACATTGGATGCATTTGCCGAACAGAAAGATTGTGCTTTTCTCCAAAACCACTTTCACGGTGATTTTTGGTTAAATTTCACTTCAAAACTACAACAATTTGTCCAGATACTCCTGGATGACAACAAAACTATCTGGTGTGTTGTGGCTATCTCAACCCCAGATCATGCTACGGCCTCTGTGTTTGTTTGTGTTTTGTGGACATTCTCTATGGACTTTACGGTTTTGAATGCATTTTAGCATGTAAGTTTTTGTTTTTAGCTGCCAAACGCTAATTGGTTCCACCTGGAGTCAAATCCTCCACACATTCGAGTTTTCTAGGAAGAACGCTTCAGAAACCTGAGAAAACATGATATTTCTTTCTGTAAACATGACATTGGATGTATTTGCCGAACAGGAAGGTTGTGCTTTTCTCCAAAACCACTTTCACGGTGATTTTTGGTTAAATTTCACTTCAAAACTACAACAATTTGTCCAGATACTCCTGGATGTAAACAAAGATATCTGGTGATTTTTAGCTATCTCAACCCCAGATCATGCTACAGCCTCTGTGTGTGTTTGTGTTTTCTGGACCTTCTCTATGGACTTTAAGGTTTTGAATGCATTTTAGCATGTAAGTTTTTGTTTTTAGCTGCCAAACGCTAACTGGTTCCACCTGGAGTCAAATCCTCCACACATTCGAGTTTTCTAGGAAGAAAGCTTCAGAAACCTGAGAAAACATGATATTTCTTTCTGTAAACATGACATTGGATGCATTTGCCGACAGGAAGATTGTGCTTTTCTCCAAAACCACTTTCACGGTGATTTTTTAGTTAAATTTCACCCGAAATCCACAACAATTTGTCCAGATACTCCTGGATGAAAACAAAACTATCTGGTGTGTTGTGGCTATCTCAATCCCAGATCTTCCTACAGCCTCTCTGTTTGTTTGTGTTTTCTTGACATTCTCTATGGACTTTATGGTTTTGAATGCATTTTAGCATGTAAGTTTTTGTTTTCAGCTGCCAAATGCTAATTGGTTCCACCTGGAGTCAAATCCTCCACACATTCGAGTTTTCAGGAAGAAAGCTCCAGAAACCTGAGAAAACATGATATTTCTTTCTGTAAACATGACATTCGATGCATTTACCAAACAGGAGGATTGTGCTTTTCTCCAAAACCACTTTCACGGTGAATTTTTGGTTAAATTTCACCCAAAATCCACAACAATTTGTCCAGATACTCCTGGATGAAAACAAAACTATCTGGTGTGTTGTGGCTATCTGAACCCCAGATCTTGCTACAGCCTCTGTGTGTGTTTGTGTTTTCTGGACATTCTCTATGGACTTTACGGTTTTGAATGCATTTTAGCAGGACCCTTTTTGTTTTAAGCTGCCAAACGCTAATTGGTTCCACCTGGAGTCAAATCCGCTACACATTCGAGTTTTCTAGGGAGAAAGCTTCCGAAACCTGAGAAAACATGATATTTCTTTCTGTAAACATGACATTGGATGCATTTGCCGAACAGAAAGATTGTGCTTTTCTCCAAAACCACTTTCACGGTGATTTTTGGTTAAATTTCACTTCAAAACTACAACAATTTTTCCAGATACTCCTGGATGAAAACAAAACTATCTGGTGTGTTGTGGCTATCTCAATCCCAGATCTTCCTACAGCCTCTGTGTTTGTTTGTGTTTTCTGGACATTCTCTATGGACTTTACGGCTTTGAATGCATTCTAGCATGTTGGTTTTTGTGTTTAGCTGCCAAACGCTAATTGGTTCCACCTGGAGTCAAATACTCCACACATTCGAGTTTTCCAGGAAGAAAGCTTCAGAAACCTGAGAAAACATGATATTTCTTTCTGTAAACATGACATTGGATGCATTTGCCAAACAGGAAGATTTTGCTTTTCTCCAAAACCACTTTCACGGTGATTTTTTAGTTAAATTTCACCCGAAATCCAAAACAATTTGTCCAGATACTCCTGGATGAAAACAAAACTATCTGGTGTGTTGTGGCTATCTCAATCCCAGATCTTCCTACAGCCTCTGTGTTTGTTTGTGTTTTCTGGACATTCTCTATGGACTTTATGGTTTTGAATGCATTTTAGCATGTAAGTTTTTGTTTTTAGCTGCCAAATGCTAATTGGTTCCACCTGGAGTCAAATCCTCCACACATTCGAGTTTTCTAGGAAGAAAGCTCCAGAAACCTGAGAAAACATGATATTTCTTTCTGTAAACATGACATTGGATGCATTTACCTAACAGGAGGATTGTGCTTTTCTCCAAAACCACTTTCACGGTGAATTTTTGGTTAAATTTCACCCGAAATCCAAAACAATTTGTCCAGATACTCCTGGATGAAAACAAAACTATCTGGTGTGTTGTGGCTATCTCAATCCCAGATCTTCCTACAGCCTCCGTGTTTGTTTGTGTTTTCTGGACATTCTCTATGGACTTTACGGTTTTGAATGCATTTTAGCATGTAAGTTTTTGTCTTTTGGTGCCAAACGATAATTGGTTACACCTGGAGTCAAATCCTCCACACATTCGAGTTTTCTAGGGAGAAAGCTTCAGAAACCTGAGAAAACATGATATTTCTTTCTGTCAACATGACATTGGATGCATTTGCCGAACAGAAAGATTGTGCTTTTCTCCAAAACCACTTTCACGGTGATTTTTGGTTAAATTTCACTTCAAAACTACAACAATTTTTCCAGATACTCCTGGATGAAAACAAAACTATCTGGTGTGTTGTGGCTATCTCAATCCCAGATCTTCCTACAGCCTCTGTGTTTGTTTGTGTTTTCTGGACATTCTCTATGGACTTTACGGTTTTGAATGCATTTTAGCTTGTAAGGTTTTGTTTTTAGCTGCCAAACGCTAATTGGTTCCACCTGGAGTCAAATCCTCCACACATTCGAGTTTTCCAGGAAGAAAGCTTCAGAAACCTGAGAAAACATGATATTTCTTTCTGTAAACATGACATTGGATGCATTTACCTAACAGGAGGATTGTGCTTTTCTCCAAAACCACTTTCACGGTGATTTTTTAGTTAAATTTCACCCGAAATCCAAAACAATTTGTCCAGATACTCCTGGATGAAAACAAAACTATCTGGTGTGTTGTGGCTATCTCAATCCCAGATCTTCCTACAGCCTCTGTGTTTGTTTGTGTTTTCTGGACATTCTCTATGGACTTTATGGTTTTGAATGCATTTTAGCATGTAAGTTTTTGTTTTTAGCTGCCAAATGCTAATTGGTTCCACCTGGAGTCAAATCCTCCACACATTCGAGTTTTCTAGGAAGAAAGCTCCAGAAACCTGAGAAAACATGATATTTCTTTCTGTAAACATGACATTGGATGCATTTACCTAACAGGAGGATTGTGCTTTTCTCCAAAACCACTTTCACGGTGAATTTTTGGTTAAATTTCACCCGAAATCCACAACAATTTGTCCAGATACTCCTGGATGAAAACAAAATTATCTGGTGTGTTGTGGCTATCTGAACCCCAGATCTTGCTACAGCCTCTGTATGTGTTTGTGTTTTCTGGACATTCTCTATGGACTTTACGGTTTAGAATGCATTTTAGCAGGACCCTTTTTGTTTTTAGCTGCCAAACGCTAATTGATTCCACCTGGAGTCAAATCCGCTACACATTCGAGTTTTCTAGGGAGAAAGCTCCAGAAACCTGAGAAAACATGATATTTCTTTCTGTAAACATGACATTGGATGCATTTGCCGAACAGAAAGATTGTGCTTTTCTCCAAAACCACTTTCACGGTGATTTTTGGTTAAATTTCACTTCAAAACTACAACAATTTTTCCAGATACTCCTGGATGAAAACAAAACTATCTGGTGTGTTGTGGCTATCTCAATCCCAGATCTTCCTACAGCCTCCGTGTTTGTTTGTGTTTTCTGGACATTCTCTATGGACTTTACGGTTTTGAATGCATTTTAGCATGTAAGTTTTTGTCTTTTGGTGCCAAACGCTAATTGGTTCCACCTGGAGTCAAATCCTCCACACATTCGAATTTTCTAGGAAGAAAGCTTCAGAAACCTGAGAAAACATGATATTTCTTTCTGTAAACATGACATTGGATGCATTTGCCGAACAGGAAGATTGTGCTTTTCTCCAAAACCACTTTCACGGTGATTTTTGGTTAAATTTCACCTGAAATCCACAACAATTTTTCCAGATACTCCTGGATGAAAACAGAACTATCTGGTGTGTCGTGGCTATCTCAATCCCAGATCTTGCTACAGCCTCTGTGTGTGTTTTGGTTTTCTGGACATTCTCTATGGACTTTACGGTTTTGAATGCATTTGAGCATGTAAGTTTTTGTTTTTAGCTGCCAAACGCTAATTGGTTCCACCTGGAGTCAAATACTCCACACATTCGAGTTTTTAGGAAGAAAGCTTCAGAAACCTGAGAAAACATGATAGTTCTTTCTGTAAACATGACATTAGATGCATTTGCCGAACAGGAAGATTGTGCTTTTCTCCAAAACCACTTTCACGGTGATTTTTTGGTTAAATTTCACCCGAAATCCACAACAGTTTGTCCAGATACTCCTGGATGAAAACAAAACTCTCTGGTGTGTTGTGGCTATCTCAATCCGAGATCTTGCTACAGCCTCTGTGTGTGTTTGTGTTTTCTGGACATTCTCTATGGACTTTAAGTTTTTTGAATGCATTTTAGCAGGACCCTTTTTGTTTTCTGCTGGCAAACGCTAATTGGTTCCACCTGGAGTCAAATCCTCCACACATTCGAGTTTTCTAGGAAGAAGGCTTCAGAAACCTGAGAAAACATGATATTTCTTTCTGTAAACATGACATTGGATGCATTTGCCGAACAGGAAGATTGTGCTTTTCTCCAAAACCACTTTCACGGTGATTTTTGGTTAAATTTCACGCGAAATCCACAAGAATTTGTCCAGATACTCCTGGATGAAAACAAAACTATCTGGTGTGTTGTGGCTATCTCAATCCGAGATCTTGCTACAGCCTCTGTGTTTGTTTGTGTTTTCTGGACATTCTTTATGGACTTTACGGTTTTGAATGCATTTTAGCATGTAAGTTTTTGTCTTTTGGTGCCAAACACTAATTGGTTCCACCTGGAGTCAAATCCTCCACACATTCGAGTTTTCTAGGAAGAAAGCTTCAGAAACCTGAGAAAACATGATATTTGTATTTGTAAACATGACATTGGATGCATTTGCCGAACAGGAAGATTGTGCTTTTCTCCAAAACCACTTTCACGGTGATTTTAGTTAAATTTCACCCGAAATCCACAACAATTTGTCCAGATACTCCTGGATGAAAACAAAACTATCTGTTGTGTTGTGGCTATCTCAATCCCAGATCTTGTTACAGCCTCTGTGTGTGTTTTGGTTTTCTGGACATTCTCTATGGACTTTACGGTTTTGAATGCATTTGAGCATGTAAGTTTTTGTTTTTAGCTGCCAAACGCTAATTGATTCCACCTGGAGTCAAATACTCCACACATTCGAGTTTTTAGGAAGAAAGCTTCAGAAACCTGAGAAAACATGATATTTCTTTCTGCAAACATGACATTGGATGCATTTGCAAACAGGAAGATTGTGCTTTTCTCCAAAACCACTTTCTCGGTGATTTTTGGTTTAATTTCACCCAAAATCCACAACAATTTGTCCAGATACTCCTGGATGAAAACAAAACTATCTGGTGTGTTGTGGCTATTTCAATCCCAGATCTTGCTACAGCCTCTGTGTGTGTTTGTGTTTTCTGGACATTCTCTATGGACTTTAAATTTTTTGAATGCATTTTAGCAGGACTCTTTTTGTTTTCTGCTGGCAAACGCTAATTGGTTCCACCTGGAGTCAAATCCTCCACACATTCGAGTTTTCTAGGAAGAAAGCTTCAGAAACATGAGAAAACATGATATTTCTTTCTGTAAACATGACATTGGATGCATTTGTCGAACAGGAAGATTGTGCTTTTCTCCAAAACCACTTTCAAGGTGAATTTTGGTTAATTTCACCCGAAATCCACAACAATTTGTCCAGATACTCCTGGATGACAACAAAACTATCTGGTGTGTTGTGGCTATCTCAATCCGAGATCTTGCTACAGCCTCTGTGTGTGTTTGTGTTTTCTGGACATTCTCTATGGACTTTACGGTTATGAATGCATTTTAGCATGTAAGTTTTTGTTTTTAGCTGCCAAACGCTAATTGGTTCCACCTGGAGTCAAATACTCCACACATTCGAGTTTTCTGGGAAGAAAGCTTCAGAAACCTGAGAAAACATGACGTTTGTATTTGTAAACATGACATTGGATGCATTTGCCGAACAGGAAGATTGTGCTTTTCTCCAAAACCACTTTCACGGTGATTTTTGGTTAAATTTCACCCAAAATCCACAACAATTTTTCCAGATACTCCTGGATGAAAACAAAACTATCTGGTGTGTTGTGGCTATATCAATCCCACATCTTGCTACAGTCTCTGTGTGTGTTTGTGTTTTCTGGACATTCTCTATGGACTTTAAGTTTTTTGAATGCATTTTAGCAGGACTCTTTTTGTTTTCTGCTGGCAAACGCTAATTGGTTCCACCTGGAGTCAAATACTCCACACATTCGAGTTTTCTAGGAAGAAAGCTTCAGAAACCTGAGAAAACATGATATTTCTTTCTGTAACCATGACATTGGATGCATTTGCCGAACAGGAAGATTGTGCTTTTCTCCAAAACCACTTTCACGGTGATTTTTGGTTAAATTTCACCCAAAATCCACAACAATTTGTCCAGATACTCCTGGATGAAAACAAAGCTATCTGGTGTGTTGTGGCTATCTCAATCCCAGATCTTGCTACAGCCTCTGTGTGTGTTTGTGTTTTCTAGACATTCTCTATGGAATTTACGGTTTTGAATGCATTTTAGCATGTAAGTTTTTGTCTTTAGGTGCCAAACACTAATTGGTTCCACCTGGAGTGAAATCCTCCACACTTTCGAGTTTTCTAGGAAGAAAGCTTCAGAAACCTGAGAAAACATGACATTTGTATTTGTAAACATGACATTGGATGCATTTGCTGAACAGGAAGATTGTGCTTTTCTCCAAAACCACTTTCACGGTAATTTTTTGGTTAAATTTCACTTCAAAACTAAAACAATGTGTCCAGATACTCCAGGATGAAAACAAAACTATCTGGTGTGTTGTGGCTATCTCAATCCCAGATCTTGCTACAGCCTCTGTGTGTGTTTGTGTTTTCTGGACATTCTCTATGGACTTTACAGTTTTGAATGCATTTTAGCAGGACCCTGTTTGTTTTCTGCTGGCAAACGCTAATTGGTTCCACCTGGAGTCAAATCCTCCACACATTCGAGTTTTCTAGGAAGAAAGCTTCAGAAACCTGAGAAAACATGATATTTCTTTCTGTAAACATGACATTGGATGCATTTGCCGAACAGGAAGATTGTGCTTTTCTCCAAAACAACTTTCACGGTGATTTTAGTTAAATTTCACCCGAAATCCACAACAATTTGTCCACATACTCCTGGATGAAAACAAAACTATCTGGTGTGTTGTGGCTATCTCAATCCGAGATCTTGCTACAGCCTCTGTGTGTGTTTGTGTTTTCTGGACATTCTCTAAGGACTTTAAGTTTTTTGAATGCATTTCAGCAGGACCCTTTTTGTTTTCTGCTGGCAAACGCTAATTGGTTCCACCTGGAGTCAAATCCTCCACACATTCGAGTTTTCTAGGAAGAAAGCTTCAGAAACCTGAGAAAACATGATATTTCTTTCTGTAAACATGACATTGGATGCATTTGCCGAACAGGATGATTGTGCTTTTCTTCAAAACCACTTTCACGGTGATTGTTGGTTAAATTTCACCCGAAATCCACAACAATTTGTCCAGATACTCCTGGATGAAAACAAAACTATCTGGTGTGTTGTGGCTATCTCAATCCCAGATCTTGCTACAGCCTCTGTGTTTGTTTGTGTTTTCTGGACATTCTCTATGGACTTTATGTGTTTGAATGCATTTTAGCATGTAAGGTTTTGTTTTTAGCTGCCAAACGCTAATTGGTTCCACCTGGAGTGAAATCCGCCACACATTCGAGTTTTCTAGGAAGAAAGCTTCAGAAACCTGAGAAAACATGACATTTGTATTTGTAAACATGACATTGGATGCATTTGCCGAACAGGAAGATTGTGCTTTTCTCCAAAACCACTTTCACGGTGATTTTTGGTTAAATTTCACCCGAAGTCCACAACAATTTATCCAGATACTCCTGGATGAAAACAAAACTATCTGGTGTGTTGTGGCTATCTCAATCCGAGATCTTGCTACAGCTTCTTTGTTTGTTTGTGTTTTCTGGACATTCGCTATGGACTTTAAGGTTTTGAATGCATTTGAGCATGTAAGTTTTTGTTTTTAGCTGCCAAACGCTAATTGGTTCCACCTGGAGTCAAATCCTCCACACTTTCGAGTTTTCTAGGAAGAAAGCTTCAGAAACCTGAGAAAACATGACATTTGTATTTGTAAACATGACATTGGATGCATTTGCCGAACAGGAAGATTGTGCTTTTCTCCAAAACCACTTTCACGGTGATTTTTTGGTTAAATTTCACTTCAAAACTACAACAATTTGTCCAGATACTCCTGGATGAAAACAAAACTATCTGGTGTGTTGTGGCTATCTCAATCCCAGATCTTGCTACAGCCTCTGTGTGTGTTTGTGTTTTCTGGACATTCTCTATGGACTTTAAGGTTTTGAATGCATTTTAGCATATAAGTTTTTGTTTCCAGCTGCCATTCGCTAACTGGTTCCACCTGGAGTCAAATCCGCCACACATTCGAGTTTTCAGGAAGAAAGCTTCAGAAACCTGAGAAAACATGATATTTCTTTCTGTAAACATGACATTGGATGCATTTGCCGAACAGGAAGATTGTGCTTTTCTCCAAAACCACTTTCACGGTGATTTTTTTGTTAAATTTCACTTCAAAACCACAACAATTTGTCCAGATACTCCTGGATGAAAACAAAACTATCTGGTGTGTTGTGGCTATCTCAATCCGAGATCTTGCTACAGCTTCTGTGTTTGTTTGTGTTTTCTGGACATTCTCTATGGACTTTAAGGTTTTGAATGCATTTTAGCATGTAAGTTTTTGTTTTTAGCTGCCAAACGCTAATTGGTTCCACCTGGAGTCAAATCCTCCACACTTTTGAGTTTTCTAGGAAGAAAGCTTCAGAACCCTGAGAAAACATGACATTTGTATTTGTAAACATGACATTGGATGCATTTGCCGAACAGGAAGATTGTGCTTTTCTCCAAAACCTCTTTCACGGTGATTTTTTGGTTAAATTTCACTTCAAAACTACAACAATTTGTCCAGATACTCCTGGATGAAAACAAAACGATCTGGTGTGTTGTGGCTATCTCAATCCCAGATCTTGCTACAGCCTCTGTGTGTGTTTGTGTTTTCTGGACATTCTCTATGGACTTTAAATTTTTTGAATGCATTTTAGCAGGACTCTTTTTGTTTTCTGCTGGCAAACGCTAATTGGTTCCACCTGGAGTCAAATCCTCCACACATTCGAGTTTTCTAGGAAGAAAGCTTCAGAAACCTGAGAAAACATGATATTTCTTTCTGTAAACATGACATTGGATGCATTTGCCGAACAGGAAGATTGTGCTTTTCTCCAAAACCACTTTCAAGGTGATTTTTGGTTACATTTCACCCGAAATCCACAACAATTTGTCCAGATACTCCTGGATGACAACAAAACTATCTGGTGTGTTGTGGCTATCTCAATCCCAGATCTTGCTACAGCCTCTGTGTGTGTTTGTGTTTTCTGGACATTCTCTATGGACTTTACGGTTATGAATGCATTTTAGCATGTAAGTTTTTGTTTTCTGCTGCCATTCGCTAACTGGTTCCACCTGGAGTCAAATCCTCCACACATTCGAGTTTTCTAGGAAGAAAGCTTCAGAAACCTGAGAAAACATGATATTTCTTTCTGTAAACATGACATTGGATGCATTTGCCGAACAGGAAGATTGTGCTTTTCTCCAAAACCACTTTCACGGTGATTTTTGGTTAAATTTCACCCAAAATCCACAACAATTTTTCCAGATACTCCTGGATGAAAACAAAATTATCTGGTGTGTTGTGGCTATCTCAATCCCACATCTTGCTACAGCCTCTGTGTGTGTTTGTGTTTTCTGGACATTCTCTATGGACTTTAAATTTTTTGAATGCATTTTAGCAGGACTCTTTTTGTTTTCTGCTGGCAAACGCTAATTGGTTCCACCTGGAGTCAAATCCTCCACACATTCGAGTTTTCTGGGAAGAAAGCTTCAGAAACCTGAGAAAACATGACGTTTGTATTTTAAACATGAGATTGGATGCATTTGCCGAACAGGAAGATTGTGCTTTTCTCCAAAACCACTTTCACGGTGATTGTTGGTTAAATTTCACCCAAAATCCACAACAATTTTTCCAGATACTCCTGGATGAAAACAAAACTATCTGGTGTGTTGTGGCTATCTCAATCCCACATCTTGCTACAGCCTCTGTGTGTGTTTGTGTTTTCTGGACATTCTCTATGGACTTTAAGTTTTTTGAATGCATTTTAGCAGGACTCTTTTTGTTTTCTGCTGGCAAACGCTAATTGGTTCCACCTGGAGTCAAATACTCCACACATTCGAGTTTTCTAGGAAGAAAGCTTCAGAAACCTGAGAAAACATGATATTTCTTTCTGTAAACATGACATTGGATGCATTTGCCGAACAGGAAGATTGTGCTTTTCTCCAAAACCACTTTCACGGTGATTTTTGGTTAAATTTCACCCAAAATCCACAACAATTTTTCCAGATACTCCTGGATGAAAACAAAGCTATCTGGTGTGTTGTGGCTATCTCAATCGCACATCTTGCTACAGCCTCTGTGTGTGTTTGTGTTTTCTAGACATGCTCTATTGAATTTACGGTTTTGAATATATTTTAGCATGTAAGTTTTTGTCTTTAGGTGCCAAACACTAATTGGTTCCACCTGGAGTCAAATCCTCCACACATTCGAGTTTTCTAGGAAGAAAGCTTCAGAAACCTGAGAAAACATGACATTTGTATTTGTAAACATGATATTGGATGCATTTGCTGAACAGGAAGATTGTGCTTTTCTCCAAAACCACTTTCACGGTGATTTTTTGGTTAAATTTCACTTCAAAACTACAACAATTTGTCCAGATACTCCTGGATGAAAACAAAACTATCTGGTGTGTTGTGGCTATCTCAATCCCAGATCTTGCTACAGCCTCTGTGTGTGTTTGTGTTTTCTGGACATTCTCTATGGACTTCACAGTTTTGAATGCATTTTAGCAGGACCCTGTTTGTTTTCTGCTGGCAAACGCTAATTGGTTCCACCTGGAGTCAAATCCTCCACACATTCGAGTTTTATAGGAAGAAAGCTTCAGAAACCTGAGAAAACATGATATTTCTTTCTGTAAACATGACATTGGATGCATTTGCCGAACAGGAAGATTGTGCTTTTCTCCAAAACCACTTTCACGGTGATTTTTGTTAAATTTCACCCGAAATCCACAACAATTTGTCCACATACTCCTGGATGAAAACAAAACTATCTGGTGTGTTGTGGCTATCTCAATCCGAGATCTTGCTACAGCCTCTGTGTGTGTTTGTGTTTTCTGGACATTCTCTATGGACTTTAAGTTTTTTGAATGCATTTTGGCAGGACCCTTTTTGTTTTCTGCTGGCAAACGCTAATTGGTTCCACCTGGAGTCAAATCCTCCACACATTCGAGTTTTCTAGGAAGAAAGCTTCAGAAACCTGAGAAAACATGATATTTCTTTCTGTAAACATGACATTGGATGCATTTGCCGAACAGGATGATTGTGCTTTTCTTCAAAACCACTTTCACGGTGATTGTTGGTTAAATTTCACCCGAAATCCACAACAATTTGTCCAGATACTCCTTTATGAAAACAAAACTATCTGGTGTGTTGTGGCTATCTCAATCCCAGATCTTGCTACAGCCTCTGTGTTTGTTTGTGTTTTCTGGACATTCTCTATGGACTTTATGGGTTTGAATGCATTTTAGCATGTAAGGTTTTGTTTTTAGCTGCCAAACGCTAATTGGTTCCACCTGGAGTCAAATCCGCCACACATTCGAGTTTTCTAGGAAGAAAGCTTCAGAAACATGAGAAAACATGATATTTCTTTCTGTAAACATGACATTGGATGCATTTGCCAAACAGGAAGATTGTGCTTTTCTCCAAAACCACTTTCACGGTGATTTTTGGTTAAATTTCACCCGAAGTCCACAACAATTTGTCCAGATAATCCTGGATGAAAACAAAACTATCTGGTGTGTTGTGGCTATCTCAATCCGAGATCTTGCTACAGCCTCTGTGTGTGTTTGTGTTTTCTGGACATTCTCTATGGACTTTGTGGTTTTGAATGCATTTTAGCATGTAAGTTTTTGTTTCCAGCTGCCATTCGCTAACTGGTTCCACCTGGAGTCAAATCCGCCACACATTCGAGTTTTCAGGAAGAAAGCTTCAGAAACCTGAGAAAACATGATATTTCTTTCTGTAAACATGACATTGGATGCATTTGCCGAACAGGAAGATTGTGCTTTTCTCCAAAACCACTTTCACGGTGATTTTTTTGTTAAATTTCACTTCAAAACCACAACAATTTGTCCAGATACTCCTGGATGACAACAAAACTATCTGGTGTGTTGTGGCTATCTCAATCCGAGATCTTTTTACAGCCTCTGTGTGTGTTTGTGTTTTCTGGACATTCTCTATGGACTTTACGGTTTTGAATGCATTTTAGCAAGTAAGTTTTTGTCTTTAGGTGCCAAACACGAATTGGTTCCACCTGGAGTCAAATCCTCCACACATTCGAGTTTTCTTGGAGGAAACTTCAGAAAGCTGAGAAAACATGACATTTGTATTTGCAAACATGACATTGGATGCATTTGCCGAACAGGAAGATTGTGCTTTTCTTCAAAACCACTTTCACGGTGATTGTTGGTTAAATTTCACCCGAAATCCACAACAATTTGTCCAGATACTCCTGGATGAAAACAAAACTATCTGGTGTGTTGTGGCTATCTCAATCCCAGATCTTGCTACAGCCTCTGTGTTTGTTTGTGTTTTCTGGACATTCTCTATGGACTTTATGGGTTTGAATGCATTTTAGCATGTAAGGTTTTGTTTTTAGCTGCCAAACGCTAATTGGTTCCACCTGGAGTCAAATCCGCCACACATTCGAGTTTTCTAGGAAGAAAGCTTCAGAAACATGAGAAAACATGATATTTCTTTCTGTAAACATGACATTGGATGCATTTGCCAAACAGGAAGATTGTGCTTTTCTCCAAAACCACTTTCACGGTGATTTTTGGTTAAATTTCACCCGAAGTCCACAACAATTTATCCAGATACTCCTGGATGAAAACAAAACTATCTGGTGTGTTGTGGCTATCTCAATCCGAGATCTTGCTACAGCTTCTGTGTTTGTTTGTGTTTTCTGGACATTCTCTATAGACTTTAAGGTTTTCAATGCATTTTAGCAGGACCCTTTTTGTTTTTAGCTGCCAAACGCTAATTGGTTCCACCTGGAGTCAAATCCTCCACACTTTCGAGTTTTCTAGGAAGAAAGCTTCAGAAACCTGAGAAAACATGACATTTGTATTTGTAAACATGACATTGGATGCATTTGCCGAACAGGAAGATTGTGCTTTTCTCCAAAACAACTTTCACGGTGATTATTTCGTTAAATTTCACTTCAAAACTACAACAATTTGTCCAGATACTCCTGGATGATAACAAAACTATCTGGTGTGTTGTGGCTATCTCAATCCCAGATCTTGCTACAGCCTCTGTGTGTGTTTGTGTTTTCTGGACATTCTCTATGGACTTTAAGTTTTTTGAATGCATTTTAGCAGGACCCTGTTTGTTTTCTGCTGGCAAATGCCAATTGGTTCCACCTGGAGTCAAATCCTCCACACATTCGAGTTTTCTAGGAAGAAAGCTTCAGAAACCTGAGAAAACATGATATTTCTTTCTGTAAACATGACATTGGATGCATTTGCCGAACAGGAAGATTGTGCTTTTCTCCAAAACCACTTTCACGGTGATTTTTGTTAAATTTCATCCGAAGTCCACAACAATTTGTCCAGATACTCCTGGATGAAAACAAAACTATCTGGTGTGTTGTGGCTATCTCAATCCGAGATCTTGCTACAGCCTCTGTGTGTGTTTGTGTTTTCTGGACATTCTCTATGGACTTTAAGGTTTTGAATGCATTTTAGCATATAAGTTTTTGTTTCCAGCTGCCATTCGCTAACTGGTTCCACCTGGAGTCAAATCTGCCACACATTCGAGTTCTCAGGAAGAAAGCTTCAGAAACCTGAGAAAACATGATATTTCTTTCTGTAAACATGACATTGGATGCATTTGCCGAACAGGAAGATTGTGCTTTTCTCCAAAACCACTTTCACGGTGATTTTTTTGTTAAATTTCACTTCAAAACCACAACAATTTGTCCAGATACTCCTGGATGAAAACAAAACTATCTGGTGTGTTGTGGCTATCTCAATCCGAGATCTTGCTACAGCTTCTGTGTTTGTTTGTGTTTTCTGGACATTCTCTATGGACTTTAAGGTTTTGAATGCATTTTAGCATGTAAGTTTTTGTTTTCTGCTGGCAAACGCTAATTGGTTCCACCTGGAGTCAAATCCTCCACACATTCGAGTTTTTAGGAAGAAAGCTTCAGAAACCTGAGAAAACATGATATTTCTTTCTGTAAACATGACATTGGATGCATTTGCTGAGCAGGAAGATTGTGCTTTTCTCCAAAACCACTTTCACCGTGATTTTTGGTTAAATTTCACCCAAAATCCACAACAATTTGTCCAGATACTCCTGGATGAAAACAAAACTATCTGGTGTGTTGTGGCTATCTCAATCCCAGATCTTGCTACAGCCTCTGTGTGTGTTTGTGTTTTCTGGACATTCTCTATGGACTTCACAGTTTTGAATGCATTTTAGCAGGACCCTGTTTGTTTTCTGCTGGCAAACGCTAATTGGTTCCACCTGGAGTCAAATCCTCCACACATTCGAGTTTTATAGGAAGAAAGCTTCAGAAACCTGAGAAAACATGATATTTCTTTCTGTAAACATGACATTGGATGCATTTGCCGAACAGGAAGATTGTGCTTTTCTCCAAAACCACTTTCACGGTGATTTTTGTTAAATTTCACCCGAAATCCACAACAATTTGTCCACATACTCCTGGATGAAAACAAAACTATCTGGTGTGTTGTGGCTATCTCAATCCGAGATCTTGCTACAGCCTCTGTGTGTGTTTGTGTTTTCTGGACATTCTCTATGGACTTTAAGTTTTTTGAATGCATTTTAGCAGGACCCTTTTTGTTTTCTGCTGGCAAACGCTAATTGGTTCCACCTGGAGTCAAATCCTCCACACATTCGAGTTTTCTAGGAAGAAAGCTTCAGAAACCTGAGAAAACATGATATTTCTTTCTGTAAACATGACATTGGATGCATTTGCCGAACAGGATGATTGTGCTTTTCTTCAAAACCACTTTCACGGTGATTGTTGGTTAAATTTCACCCGAAATCCACAACAATTTGTCCAGATACTCCTTTATGAAAACAAAACTATCTGGTGTGTTGTGGCTATCTCAATCCCAGATCTTGCTACAGCCTCTGTGTTTGTTTGTGTTTTCTGGACATTCTCTATGGACTTTATGGGTTTGAATGCATTTTAGCATGTAAGGTTTTGTTTTTAGCTGCCAAACGCTAATTGGTTCCACCTGGAGTCAAATCCGCCACACATTCGAGTTTTCTAGGAAGAAAGCTTCAGAAACATGAGAAAACATGATATTTCTTTCTGTAAACATGACATTGGATGCATTTGCCAAACAGGAAGATTGTGCTTTTCTCCAAAACCACTTTCACGGTGATTTTTGGTTAAATTTCACCCGAAGTCCACAACAATTTGTCCAGATACTCCTGGATGAAAACAAAACTATCTGGTGTGTTGTGGCTATCTCAATCCGAGATCTTGCTACAGCCTCTGTGTGTGTTTGTGTTTTCTGGACATTCTCTATGGACTTTGTGGTTTTGAATGCATTTTAGCATGTAAGTTTTTGTTTCCAGCTGCCATTCGCTAACTGGTTCCACCTGGAGTCAAATCCGCCACACATTCGAGTTTTCAGGAAGAAAGCTTCAGAAACCTGAGAAAACATGATATTTCTTTCTGTAAACATGACATTGGATGCATTTGCTGAGCAGGAAGATTGTGCTTTTCTCCAAAACCACTTTCACGGTGATTTTTTTGTTAAATTTCACTTCAAAACCACAACAATTTGTCCAGATACTCCTGGATGACAACAAAACTATCTGGTGTGTTGTGGCTATCTCAATCCGAGATCTTGTTACAGCCTCTGTGTGTGTTTGTGTTTTCTGGACATTCTCTATGGACTTTACGGTTTTGAATGCATTTTAGCAAGTAAGTTTTTGTCTTTAGGTGCCAAACACGAATTGGTTCCACCTGGAGTCAAATCCTCCACACATTCGAGTTTTCTTGGAGGAAACTTCAGAAAGCTGAGAAAACATGACATTTGTATTTGCAAACATGACATTGGATGCATTTGCCGAACAGGAAGATTGTGCTTTTCTTCAAAACCACTTTCACGGTGATTGTTGGTTAAATTTCACCCGAAATCCACAACAATTTGTCCAGATACTCCTGGATGAAAACAAAACTATCTGGTGTGTTGTGGCTATCTCAATCCCAGATCTTGCTACAGCCTCTGTGTTTGTTTGTGTTTTCTGGACATTCTCTATGGACTTTATGGGTTTGAATGCATTTTAGCATGTAAGGTTTTGTTTTTAGCTGCCAAACGCTAATTGGTTCCACCTGGAGTCAAATCCGCCACACATTCGAGTTTTCTAGGAAGAAAGCTTCAGAAACATGAGAAAACATGATATTTCTTTCTGTAAACATGACATTGGATGCATTTGCCAAACAGGAAGATTGTGCTTTTCTCCAAAACCACTTTCACGGTGATTTTTGGTTAAATTTCACCCGAAGTCCACAACAATTTATCCAGATACTCCTGGATGAAAACAAAACTATCTGGTGTGTTGTGGCTATCTCAATCCGAGATCTTGCTACAGCTTCTGTGTTTGTTTGTGTTTTCTGGACATTCTCTATAGACTTTAAGGTTTTGAATGCATTTTAGCATGTAAGTTTTTGTTTTTAGCTGCCAAACGCTAATTGGTTCCACCTGGAGTCAAATCCTCCACACTTTCGAGTTTTCTAGGAAGAAAGCTTCAGAAACCTGAGAAAACATGACATTTGTATTTGTAAACATGACATTGGATGCATTTGCCGAACAGGAAGATTGTGCTTTTCTCCAAAACAACTTTCACGGTGATTATTTCGTTAAATTTCACTTCAAAACTACAACAATTTGTCCAGATACTCCTGGATGATAACAAAACTATCTGGTGTGTTGTGGCTATCTCAATCCCAGATCTTGCTACAGCCTCTGTGTGTGTTTGTGTTTTCTGGACATTCTCTATGGACTTTAAGGTTTTGAATGCATTTTAGCATGTAAGTTTTTGTTTTCTGCTGGCAAACGCTAATTGGTTCCACCTGGAGTCAAATCCTCCACACATTCGAGTTTTTAGGAAGAAAGCTTCAGAAACCTGAGAAAACATGATATTTCTTTCTGTAAACATGACATTGGATGCATTTGCCGAACAGGAAGATTGTGCTTTTCTCCAAAACCACTTTCACGGTGATTTTTGTTAAATTTCATCCGAAGTCCACAACAATTTGTCCAGATACTCCTGGATGAAAACAAAACTATCTGGTGTGTTGTGGCTATCTCAATCCGAGATCTTGCTACAGCCTCTGTGTGTGTTTGTGTTTTCTGGACATTCTCTATGGACTTTAAGGTTTTGAATGCATTTTAGCATATAAGTTTTTGTTTCCAGCTGCCATTCGCTAACTGGTTCCACCTGGAGTCAAATCTGCCACACATTCGAGTTCTCAGGAAGAAAGCTTCAGAAACCTGAGAAAACATGATATTTCTTTCTGTAAACATGACATTGGATGCATTTGCCGAACAGGAAGATTGTGCTTTTCTCCAAAACCACTTTCACGGTGATTTTTTTGTTAAATTTCACTTCAAAACCACAACAATTTGTCCAGATACTCCTGGATGAAAACAAAACTATCTGGTGTGTTGTGGCTATCTCAATCCGAGATCTTGCTACAGCTTCTGTGTTTGTTTGTGTTTTCTGGACATTCTCTATGGACTTTAAGGTTTTGAATGCATTTTAGCATGTAAGTTTTTGTTTTCTGCTGGCAAACGCTAATTGGTTCCACCTGGAGTCAAATCCTCCACACATTCGAGTTTTTAGGAAGAAAGCTTCAGAAACCTGAGAAAACATGATATTTCTTTCTGTAAACATGACATTGGATGCATTTGCTGAGCAGGAAGATTGTGCTTTTCTCCAAAACCACTTTCACCGTGATTTTTGGTTAAATTTCACCCAAAATCCACAACAATTTGTCCAGATACTCCTGGATGAAAACAAAACTATCTGGTGTGTTGTGGCTATCTCAATCCCAGATCTTGCTACAGCCTCTGTGTGTGTTTGTGTTTTCTGGACATTCTCTAAGGACTTTAAGTTTTTTGAATGCATTTTAGCAGGACCCTGTTTGTTTTCTGCTGCCATTCGCTAACTGGTTCCACCTGGAGTCAAATCCTCCACACATTCGAGTTTTCTAGGAAGAAAGCTTCAGAAACCTGAGAAAACATGATATTTCTTTCTGTAAACATGACATTGGATGCATTTGCCGAACAGGAAGATTGTGGTTTTCTCCAAAACCACTTTCACGGTGATTTTTGTTAAATTTCACCCAAAATCCACAACAATTTGTCCAGATACTCCTGGATGACAACAAAACTATCTGGTGTGTTGTGACTATCTCAATCCCAGATCTTGCTACAGCCTCTGTGTGTGTTTGTGTTTTCTGGACATTCTCTATGGACTTTAAGGTTTTGAATGCATTTTAGCATGTAAGTTTTTGTTTTCTGCTGGCAAACGCTAATTGGTTCCACCTGGAGTGAAATACTCCACACATTCGAGTTTTTAGGAAGAAAGCTTCAGAAACCTGAGAAAACATGATATTTCTTTCTGTAAACATGACATTGGATGCATTTGCTGAGCAGGAAGATTGTGCTTTTCTCCAAAACCACTTTCACCGTGATTTTTGGTTAAATTTCACCCGAAATCCACAACAATTTGTCCAGATACTCCTGGATGAAAACAAAACTATCTGTTGTGTTGTGGCTATCTCAATCCCAGATCTTGCTACAGCCTCTGTGTGTGTTTGTGTTTTCTGGACATTCTCTATGGACTTTAAGGTTTTCAATGCATTTTAGCATGTAAGTTTTTGTTTCCAGCTGCCATTCGCTAACTGGTTCCACCTGGAGTCAAATCCGCCACACATTCGAGTTTTCAGGAAAAAAGCTTCAGAAACCTGAGAAAACATGATATTTCTTTCTGTAAACATGACATTGGATGCATTTGCCGAACAGGAAGATTGTGCTTTTCTCCAAAACCACTTTCACGGTGATTTTTTTGTTAAATTTCACTTCAAAACCACAACAATTTTTCCAGATACTCCTGGATGACAACAAAACTATCTGGTGTGTTGTGGCTATCTCAATCCGAGATCTTGCTACAGCCTCTGTGTGTGTTTGTGTTTTCTGGACATTCTCTATGGACTTTACGGTTTTGAATGCATTTTAGCATGTAAGTTTTTGTTTTTAGCTGCCAAATGCTAATTGGTTAAACCTGGAGTCAAATCCTCCACACATTCGAGTTTTCTAGGAAGAAAGCTTCAGAAACCTGAGAAAACATGATATTTCTTTCTGTAAACATGACATTGGATGCATTTGCCGAACAGGAAGATTGTGCTTTTCTCCAAAACCACTTTCACGGTGATTTTTGGTTAAATTTCACCCGAAATCCACAACAATTTATCCAGATACTCCTGGATGAAAACAAAACTATCTGGTGTGTTGTGGCTATCTGAACCCCAGATCTTCCTACAGCCTCTGTGTTTGTTTGTGTTTTCTGGACATTCTCTATGGACTTTAAGGTTTTGAATGCATTTTAGCATGTAAGTTTTTGTTTTTAGCTGCCAAACGCTAATTGGTTCCACCTGGAGTCAAATCCTCCACACATTCGAATTTTTAGGAAGAAAGCTTCAGAAACCTGAGAAAACATGATATTTCTTTCTTTAAACATGACATTGGATGCATTTGCTGAACAGGAAGATTGTGCTTTTCTCCAAAACCACTTTCACCGTGATTTTTGGTTAAATTTCACCCAAAATCCACAACAATTTGTCCAGATACTCCTGGATGAAAACAAAACTATCTGGTGTGTTGTGGCTATCTCAATCCGAGATCTTGCTACAGCCTCTGTGTGTGTTTGTGTTTTCTGGATATTCTCTATGGAATTTACGGTTTTGAATGAATTTTAGCAGGACCCTTTTTGTTTTCTGCTGGCAAACGCTAATTGGTTCCACCTGGAGTCAAATCCTCCACACATTCGAGTTTTCTAGGAAGAAAGCTTCAGAAACCTGAGAAAACATGATATTTCTTTCTGTAAACATGACATTGGATGCATTTGCCAAACAGGAAGGTTGTGCTTTTCTCCAAAACCACTTTCACCGTGATTTTTTGGTTAAATTTTACTTCAAAACTTCAACAATTTGTCCAAATAATCCAGGATGAAAACAAAACTATCTGGTGTGTTGTGGCTATCTCAATCCCAGATCTTGCTACAGCCTCTGTGTTTGTTTGTGTTTTCTGGAATTCTCTATGGACTTTAAGGTTTTGAATGCATTTTAGCATGTAAGTTTTTGTTTCCAGCTGCCATTCGCTAACTGGTTCCACCTGGAGTCAAATCCGCCACACATTCGAGTTTTCAGGAAGAAAGCTTCAGAAACCTGAGAAAACATGATATTTCTTTCTGTATACATGACATTAGATGCATTTGCCGAACAGGAAGATTGTGCTTTTCTCCAAAACCACTTTCACGGTGATTTTTTTGTTAAATTTCACTTCAAAACTACAACAATTTGTCCAGATACTCCTGATGACAACAAAACTATCTGGTGTGTTGTGGCTATCTCAATCCGAGATCTTGCTACAGCCTCTGTGTGTGTTTGTGTTTTCTGGACATTCTCTATGGACTTTACGGTTTTGAATGCATTTTAGCATGTAAGTTTTTGTTTTTAGCTGCCAAATGCTAATTGGTTCCACCTGGAGTCAAATCCTCCACACATTCGAGTTTTCTAGGAAGAAAGCTTCAGAAACCTGAGAAAACATGATATTTCTTTCTGTCAACGTGACATTGGATGCATCTGCCGAAGAGAAAAATTGTGCTTTTCTCCAAAACCACTTTCACGGTGATTTTTTGGTTAAATTTCACTTCAAAACTACAACAATTTGTGCAGATACTCCTGGATGAAAACAAAACTATCTGGTGTGTTGTGGCTATCTCAATCCGAGATCTTGCTACAGCCTCTGTGTGTTTTTGTGTTTTCTGGACATTCTCTATGGACTTTACGGTTTTGAATGCATTTTAGCATGTAAGTTTTTTTCTTTAGGTGCCAAACACTAATTGGTTCCACCTGGAGTCAAATCCTCCACACTTTCGAGTTTTCTAGGAAGAAAGCTTCAGAAACCTGAGAAAACATGATATTTCTTTCTGCAAACACGACATTGGATGCATTTGCCGAACAGGAAGATTGTGCTTATCTCCAAAACCACTTTCACGGTGATTTTTTGTTAAATTTCACTTCAAAACTACAATTTGTCCAGATACTCCTGGATGAAAACAAAACTATCTGGTGTGTTTTGGCTATCTCAATCCCAGATCTTGCTACAGCCTCTGTGTGTGTTTGTGTTTTCTGGACATTCTCTATGGACTTTACAGTTTTGAATGCATTTTAGCATGTAAATTTTTCTTTTAAGCTGGCAAACGCTAATTGGTTCCACCTGGAGTCAAATCCTCCACACATTCGAATTTTCTAGGAAGAAAGCTTCAGAAACCTGAGAAAACATGATATTTCTTTCTGTAAAGATGACATTGGATGCATTTGCCGAACAGGAAGATTGTGCTTTTCTCCAAAACCACTTTCACGGTGATTTTTTGGTTAAATTTCACTTCAAAGCAAAAAAAATTTGTCCAGATACTCCTGGATGAAAAGAAAACTATCTGGTGTGTTGTGGCTGTCTCAATCCCAGATCTTGCTACAGCCTCTGTGTGTGTTTGTGTTTTCTGGACATTCTCTATGGACTTTACGGTTTTGAATGCATTTTAGCATGTAAGTTTTTGTTTTTAGCTGCCAAACGCTAATTGGTTCCACCTGGAGTCAAATCAGCCACACATTCGAGTTTTCTAGGAAGAAAGCTTCAGAAACCTGAGAAAACATAATATTTCTTTCTGCAAACATGACATTGGATGCATTTGCCAAACAGGTAGATTGTGCTTTTCTCCAAAACCACTTTCACGGTGATTTATGGTTAAATTTCACCCGAAATCCACAACAATTTGTCCAGATACTCCTGGATGAAAACAAAACTATCTGGTGTGTTGTGGCTATCTCAATCCCAGATCTTGCTACAGCCTCTGTGTGTGTTTGTGTTTTCTGGACATTCTCTATGGAGTTTACGGTTTTAAATGCATTTTAGCATGTAAGATTTTGTTTTTAGCTGCCAAACGCTAATTGGTTCCACCTGGAGTCAAATCCTCAACACATTCGAGTTTTTAGGAAGAAAGCTCCAGAAACCTGAGAAAACATGATATTTCTTTCTGTAAACATGACATTGGATGAATTTGCTGAACAGGAAGATTGTGCTTTTCTCCAAAACCACTTTCACGGTGATTTTTTTGTTAAATTTCACTTCAAATCTACAACAATTTGTGCAGATACTCCTGGATGAAAACAAAACGATCTGGTGTGTTGTGGCTATCTCAGTCCGAGATCTTGCTACAGCCTCTGTGTGTGTTTGTGTTTTCTGGACATTCTCTATGGACTTTACGGTTTTGAATGCATTTTAGCATGTAAGATTTTGTTTTTAGCTGCCAAACGCTAATTGGTTCCACCTGGAGTCAAATCCGCCACACATTCGAGTTTTCTAGGAAGAAAGCTTCAGAAACCTGAGAAAACATGACATTTGTATTTGTAAACATGACATTGGATGCATTTGCCGAACAGGAAGATTGTGCTTTTCTCCAAAACCACTTTCACGGTGATTTTTGGTTAAATTTCACTTCAAAACTACAACAATTTGTCCAGATACTCCTGGATGAAAACAAAACTATCTGGTGTGTTGTGGCTATCTCAGTCCGAGATCTTGCTACAGCCTCTGTGTGTGTTTTTGTTTTCTGGACATTCTCTATGGACTTTACGGTTTTGAATGCATTTTAGCAGGACCCTTTTTGTTTTTAGCTGCCAAACGCTAATTGGTTCCACCTGGAGTCAAATCAGCCACACATTCGAGTTTTCTAGGAAGAAAGCTTCAGAAACCTGAGAAAACATAATATTTCTTTCTGCAAACATGACATTGGATGCATTTGCCAAACAGGTAGATTGTGGTTTTCTCCAAAACCACTTTCACGGTGATTTATGGTTAAATTTCACCCGAAATCCACAACAATTTGTCCAGAAACTCCTGGATGAGAAAAAAACTCTCTGGTGTTTTGTGGCTATCTCAATCCCAGATCTTGCAACAGCCTCTGTGTGTGTTTTTGTTTTCTGGATATTCTCTATGGTCTTTACAGTTTTTATGCATTTTAGCATGTACGTTTTCGTTTTTAGATGCCAAACGCTAATTGGTTCCACCTGGAGTCAAATACTCCACACATTCGAGTTTTTAGGAAGAAAGCTTCAGAAACCTGAGAAAACATGATATTTCTTTCTGTAAACATGACATTGGATGCATTTGCCGAACAGGAAGATTGTGCTTTTCTCCAAAACCACTCTCACGGTGATTTTTGGTTAAATTTCACTTCAAAACTACAACAATTTGTCCAGATACTCCTGGATGAAAACAAAACTATCTGGTGTGTTGTGGCTATCTCAATCCCAGATCTTGCTACAGCCTCTGTGTGTGCTTGTGTTTTCTGGACATTCTCTATGGACTTTACGGTTTTGAATGCATTTTAGCAGGACCCTTTTTGTTTTTAGGTGCCAAACGCTAATTGGTTCCACCTGGAGTCAAATCCTCCACACATTCGAGTTTTCTAGGAAGAAAGCTTCAGAAACCTGAGAAAACATGATAGTTCTTTCTGTAAACATGACATTGGATGCTTCTGCCGAAGAGAAAGATTGTGCTTTTCTCCAAAACCACTTTCACGGTGATTTTTTGGTTAAATTTCACTTCAAAACTACAACAATTTGTGCAGATACTCCTGGATGAAAACAAAACTATCTGGTGATTTTTAGCTATCTCAATCACAGATCTTGCTACAGCCTCTGTGTGTTTTTGTGTTTTCTGGACATTCTCTATGGAATTTACGGTTTTGAATGTATTTTAGCATGCAAGTTTTTGTCTTTAGGTGCCAAACACTAATTGGTTCCACCTGGAGTCAAATCCTCCACACATTCGAGTTTTCTAGGAAGAAGGCTTCAGAAACCTGAGAAAACATGATATTTCTTTCTGTAAACATGACATTGGATGCATTTGCCGAACAGGAAGATTGTGCTTTTCTCCAAAACCACTTTCACGGTGATTTTTTGGTTAAATTTCACTTCAAAACTAAAAGAATGTTTCCAGATACTCCAGGATGAAAACAAAACTATCTGGTGTGTTGTGGCTATCTCAATCCCAGATCTTGCTACAGCCTCTGTGTTTGTTTCTGTTTTCTGGACATTCTCTATGGACTTTACGGTTTTGAATGCATTTTAGCATGTAAGTTTTTGTTTTTAGCTGCCAAACGCTAATTGGTTCCACCTGGAGTCAAATCCTCCACACATTCGAGTTTTTAGGAAGAAAGCTTCAGAAACCTGAGAAAACATGATATTTCTTTCTGTAAACATGACATTGGATGCATTTGCCGAACAGGAAGATTGTGCTTTTCTCCAAAACCACTTTCACGGTGATTTTTTGGTTAAATTTCACTTCAAAACTACAACAATTTTTCCAGATACTCCTGGATGAAAACAAAACGATCTGGTGTGTTGTGGCTATCTCAGTCCGAGATCTTGCTACAGCCTCTGTGTGTGTTTGTGTTTTCTGGACATTCTCTATGGACTTTACGGTTTTGAATGCATTTTAGCATGTAAGTTTTTGTTTTTAGCTGCCAAACGCTAATTGGTTCCACCTGGAGTCAAATCCGCCACACATTCGAGTTTTCTAGGAAGAAAGCTTCAGAAACCTGAGAAAACATGATATTTCTTTCTGTAAACAAGACATTGGATGCATTTGCCGAACAGGAAGATTGTGGTTTTCTCCAAAACCACTTTCACGGTGATTTTTTTGTTAAATTTCACTTCAAAACTACAACAATTTGTCCAGATACTCCTGGATGACAACAAAACTATCTGGTGTGTTGTGGCTATCTCAATCCGAGATCTTGCTACAGCCTCTGTGTGTGTTTGTGTTTCCTGGACATTCTCTATGGACTTTACGGTTTTGAATGCATTTTAGCATGTAAGATTTTGTTTTTAGCTGCCAAACGCTAATTGGTTCCACCTGGAGTCAAATCCTCAACACATTCGAGTTTTTAGGAAGAAAGCTTCAGAAACCTGAGAAAACATGATATTTCTTTCTGTAAACATGACATTGGATGCATTTGCTGAACAGGAAGATTGTGCTTTTCTCCAAAACCACTTTCACGGTGATTTTTGGTTAAATTTCAACCAAAATCCAAAACAATTTTTCCAGATACTCCTGGATAACAACAAAAAAATCTGCTGTGTTGTGGCTATCTCAATGCCAGATCTTGCAACAGCCTCTGTGTGTGTTTCTGTTTTCTGGACATTCTCTATGGTCTTTACAGTTTTAATGCATTTTAGCATGTAAGTTTTTGTTTTAACTGCCAAACGCTAATTGGTTCCACCTGGAGTCAAATCCTGCACACATTCGAGTTTTCTAGGAAGAAAGCTCCAGAAACCTGAGAAAACATGATATTTCTTTCTGTAAACATGACATTGGATGCATTTGCCAAACAGGAAGATTGTGCTTTTCTCCAAAACCACTTTCACGGTGATTTTTGTTAAATTTAACCCAAAATCCACAACAATTTGTCCAGATACTCCTGGATGAAAACAAAACTATCTGGTGTGTTGTGGCTATCTCAATCCCAGATCTTGCTACAGCCTCTGTGTGTGTTTGTGTTTTCTGGACATTCTCTATGGACTTTACGGTTTTGAATGCATTTTAGCATGTAAGATTTTGTTTTTAGCTGCCAAACGCTAATTGGTTCCACCTGGAGTCAAATCCGCCACACATTCGAGTTTTCTAGGAAGAAAGCTTCAGAAACCTGAGAAAACATGATATTTCTTTCTGTAAACATGACATTGGATGCATTTACCGTACAGGAAGATTGTGGTTTTCTCCAAAACCACTTTCACGGTGATTTTTTGGTTAAATTTCACTTCAAAACTACAACAATTTGTCCAGATACTCCTGGATGACAACAAAACTATCTGGTGTGTTGTGGCTATCTCAATCCGAGATCTTGCTACAGCCTCTGTGTGTGTTTGTGTTTTCTGGACATTCTCTATGGACTTTACGGTTTTGAATGCATTTTAGCATGTAAATTTTTGTTTTTAGCTGCCAAACGCTAATTGGTTCCACCTGGAGTCAAATCCGCCACACATTCGAGTTTTCTAGGAAGAAAGCTTCAGAAACCTGAGAAAACATGATATTTCTTTCTGTAAACATGACATTGGATGCATTTGCCAAACAGGAAGATTGTGCTTTTCTCCAAAACCACTTTCACGGTGATTTTTGTTAAATTTCACCCAAAATCCACAACAATGTGTCCAGATACTCCAGGATGAAAACAAAACTATCTGGTGTGTTGTGGCTATCTCAATCCGAGATCTTGCTACAGCCTCTGTGTGTGTTTGTGTTTTCTGGGCATTCTCTATGGCCTTTACGGTTTTGAATGCATTTTAGACTGTAAGTTTTTGTTTTTAGCTGCCAAACGCTAATTGGTTCCACCTGGAGTCAAATCCTCCACACATTCAAGTTTTCTAGGACGAAAGTTTCAGAAACCTGAGAAAACATGATATGTGTATTTGTAAGCATGACATTGGATGCATTTGCGGAACAGGAAGATTGTGCTTTTCTCCAAAACCACTTTCACCGTGATTTTTTGGTTAAATTTCACTTCAAAACTAAAACAATGTGTCCAGATACTCCAGGATGAAAACAAAACTATCTGGTGTGTTGTGGCTATCTCAATCCCAGATCTTGCTACAGCCTCTGTGTGTGTTTGTGTTTTCTGGACATTCTCTATGGACTTTACGGTTTTGAATGCATTTTAGCATGTAAGATTTTGTTTTTAGCTGCCAAACGCTAATTGGTTCCACCTGGAGTCAAATCCACCACACATTCGAGTTTTTAGGAAGAAAGCTTCAGAAACCTGAGAAAACATGACATTTGTATTTGTAAACATGACATTGGATGCATTTGCCGAACAGGAAGATTGTGCTTTTCTCCAAAACCACTTTCACGGTGATTTTTGGTTAAATTTCACTTCAAAACTACAACAATTTGTCCAGATACTCCTGGATGAAAACAAAACGATCTGGTGTGTTGTGGCTATCTCAGTCCGAGATCTTGCTACAGCCTCTGTGTGTGTTTGTGTTTTTTGGACATTCTCTATGGACTTTACGGTTTTGAATGCATTTTAGCATGTAAGATTTTGTTTTTAGCTGCCAAACGCTAATTGGTTCCACCTGGAGTCAAATCCGCAACACATTCGAGTTTTCTAGGAAAAAAGCTTCAGAAACCTGAGAAAACATGATATTTCTTTCTGTCAATATGACATTGGATGCATCTGCCGAACAGGAAGATTGTGCTTTTCTCCAAAACCACTTTCACGGTGATTTTTTGGTTAAATTTCACTTTAAAGCAAAAAAAATTTGTCCAGATACTCCTGGATGAAAACAAAACTATCTGGTGTGTTGTGGCTATCTCAATCCCAGATCTTGCTACAGCCTCTGTGTGTGTTTGTGTTTTCTGGACATTCTCTATGGACTTTACGGTTTTGAATGCATTTTAGCATGTAAGATTTTGTTTTTAGCTGCCAAACGCTAATTGGTTCCACCTGGAGTCAAATCCGCCACACATTCGAGTTTTCTAGGAAGAAAGCTTCAGAAACCTGAGAAAACATGATATTTCTTTCTGTAAACATGACATTGGATGCATTTGCAGAACAGGAAGATTGTGGTTTTCTCCAAAACCACTTTCACGGTGATTTTTTGGTTAAATTTCACTTCAAAACTACAACAATTTGTCCAGATACTCCTGGATGACAACAAAACTATCTGGTGTGTTGTGGCTATCTCAATCCGAGATCTTGCTACAGCCTCTGTGTGTGTTTGTGTTTTC
Organism: Oryctolagus cuniculus; assembly: GCF_964237555.1. Classification (NCBI taxonomy): domain Eukaryota; kingdom Metazoa; phylum Chordata; class Mammalia; order Lagomorpha; family Leporidae; genus Oryctolagus; species Oryctolagus cuniculus. The sequence continues at coordinate 120,182,789 of NC_091439.1, forward strand.
TGGACATTCTCTATGGAGTTTACGGTTTTGAATGCATTTTAGCATGTAAATTTTTGTTTTTAGCTGCCAAACGCTAATTGGTTCCACCTGGAGTCAAATCCGCCACACATTCGAGTTTTCTAGGAAGAAAGCTTCAGAAACCTGAGAAAACATGATATTTCTTTCTGTAAACATGACATTGGATGCATTTGCCAAACAGGTAGATTGTGCTTTTCTCCAAAACCACTTTCACGGTGATTTTTGTTAAATTTCACCCAAAATCCACAACAATGTGTCCAGATACTCCAGGATGAAAACAAAACTATCTGGTGTGTTGTGGCTATCTCAATCCCAGATCGTGCTACAGCCTCTGTGTGTGTTTGTGTTTTCTGGACATTCTCTATGGACTTTACGGTTTTGAATGCATTTTAGCAGGACCCTTTTTGTTTTTAGCTGCCAAACGCTAATTGGTTCCACCTGGAGTCAAATCCTCCACACATTCGAGTTTTCTAGGAAGAAAGCTTCAGAAACCTGAGAAAACATGATAGTTCTTTCTGTAAACATGACATTGGATGCATCTGCCGAAGAGAAAGATTGTGCTTTTCTCCAAAACCACTTTCACCGTGATTTTTTGGTTAAATTTCACTTCAAAACTACAACAATTTGTGCAGATACTCCTGGATGAAAACAAAACTATCTGGTGATTTTTAGCTATCTCAATCACAGATCTTGCTACAGCCTCTGTGTGTTTTTGTGTTTTCTGGACATTCTCTATGGAATTTACGGTTTTGAATGTATTTTAGCATGCAAGTTTTTGTCTTTAGGTGCCAAACACTAATTGGTTCCACCTGGAGTGAAATCCTCCACACATTCGAGTTTTCTAGGAAGAAGGCTTCAGAAACTTGAGAAAACATGATATTTCTTTCTGTAAACATGACATTGGATGCATTTGCCGAACAGGAAGATTGTGCTTTTCTCCAAAACCACTTTCACGGTGATTTTTTGGTTAAATTTCACTTCAAAACTAAAAGAATGTGTCCAGATACTCCAGGATGAAAACAAAACTATCTGGTGTGTTGTGGCTATCTCAATCCCAGATCTTGCTACAGCCTCTGTGTTTGTTTCTGTTTTCTGGACATTCTCTATGGACTTTACGGTTTTGAATGCATTTTAGCATGTAAGTTTTTGTTTTTAGCTGCCAAACGCTAATTGGTTCCACCTGGGGTCAAATCCTCCACACATTCGAGTTTTTAGGAAGAAAGCTTCAGAAACCTGAGAAAACATGATATTTCTTTCTGTAAACATGACATTGGATGCATTTGCCAAACAGGAAGATTGTGCTTTTCTCCAAAACCACTTTCACGGTGATTTTTTGGTTAAATTTCACTTCAAAACTACAACAATTTTTCCAGATACTCCTGGATGAAAACAAAACGATCTGGTGTGTTGTGGCTATCTCAGTCCGAGATCTTGCTACAGCCTCTGTGTGTGTTTGTGTTTTCTGGACATTCTCTATGGACTTTACGGTTTTGAATGCATTTTAGCATGTAAGTTTTTGTTTTTAGCTGCCAAACGCTAATTGGTTCCACCTGGAGTCAAATCCGCCACACATTCGAGTTTTCTAGGAAGAAAGCTTCAGAAACCTGAGAAAACATGATATTTCTTTCTGTAAACAAGACATTGGATGCATTTGCCGAACAGGAAGATTGTGGTTTTCTCCAAAACCACTTTCACGGTGATTTTTTTGTTAAATTTCACTTCAAAACTACAACAATTTGTCCAGATACTCCTGGATGACAACAAAACTATCTGGTGTGTTGTGGCTATCTCAATCCCAGATCTTGCTACAGCCTCTGTGTTTGTTTGTGTTTTCTGGACATGCTCTATGGACTTTAAGGTTTTGAATGCATTTTAGCATGTAAGATTTTGTTTTTAGCTGCCAAACGCTAATTGGTTCCACCTGGAGTCAAATCCTCAACACATTCGAGTTTTTAGGAAGAAAGCTTCAGAAACCTGAGAAAACATGATATTTCTTTCTGTAAACATGACATTGGATGCATTTGCTGAACAGGAAGATTGTGCTTTTCTCCAAAACCACTTTCACGGTGATTTTTGGTTAAATTTCAACCAAAATCCAAAACAATTTTTCCAGATACTCCTGGATAACAACAAAAAAATCTGCTGTGTTGTGGCTATCTCAATGCCAGATCTTGCAACAGCCTCTGTGTGTGTTTCTGTTTTCTGGACATTCTCTATGGTCTTTACAGTTTTAATGCATTTTAGCATGTAAGTTTTTGTTTTAACTGCCAAACGCTAATTGGTTCCACCTGGAGTCAAATCCTGCACACATTCGAGTTTTCTAGGAAGAAAGCTCCAGAAACCTGAGAAAACATGATATTTCTTTCTGTAAACATGACATTGGATGCATTTGCCAAACAGGAAGATTGTGCTTTTCTCCAAAACCACTTTCACGGTGATTTTTGTTAAATTTCACCCAAAATCCACAACAATTTGTCCAGATACTCCTGGATGAAAACAAAACTATCTGGTGTGTTGTGGCTATCTCAATCCCAGATCTTGCTACAGCCTCTGTGTGTGTTTGTGTTTTCTGGACATTCTCTATGGACTTTACGGTTTTGAATGCATTTTAGCATGTAAGATTTTGTTTTTAGCTGCCAAACGCTAATTGGTTCCACCTGGAGTCAAATCCGCCACACATTCGAGTTTTCTAGGAAGAAAGCTTCAGAAACCTGAGAAAACATGATATTTCTTTCTGTAAACATGACATTGGATGCATTTACCGTACAGGAAGATTGTGGTTTTCTCCAAAACCACTTTCACGGTGATTTTTTGGTTAAATTTCACTTCAAAACTACAACAATTTGTCCAGATACTCCTGGATGACAACAAAACTATCTGGTGTGTTGTGGCTATCTCAATCCGAGATCTTGCTACAGCCTCTGTGTGTGTTTGTGTTTTCTGGACATTCTCTATGGACTTTACGGTTTTGAATGCATTTTAGCATGTAAATTTTTGTTTTTAGCTGCCAAACGCTAATTGGTTCCACCTGGAGTCAAATCCGCCACACATTCGAGTTTTCTAGGAAGAAAGCTTCAGAAACCTGAGAAAACATGATATTTCTTTCTGTAAACATGACATTGGATGCATTTGCCAAACAGGAAGATTGTGCTTTTCTCCAAAACCACTTTCACGGTGATTTTTGTTAAATTTCACCCAAAATCCACAACAATGTGTCCAGATACTCCAGGATGAAAACAAAACTATCTGGTGTGTTGTGGCTATCTCAATCCCAGATCTTGCTACAGCCTCTGTGTGTGTTTGTGTTTTCTGGACATTCTCTATGGACTTTACGGTTTTGAATGCATTTTAGACTGTAAGTTTTTGTTTTTAGCTGCCAAACGCTAATTGGTTCCACCTGGAGTCAAATCCTCCACACATTCAAGTTTTCTAGGACGAAAGTTTCAGAAACCTGAGAAAACATGATATGTGTATTTGTAAGCATGACATTGGATGCATTTGCCGAACAGGAAGATTGTGCTTTTCTCCAAAACCACTTTCACCGTGATTTTTTGGTTAAATTTCACTTCAAAACTAAAACAATGTGTCCAGATACTCCAGGATGAAAACAAAACTATCTGGTGTGTTGTGGCTATCTCAATCCCAGATCTTGCTACAGCCTCTGTGTGTGTTTGTGTTTTCTGGACATTCTCTATGGACTTTACGGTTTTGAATGCATTTTAGCATGTAAGATTTTGTTTTTAGCTGCCAAACGCTAATTGGTTCCACCTGGAGTCAAATCCGCCACACATTCGAGTTTTTAGGAAGAAAGCTTCAGAAACCTGAGAAAACATGACATTTGTATTTGTAAACATGACATTGGATGCATTTGCCGAACAGGAAGATTGTGCTTTTCTCCAAAACCACTTTCACGGTGATTTTTGGTTAAATTTCACTTCAAAACTACAACAATTTGTCCAGATACTCCTGGATGAAAACAAAACTATCTGGTGTGTTGTGGCTATCTCAGTCCGAGATCTTGCTACAGCCTCTGTGTGTGTTTGTGTTTTTTGGACATTCTCTATGGACTTTACGGTTTTGAATGCATTTTAGCATGTAAGATTTTGTTTTTAGCTGCCAAACGCTAATTGGTTCCACCTGGAGTCAAATCCGCAACACATTCGAGTTTTCTAGGAAAAAAGCTTCAGAAACCTGAGAAAACATGATATTTCTTTCTGTCAATATGACATTGGATGCATCTGCCGAACAGGAAGATTGTTCTTTTCTCCAAAACCACTTTCACGGTGATTTTTTGGTTAAATTTCACTTTAAAGCAAAAAAAATTTGTCCAGATACTCCTGGATGAAAACAAAACTATCTGGTGTGTTGTGGCTATCTCAATCCCAGATCTTGCTACAGCCTCTGTGTGTGTTTGTGTTTTCTGGACATTCTCTATGGACTTTACGGTTTTGAATGCATTTTAGCATGTAAGATTTTGTTTTTAGCTGCCAAACGCTAATTGGTTCCACCTGGAGTCAAATCCGCCACACATTCGAGTTTTCTAGGAACAAAGCTTCAGAAACCTGAGAAAACATGATATTTCTTTCTGTAAACATGACATTGGATGCATTTACCGTACAGGAAGATTGTGGTTTTCTCCAAAACCACTTTCACGGTGATTTTTTGGTTAAATTTCACTTCAAAACTACAACAATTTGTCCAGATACTCCTGGATGACAACAAAACTATCTGGTGTGTTGTGGCTATCTCAATCCGAGATCTTGCTACAGCCTCTGTGTGTGTTTGTGTTTTCTGGACATTCTCTATGGACTTTACGGTTTTGAATGCATTTTAGCATGTAAATTTTTGTTTTTAGCTGCCAAACGCTAATTGGTTCCACCTGGAGTCAAATCCGCCACACATTCGAGTTTTCTAGGAAGAAAGCTTCAGAAACCTGAGAAAACATGATATTTCTTTCTGTAAACATGACATTGGATGCATTTGCCAAACAGGTAGATTGTGCTTTTCTCCAAAACCACTTTCACGGTGATTTTTGTTAAATTTCACCCAAAATCCACAACAATGTGTCCAGATACTCCAGGATGAAAACAAAACTATCTGGTGTGTTGTGGCTATCTCAATCCCAGATCTTGCTACAGCCTCTGTGTGTGTTTGTGTTTTCTGGACATTCTCTATGGACTTTACGGTTTTGAATGCATTTTAGCAGAACCCTTTTTGTTTTTAGCTGCCAAACGCTAATTGGTTCCACCTGGAGTCAAATCCTCCACACATTCGAGTTTTCTAGGAAGAAAGCTTCAGAAACCTGAGAAAACATGATAGTTCTTTCTGTAAACATGACATTGGATGCATCTGCCGAAGAGAAAGATTGTGCTTTTCTCCAAAACCACTTTCACGGTGATTTTTTGGTTAAATTTCACTTCAAAACTACAACAATTTGTGCAGATACTCCTGGATGAAAACAAAACTATCTGGTGATTTTTAGCTATCTCAATCACAGATCTTGCTACAGCCTCTGTGTGTTTTTGTGTTTTCTGGACATTCTCTATGGAATTTACGGTTTTGAATGTATTTTAGCATGCAAGTTTTTGTCTTTAGGTGCCAAACACTAATTGGTTCCACCTGGAGTGAAATCCTCCACACATTCGAGTTTTCTAGGAAGAAGGCTTCAGAAACTTGAGAAAACATGATATTTCTTTCTGTAAACATGACATTGGATGCATTTGCCGAACAGGAAGATTGTGCTTTTCTCCAAAACCACTTTCACGGTGATTTTTTGGTTAAATTTCACTTCAAAACTAAAAGAATGTGTCCAGATACTCCAGGATGAAAACAAAACTATCTGGTGTGTTGTGGCTATCTCAATCCCAGATCTTGCTACAGCCTCTGTGTTTGTTTCTGTTTTCTGGACATTCTCTATGGACTTTACGGTTTTGAATGCATTTTAGCATGTAAGTTTTTGTTTTTAGCTGCCAAACGCTAATTGGTTCCACCTGGGGTCAAATCCTCCACACATTCGAGTTTTTAGGAAGAAAGCTTCAGAAACCTGAGAAAACATGATATTTCTTTCTGTAAACATGACATTGGATGCATTTGCCAAACAGGAAGATTGTGCTTTTCTCCAAAACCACTTTCACGGTGATTTTTTGGTTAAATTTCACTTCAAAACTACAACAATTTTTCCAGATACTCCTGGATGAAAACAAAACGATCTGGTGTGTTGTGGCTATCTCAGTCCGAGATCTTGCTACAGCCTCTGTGTGTGTTTGTGTTTTCTGGACATTCTCTATGGACTTTACGGTTTTGAATGCATTTTAGCATGTAAGTTTTTGTTTTTAGCTGCCAAACGCTAATTGGTTCCACCTGGAGTCAAATCCGCCACACATTCGAGTTTTCTAGGAAGAAAGCTTCAGAAACCTGAGAAAACATGATATTTCTTTCTGTAAACAAGACATTGGATGCATTTGCCGAACAGGAAGATTGTGGTTTTCTCCAAAACCACTTTCACGGTGATTTTTTTGTTAAATTTCACTTCAAAACTACAACAATTTGTCCAGATACTCCTGGATGACAACAAAACTATCTGGTGTGTTGTGGCTATCTCAATCCCAGATCTTGCTACAGCCTCTGTGTTTGTTTGTGTTTTCTGGACATGCTCTATGGACTTTAAGGTTTTGAATGCATTTTAGCATGTAAGTTTTTGTTTTTAGCTGCCAAACGCTAATTGGTTCCACCTGGAGTCAAATCCTCAACACATTCGAGTTTTTAGGAAGAAAGCTTCAGAAACCTGAGAAAACATGATATTTCTTTCTGTAAACATGACATTGGATGCATTTGCTGAACAGGAAGATTGTGCTTTTCTCCAAAACCACTTTCACGGTGATTTTTGGTTAAATTTCAACCAAAATCCAAAACAATTTATCCAGATACTCCTGGATAACAACAAAAAAATCTGCTGTGTTGTGGCTATCTCAATGCCAGATCTTGCTACAGCCTCTGTGTGTTTTTGTGTTTTCTGGACATTCTCTATGGAATTTACGGTTTTGAATGTATTTTAGCATGCAAGTTTTTGTCTTTAGGTGCCAAACACTAATTGGTTCCACCTGGAGTGAAATCCTCCACACATTCGAGTTTTCTAGGAAGAAGGCTTCAGAAACTTGAGAAAACATGATATTTCTTTCTGTAAACATGACATTGGATGCATTTGCCGAACAGGAAGATTGTGCTTTTCTCCAAAACCACTTTCACGGTGATTTTTTGGTTAAATTTCACTTCAAAACTAAAAGAATGTGTCCAGATACTCCAGGATGAAAACAAAACTATCTGGTGTGTTGTGGCTATCTCAATCCCAGATCTTGCTACAGCCTCTGTGTTTGTTTCTGTTTTCTGGACATTCTCTATGGACTTTACGGTTTTGAATGCATTTTAGCATGTAAGTTTTTGTTTTTAGCTGCCAAACGCTAATTGGTTCCACCTGGGGTCAAATCCTCCACACATTCGAGTTTTTAGGAAGAAAGCTTCAGAAACCTGAGAAAACATGATATTTCTTTCTGTAAACATGACATTGGATGCATTTGCCAAACAGGAAGATTGTGCTTTTCTCCAAAACCACTTTCACGGTGATTTTTTGGTTAAATTTCACTTCAAAACTACAACAATTTGTCCAGATACTCCTGGATGACAACAAAACTATCTGGTGTGTTGTGGCTATCTCAATCCCAGATCTTGCTACAGCCTCTGTGTTTGTTTGTGTTTTCTGGACATGCTCTATGGACTTTAAGGTTTTGAATGCATTTTAGCATGTAAGATTTTGTTTTTAGCTGCCAAACGCTAATTGGTTCCACCTGGAGTCAAATCCTCAACACATTCGAGTTTTTAGGAAGAAAGCTTCAGAAACCTGAGAAAACATGATATTTCTTTCTGTAAACATGACATTGGATGCATTTGCTGAACAGGAAGATTGTGCTTTTCTCCAAAACCACTTTCACGGTGATTTTTGGTTAAATTTCAACCAAAATCCAAAACAATTTTTCCAGATACTCCTGGATAACAACAAAAAAATCTGCTGTGTTGTGGCTATCTCAATGCCAGATCTTGCAACAGCCTCTGTGTGTGTTTCTGTTTTCTGGACATTCTCTATGGTCTTTACAGTTTTAATGCATTTTAGCATGTAAGTTTTTGTTTTAACTGCCAAACGCTAATTGGTTCCACCTGGAGTCAAATCCGCCACACATTCGAGTTTTCTAGGAAGAAAGCTCCAGAAACCTGAGAAAACATGATATTTCTTTCTGTAAACATGACATTGGATGCATTTGCCAAACAGGAAGATTGTGCTTTTCTCCAAAACCACTTTCACGGTGATTTTTGTTAAATTTCACCCAAAATCCACAACAATTTGTCCAGATACTCCTGGATGAAAACAAAACTATCTGGTGTGTTGTGGCTATCTCAATCCCAGATCTTGCTACAGCCTCTGTGTGTGTTTGTGTTTTCTGGACATTCTCTATGGACTTTACGGTTTTGAATGCATTTTAGCATGTAAGATTTTGTTTTTAGCTGCCAAACGCTAATTGGTTCCACCTGGAGTCAAATCCGCCACACATTCGAGTTTTCTAGGAAGAAAGCTTCAGAAACCTGAGAAAACATGATATTTCTTTCTGTAAACATGACATTGGATGCATTTACCGTACAGGAAGATTGTGGTTTTCTCCAAAACCACTTTCACGGTGATTTTTTGGTTAAATTTCACTTCAAAACTACAACAATTTGTCCAGATACTCCTGGATGACAACAAAACTATCTGGTGTGTTGTGGCTATCTCAATCCGAGATCTTGCTACAGCCTCTGTGTGTGTTTGTGTTTTCTGGACATTCTCTATGGACTTTACGGTTTTGAATGCATTTTAGCATGTAAATTTTTGTTTTTAGCTGCCAAACGCTAATTGGTTCCACCTGGAGTCAAATCCTCCACACATTCGAGTTTTCTAGGAAGAAAGCTTCAGAAACCTGAGAAAACATGATAGTTCTTTCTGTAAACATGACATTGGATGCATCTGCCGAAGAGAAAGATTGTGCTTTTCTCCAAAACCACTTTCACGGTGATTTTTTGGTTAAATTTCACTTCAAAACTACAACAATTTGTGCAGATACTCCTGGATGAAAACAAAACTATCTGGTGATTTTTAGCTATCTCAATCACAGATCTTGCTACAGCCTCTGTGTGTGTTTGTGTTTTCTGGACATTCTCTATGGACTTTACGGTTTTGAATGCATTTTAGACTGTAAGTTTTTGTTTTTAGCTGCCAAACGCTAATTGGTTCCACCTGGAGTCAAATCCTCCACACATTCAAGTTTTCTAGGACGAAAGTTTCAGAAACCTGAGAAAACATGATATGTGTATTTGTAAGCATGACATTGGATGCATTTGCCGAACAGGAAGATTGTGCTTTTCTCCAAAACCACTTTCACCGTGATTTTTTGGTTAAATTTCACTTCAAAACTAAAACAATGTGTCCAGATACTCCAGGATGAAAACAAAACTATCTGGTGTGTTGTGGCTATCTCAATCCCAGATCTTGCTACAGCCTCTGTGTGTGTTTGTGTTTTCTGGACATTCTCTATGGACTTTACGGTTTTGAATGCATTTTAGCATGTAAGATTTTGTTTTTAGCTGCCAAACGCTAATTGGTTCCACCTGGAGTCAAATCCGCCACACATTCGAGTTTTTAGGAAGAAAGCTTCAGAAACCTGAGAAAACATGACATTTGTATTTGTAAACATGACATTGGATGCATTTGCCGAACAGGAAGATTGTGCTTTTCTCCAAAACCACTTTCACGGTGATTTTTGGTTAAATTTCACTTCAAAACTACAACAATTTGTCCAGATACTCCTGGATGAAAACAAAACTATCTGGTGTGTTGTGGCTATCTCAGTCCGAGATCTTGCTACAGCCTCTGTGTGTGTTTGTGTTTTTTGGACATTCTCTATGGACTTTACGGTTTTGAATGCATTTTAGCATGTAAGATTTTGTTTTTAGCTGCCAAACGCTAATTGGTTCCACCTGGAGTCAAATCCGCAACACATTCGAGTTTTCTAGGAAAAAAGCTTCAGAAACCTGAGAAAACATGATATTTCTTTCTGTCAATATGACATTGGATGCATCTGCCGAACAGGAAGATTGTTCTTTTCTCCAAAACCACTTTCACGGTGATTTTTTGGTTAAATTTCACTTTAAAGCAAAAAAAATTTGTCCAGATACTCCTGGATGAAAACAAAACTATCTGGTGTGTTGTGGCTATCTCAATCCCAGATCTTGCTACAGCCTCTGTGTGTGTTTGTGTTTTCTGGACATTCTCTATGGACTTTACGGTTTTGAATGCATTTTAGCATGTAAGATTTTGTTTTTAGCTGCCAAACGCTAAGTGGTTCCACCTGGAGTCAAATCCGCCACACATTCGAGTTTTCTAGGAACAAAGCTTCAGAAACCTGAGAAAACATGATATTTCTTTCTGTAAACATGACATTGGATGCATTTACCGTACAGGAAGATTGTGGTTTTCTCCAAAACCACTTTCACGGTGATTTTTTGGTTAAATTTCACTTCAAAACTACAACAATTTGTCCAGATACTCCTGGATGACAACAAAACTATCTGGTGTGTTGTGGCTATCTCAATCCGAGATCTTGCTACAGCCTCTGTGTGTGTTTGTGTTTTCTGGACATTCTCTATGGACTTTACGGTTTTGAATGCATTTTAGCATGTAAATTTTTGTTTTTAGCTGCCAAACGCTAATTGGTTCCACCTGGAGTCAAATCCGCCACACATTCGAGTTTTCTAGGAAGAAAGCTTCAGAAACCTGAGAAAACATGATATTTCTTTCTGTAAACATGACATTGGATGCATTTGCCAAACAGGTAGATTGTGCTTTTCTCCAAAACCACTTTCACGGTGATTTTTGTTAAATTTCACCCAAAATCCACAACAATGTGTCCAGATACTCCAGGATGAAAACAAAACTATCTGGTGTGTTGTGGCTATCTCAATCCCAGATCTTGCTACAGCCTCTGTGTGTGTTTGTGTTTTCTGGACATTCTCTATGGACTTTACGGTTTTGAATGCATTTTAGCAGAACCCTTTTTGTTTTTAGCTGCCAAACGCTAATTGGTTCCACCTGGAGTCAAATCCTCCACACATTCGAGTTTTCTAGGAAGAAAGCTTCAGAAACCTGAGAAAACATGATAGTTCTTTCTGTAAACATGACATTGGATGCATCTGCCGAAGAGAAAGATTGTGCTTTTCTCCAAAACCACTTTCACGGTGATTTTTTGGTTAAATTTCACTTCAAAACTACAACAATTTGTGCAGATACTCCTGGATGAAAACAAAACTATCTGGTGATTTTTAGCTATCTCAATCACAGATCTTGCTACAGCCTCTGTGTGTTTTTGTGTTTTCTGGACATTCTCTATGGAATTTACGGTTTTGAATGTATTTTAGCATGCAAGTTTTTGTCTTTAGGTGCCAAACACTAATTGGTTCCACCTGGAGTGAAATCCTCCACACATTCGAGTTTTCTAGGAAGAAGGCTTCAGAAACTTGAGAAAACATGATATTTCTTTCTGTAAACATGACATTGGATGCATTTGCCGAACAGGAAGATTGTGCTTTTCTCCAAAACCACTTTCACGGTGATTTTTTGGTTAAATTTCACTTCAAAACTAAAAGAATGTGTCCAGATACTCCAGGATGAAAACAAAACTATCTGGTGTGTTGTGGCTATCTCAATCCCAGATCTTGCTACAGCCTCTGTGTTTGTTTCTGTTTTCTGGACATTCTCTATGGACTTTACGGTTTTGAATGCATTTTAGCATGTAAGTTTTTGTTTTTAGCTGCCAAACGCTAATTGGTTCCACCTGGGGTCAAATCCTCCACACATTCGAGTTTTTAGGAAGAAAGCTTCAGAAACCTGAGAAAACATGATATTTCTTTCTGTAAACATGACATTGGATGCATTTGCCAAACAGGAAGATTGTGCTTTTCTCCAAAACCACTTTCACGGTGATTTTTTGGTTAAATTTCACTTCAAAACTACAACAATTTTTCCAGATACTCCTGGATGAAAACAAAACGATCTGGTGTGTTGTGGCTATCTCAGTCCGAGATCTTGCTACAGCCTCTGTGTGTGTTTGTGTTTTCTGGACATTCTCTATGGACTTTACGGTTTTGAATGCATTTTAGCATGTAAGTTTTTGTTTTTAGCTGCCAAACGCTAATTGGTTCCACCTGGAGTCAAATCCGCCACACATTCGAGTTTTCTAGGAAGAAAGCTTCAGAAACCTGAGAAAACATGATATTTCTTTCTGTAAACAAGACATTGGATGCATTTGCCGAACAGGAAGATTGTGGTTTTCTCCAAAACCACTTTCACGGTGATTTTTTTGTTAAATTTCACTTCAAAACTACAACAATTTGTCCAGATACTCCTGGATGACAACAAAACTATCTGGTGTGTTGTGGCTATCTCAATCCCAGATCTTGCTACAGCCTCTGTGTTTGTTTGTGTTTTCTGGACATGCTCTATGGACTTTAAGGTTTTGAATGCATTTTAGCATGTAAGTTTTTGTTTTTAGCTGCCAAACGCTAATTGGTTCCACCTGGAGTCAAATCCTCAACACATTCGAGTTTTTAGGAAGAAAGCTTCAGAAACCTGAGAAAACATGATATTTCTTTCTGTAAACATGACATTGGATGCATTTGCTGAACAGGAAGATTGTGCTTTTCTCCAAAACCACTTTCACGGTGATTTTTGGTTAAATTTCAACCAAAATCCAAAACAATTTATCCAGATACTCCTGGATAACAACAAAAAAATCTGCTGTGTTGTGGCTATCTCAATGCCAGATCTTGCAACAGCCTCTGTGTGTGTTTCTGTTTTCTGGACATTCTCTATGGTCTTTACAGTTTTAATGCATTTTAGCATGTAAGTTTTTGTTTTAACTGCCAAACGCTAATTGGTTCCACCTGGAGTCAAATCCTGCACACATTCGAGTTTTCTAGGAAGAAAGCTCCAGAAACCTGAGAAAACATGATATTTCTTTCTGTAAACATGACATTGGATGCATTTGCCAAACAGGAAGATTGTGCTTTTCTCCAAAACCACTTTCACGGTGATTTTTTGGTTAAATTTTACCCAAAATCCACAACAATTTGTCCAGATACTCCTGGATGAAAACAAAACTATCTGGTGTGTTGTGGCTATCTCAATCCCAGATCTTGCTACAGCCTCTGTGTGTGTTTGTCTTTTCTGGACATTCTCTATGGACTTTATGGTTTTGAATGCATTTTAGACTGCAAGTTTTTGTTTTTAGCTGCCAAACGCTAATTGGTTCCACCTGGAGTCAAATCCTCCACACATTCAAGTTTTCTAGGACGAAAGCTTCAGAAACCTGAGAAAACATGATATTTGTATTTGTAAGCATGACATGGGATGCATTTGCCGAAGAGGAAGATTGTACTTTTCTCCAAAACCACTTTCACGGTGATTTTTTGGTTAAATTTCACTTCAAAACTAAAACAATGTGTCCAGATACTCCAGGATGAAAACAAAACTATCTGGTGTGTTGTGGCTATCTCAATCCCAGATCTTGCTACAGCCTCTTTGTTTGTTTGTGTTTTCTGGACATTCTCTATGGACTTTACGGTTTTGAATGCATTTTAGCATGTAAGTTTTTGTTTTTAGCTGCCAAACGCTAATTGGTTCCACCTGGAGTCAAATCCTCAACACATTCGAGTTTTTAGGAAGAAAGCTTCAAAACCTGAGAAAACATGACATTTGTATTTGTAAACATGACATTGGATGCATTTGCCGAACAGGAAGATTGTGCTTTTCTCCAAAACCACTTTCACGGTGATTTTTAGTTAAATTTCACCCGAAATCCACAACAATTTGTCCAGATACTCCTGGATGAAAACAAAACTATCTGGTGTGTTGTGGCTATCTCAATGCCAGATCTTGCTACAGCCTCTGTGTGTGTTTGTGTTTTCTGGACATTCTCTATGGACTTTACGGTTTTGAATGCATTTTAGCATGTAAATATTTGTTTTTAGCTGCCAAATGCTAATTGGTTCTACCTGGAGTCAAATCCGCCACACATTCGAGTTTTCTAGGAAGAAAGCTTCAGAAACCTGAGAAAACATGATATTTCTTTCTGTAAACATGACATTGGATGCATTTACCGTACAGGAAGATTGTGGTTTTCTCCAAAACCACTTTCACGGTGATTTTTTTGTTAAATTTCACTTCAAAACTACAACAATTTGTCCAGATACTCCTGATGACAACAAAACTATCTGGTGTGTTGTGGCTATCTCAATCCGAGATCTTGCTACAGCCTCTGTGTGTGTTTGTGTTTTCTGGACATTCTCTATGGACTTTACGGTTTTGAATGCATTTTAGCATGTAAGATTTTGTTTTTAACTGCCAAACGCTAATTGGTTAAACCTGGAGTCAAATCCTGCACACAGTCGAGTTTTCTAGGAAGAAAGCTCCAGAAACCTGAGAAAACATGATATTTCTTTCTGTAAACATGACATTGGATGCATTTGCCAAACAGGAAGATTGTGCTTTTCTCCAAAACCACTTTCACGGTGATTTTTGTTAAATTTCACCCAAAATCCACAACAATTTGTCCAGATACTCCTGGATGAAAAGAAAACTATCTGGTGTGTTGTGGCTATCTCAATCCCAGATCTTGCTACAGCCTCTGTGTTTGTTTGTGTTTTCTGGACATTCTCTATGGACTTTACGTTTTGAATGCATTTTAGCATGTAAGGTTTTGTTTTTAGCTGCCAAACGCTAATTGGTTCCACCTGGAGTCAAATCCTCCACACATTCAAGTTTTCTAGGACGAAAGCTCCAGAAACCTGAGAAAACATGATATTTCTTTCTGTCAACATGACATTGGATGCATTTGCCGAACCGGAAAATTGCACTTTTCTCCAAAACTACTTTCATGGTGATTTTTGGTTAAATTTCACTTCAAAACTACAACAATTTTTCCAGATACTCCTGGATGAAAACAAAACTTTCTGGTGTGTTGTGGCTATCTCAATCCCAGATCTTGCTACAGCCTCTGTGTGTTTTTGTGTTTTCTGGACATTCTCTATGGACTTTACGGTTTTGAATGCATTTTAGCATGTAAGTTTTTGTCTTTAGTTGCCAAACACTAATTGGTTCCACCTGGAGTCAAATCCTCCACACATTCGAGTTTTCTAGGAAGAAAGCTTCAGAAACCTGAGAAAACATGATATTTCTTTCTGTAAACATGACATTGGATGCATTTGCCGAACAGGAAGATTGTGCTTTTCTCCAAAACAACTTTCACGGTGATTTTTTGGTTAAATTTCACTTCAAAACCACAACAATTTGTCCAGATACTCCTGGATGACAACAAAACTATCTGGTGTGTTGTGGCTATCTCAATCCGAGATCTTGCTACAGCCTCTGTGTGTGTTTGTGTTTTCTGGACATTCTCTATGGACTTTAAGTTTTTTGAATGCATTTTAGGAGGACCCTTTTTGTTTTCTTCTGGCAAACGCTAATTGGTTCCACCTGGAGTCAAATCCTCCACACATTCGAGTTTTCTAGGAAGAAAGCTTCAGAAACCTGAGAAAACATGATATTTCTTTCTGTAAACATGACATTGGATGCATCTGCCGAAGAGAAAGATTGTGCTTTTCTCCAAAACCACTTTCACGGTGATTTTTGTTTAAATTTCACTTCAAAACTACAACAATTTGTGCAGATACTCCTGGATGAAAACAAAACTATATGGTGTGTTGTGGCTATCTCAATCCCAGATCTTGCTACAGCCTCTGTGTGTGTTTGTGTTTTCTGGACATTCTCTATGGACTTTACGGTTTTGAATGCATTTTAGCATGTAAGTTTTTGTCTTTAGGTTCCAAACACTAATTGGTTCCACCTGGAGTCAAATCCTCCACACATTCGAGTTTTCTAGGAAGAAAGCTTTAGAAACCTGAGAAAACATGACATTTGTAATTGTGAACACGACATTGGATGCAATTGCCAAACAGGAAGATTATGGTTTTCTCCAAAACCACTTTCACGGTGATTTTTTGGTTAAATTTCACTTCAAACTACAAAAATTTGTCCAGAAACTCCTGAATGAAAACAAAACTATCTGGTGATTTTTAGCTATCTCAATCGCAGATCTTGCTACAGCCTCTGTGTGTTTTTGTGTTTTCTGGACATTCTCTATGGACTTTACGGTTTTGAATGCATTTTAGACTGTAAGTTTTTGTTTTTAGCTGCCAAACGCTAATTGGTTCCACCTGGAGTCAAATCCTCCACACATTCGAGTTTTTAGGAAGAAAGCTTCAGAAACCTGAGAAAACATGATATTTCTTTCTGTAAACATGACATTGGATGCATTTGCCGAACAGGAAGATTGTGCTTTTCTCCAAAACCACTTTCACGGTGATTTTTTGGTTAAATTTCACTTCAAAACTACAACAATTTGTCCAGATACTCCTGGATGAAAACAAAACGATCTGGTGTGTTGTGGCTATCTCAGTCCGAGATCTTGCTACAGCCTCTGTGTGTGTTTGTGTTTTCTGGACATTCTCTATGGACTTTACGGTTTTGAATGCATTTTAGCATGTAAGATTTTGTTTTTAGCTGCCAAACGCTAATTGGTTCCACCTGGAGTCAAATCCTCAACACATTCGAGTTTTTAGGAAGAAAGCTTCAGAAACCTGAGAAAACATGATATTTCTTTCTGTAAACATGACATTGGATGCATTTGCCGAACAGGAAGATTGTGCTTTTCTCCAAAACCACTTTCACGGTGATTTTTTGGTTAAATTTCACTTCAAGTCTAAAACAATGTGTCCAGATACTCCAGGATGAAAACAAAACTATCTGGTGTGTTGTGGCTATCTGAATCCCAGATCTTGCTACAGCCTCTGTGTTTGTTTGTGTTTTCTGGACATTCTCTATGGACTTTACGGTTTTGAATGCATTTTAGCATGTAAGTTTTGTTTTTAGCTGCCAAACTCTAATTGGTTCCACCTGGAGTCAAATCCTCCACACATTCGAGTTTTTAGGAAGAAAGCTTCAGAAACCTGAGAAAACATGATATTTCTTTCTGTAAACATGACATTGGATGCATTTGCCGAACAGGAAGATTGTGCTTTTCTCCAAAACCACTTTCACGGTGATTTTTTGGTTAAATTTCACTTCAAAACTACAACAATTTGTCCAGATACTCCTGGATGAAAACAAAACGATCTGGTGTGTTGTGGCTATCTCAGTCCGAGATCTTGCTACAGCCTCTGTGTGTGTTTGTGTTTTCTGGACATTCTCTATGGACTTTACGGTTTTGAATGCATTTTAGCATGTAAATTTTTGTTTTTAGCTGCCAAACGCTAATTGGTTCCACCTGGAGTCAAATCCGCCACACATTCGAGTTTTCTAGGAAGAAAGCTTCAGAAACCTGAGAAAACATGATATTTCTTTCTGTAAACATGACATTGGATGCATTTACCGAACAGGAAGATTGTGGTTTTCTCCAAAACCACTTTCACGGTGATTTTTTTGTTAAATTTCACTTCAAAACTACAACAATTTGTCCAGATACTCCTGGATGAAAACAAAACTATCTGGTGTGTTCTGGCTATCTCAATCCGAGATCTTGCTACAGCCTCTGTGTGTGTTTGTGTTTTCTGGACATTCTCTATGGACTTTACGGTTTTGAATGCATTTTAGCATGTAAGATTTTGTTTTTAGCTGCCAAACGCTAATTGGTTCCACCTGGAGTCAAATCCTCAACACATTCGAGTTTTTAGGGAGAAAGCTTCAGAAACCTGAGAAAACATGATATTTCTTTCTGTAAACATGACATTGGATGCATTTGCTGAACAGGAAGATTGTGCTTTTCTCCAAAACCACTTTCACGGTGATTTTTGGTTAAATTTCAACCAAAATCCAAAACAATTTTTCCAGATACTCCTGGATGACAACAAAAAAATCTGGTGTGTTGTGGCTATCTCAATCCCAGATCTTGCTACAGCCTCTGTGTGTGTTTCTGTTTTCTGGACATTCTCTATGGACTTTACGGTTTTGAATGCATTTTAGCATGTAAGTTTTTGTTTTAAGCTGCCAAACACGAATTGGTTCCACCTGGAGTCAAATCCTCCACACATTCGAGTTTTTAGGAAGAAAGCTCCAGAAACCTGAGAAAACATGATATTTCTTTCTGTAAACATGACATTGGATGCATTTGCCAAACAGGAAGATAGTGCTTTTCTCCAAAACAACTTTCACGGTGATTATTTGGTTAAATTTCATCCAAAATCCACAACAATTTGTCCAGATACTCCTGGATGAAAACAAAACTATCTGGTGTGTTGTGGCTATCTCAATCCCAGATCTTGCTACAGCCTCTGTGTGTGTTTGTGTTTTCTGGACATTCTCTATGGACTTTACGGTTTTGAATGCATTTTAGCATGTAAGTTTTAGTTTTCTGCTGCCAAACGCTAATTGGTTCCACCTGGAGTCAAATCCTCCACACATTCGAGTTTTCTAGGACGAAAGCTTCAGAAACCTGAGAAAACATGATATTTGTATTTGTAAGCATGACATTGGATGCATTTGCCGAACAGGAAGATTGTGGTTTTCTCCAAAACCACTTTCACGGTGATTTTTTGGTTAAATTTCACCCGAAATCCACAACAATTTGTCCAGATACTCCAGGATGAAAACAAAGCTATCTGGTGTGTTGTGGCTATCTCAATCCCAGATCTTGCTACAGCCTCTGTGTTTGTTTGTGTTTTCTGGATATTCTCTATGGACTTTACGGTTTTGAATGCATTTTAGCATGTAAGTTTTTGTTTTTAGCTGCCAAACGCTAATTGGTTCCACCTGGAGTCAAATCCTCCACACATTCGAGTTTTTAGGAAGAAAGCTTCAGAAACCTGAGAAAACATGACATTTGTATTTGTAAACATGACATTGGATGCATTTGCCGAACAGGAAGATTGTGCTTTATCCAAAACCACTTTCACGGTGATTTTTGGTTAAATTTCACCCGAAATCCACAATAATTTGTCCAGATACTCCTGGATGAAAACAAAACTATCTGGTGTGTTGTGGGTATCTCAGTCCGAGATCTTGCTACAGCCTCTGTGTGTGTTTGTGTTTTCTGGACATTCTCTATGGACTTTACGGTTTTGAATGCATTTCAGCATGTAAATTTTTGTTTTTAGCTGCCAAACGCTAATTGGTTCCACCTGGAGTCAAATCCGCAACACATTCGAGTTTTCTAGGAAGAAAGCTTCAGAAACCTGAGAAAACATGATATTTCTTTCTGTAAACATGACATTGGATGCATTTGCCGAACAGGAAGATTGTGCTTTTCTGCAAAACCACTTTCACGGTGATTTTTTTGTTAAATTTCACTTCAAAACTACAACAATTTGTCCAGATACTCCTGGATGACAACAAAACTATCTGGTGAGTTGTGGCTATCTCAATCCGAGATCTTGCTACAGCCTCTGTGTGTGTTTGTGTTTTCTGGACATTCTCTATGGACTTTACGGTTTTGAATGCATTTTAGTTGTAAGATTTTGTTTTTAGCTGCCAAACGCTAATTGGTTCCACCTGGAGTCAAATCCTCAACACATTCGAGTTTTTAGGAAGAAAGCTTCAGAAACCTGAGAAAACATGATATTTCTTTCTGTAAACATGACATTGGATGCATTTGCCGAACAGGAAGATTGTGCTTTTCTCCAAAACCACTTTCACGGTGATTTTTGGTTAAATTTCACCCAAAATCCACAAGAATTTGTCCAGATACTCCTGGATGAAAACAAAACTATCTGGTGTGTTGTGGCTATCTCAATCCCACATCTTGCTACAGCCTCTGGGTGTGTTTGTGTTTTCTGGACATTCTCTATGGTCTTTACAGTTTTTATGCATTTTAGCATGTAAGATTTTGTTTTAACTGCCAAACGCTAATTGGTTCCACCTGGAGTCAAATTCTCCACACATTCGAGTTTTCTAGGAAGAAAGCTTCAGAAACCTGAGAAAACAGGATATTTCTTTCTGTATACATGACATTGGATGCATTTGCCGAACAGGAAGATTGTGCTTTTCTCCAAAACCACTTTCACGGTGATTTTTTGGTTAAATTTCACTTCAAAATTACAGCAATTTTTTCAGATACTCCTGGATGAAAACAAAACTATCTGGTGGGTTGTGACTATCTCAGTCCGAGATCTTGCTACAGCCTCTGTGTGTGTTTGTGTTTTCTGGACATTCTCTATGGACTTTACGGTTTTGAATGCATTTTAGCATGTAAGGTTTAGTTTTTAGCTGCCAAACGCTAATTGGTTCCACCTGGAGTCAAATCCTCCACACATTCGAGTTTTCTAGGAAGAAAGCTTCAGAAACCTGAGAAAACATGATATTTCTTTCTGTAAACATGACATTGGATGCATTTGCCGAACAGGAAGATTGTGCTTTTCTCCAAAACCACTTTCACGGTGATTTTTGGTTAAATTTCACTTCAAATGTACAATTTGTCCAGATACTCCTGGATGAAAACAAAACTATCTGGTGTGTTGTGGCTATCTCAGTCCGAGATCTTGCTACAGCCTCTGTGTTTGTTTGTGTTTTCTGGACATTCTCTATGGACTTCACAGTTTTGAATGCATTTTAGCATGTAAGTTTTTGTTTTAACTGCAAAACGCTAATTGGTTCCAACTGGAGTCAAATCCTCAACACTTTCGAGTTTTCTAGGAAAAAAGCTTCAGAAACCTGAGAAAACATGGTATTTGTATTTGTAAACATGACATTGGATGCATTTGCCAAACAGGAAGATTGTGCTTTTCTCCAAAACCACTTTCACGGTGATTTTTTGGTTAAATTTCACTTCAAAACTACAAGAACTTGTCCAGATACTCCTGGATGAAAACAAAATTATCTGGTGTGTTGTGGCTATCTCAATCCCAGATCTTGATACAGCCTCTGTGTGTGTTTTTGTTTTCTGGACATTCTCTATGGTCTTTACGGTTTTGAATGCATTTTAGCATGTAAGTTTTTGTGTTTAGCTGCCAAACGCTAATTGGTTCCACCTGGAGTCAAATCCTCCACACATTCGAGTTTTCTAGGAAGAAAGCTTCAGAAACCTGAGAAAACATGATATTTGTATTTGTAAACATGACATTGGATGCATTTGCCGAACAGGAAGATTGTGCTTTTCTCCAAAACCACTTTCACGGTGATTTTTGGTTAAATTTCACTTCAAAACTACAACAATTTGTCCAGATACTTCTGGATGAAAACAAAACTATCTGGTGTGTTGTGGCTATCTCAATCCCAGATCTTTGTACAGCCTCTGTGTGTGTTTGTGTTTTCTGGGCATTCTCTATGGACTTTACGGTTTTGAATGTATTTTAGCATGTAAGTTTTTGTTTTAAGCTGCCAAACGCTAATTGGTTCCACGTGGAGTCAAATACTCCACACATTCGAGTTTTTAGGAAGAAAGCTTCAGAAACCTGAGAAAACATGACATTTCTTTCTGTAAACATGACATTGGATGTATTTACCGAACAGGAAGATTGTGCTTTTCTCCAAAACAACTTTCACGGTGATTTTTTGGTTAAATTTCACTTCAAAACTACAACAATTTGTCCAGATACTCCTGGATGAAAACAAAACTATCTCGTGTGTTGTGGCTACCTCAATCCCAGATCTTGCTACAGCCTCTGTGTTTGTTTGTGTTTTCTGGACATGCTCTATGGACTTTACTGTTTTGAATGCATTTTAGCATGTAAGTTTTTCTTTTAAGCTGCCAAACGCTAATTGGTTCCACCTGGAGTCAAATCCGCAACACATTCGAGTTTTCTAGGAAGAAAGCTTCAGAAACCTGAGAAAACATGATATTTCTTTCTGGAAACATGACATTGGATGCATTTGCTGAACAGGAAGATTGTGCTTTTCTCCAAAACCACTTTCACGGTGATTTTTTGATTAAATTTTACTTCAAAACTACAACAATTTGACCAGATACTCCTGGATGAAAACAAAGATATCTGGTGTGTTGTGGCTATCTGAATCCCAGATCTTGCTACAGCCTCTGTGTGTGTTTGTGTTTTCTGGACATTCTCTATGGACTTTACGGTTTTGAATGCATTTTAGACTGTAAGTTTTTGTTTTTAGCTGCCAAACGCTAATTGGTTCCACCTGGAGTCAAATCCTCCACACATTCGAGTTTTTAGGAAGAAAGCTTCAGAAACCTGAGAAAACATGATATTTCTTTCTGTAAACATGACATTGGATGCATTTGCTGAACAGGAAGATTGTGCTTTTCTCCAAAACCACTTTCATGGTGATTTTTGGTTAAATTTCACCCAAAATCCACAACAATTTGTCCAGATACTCCTGGATGAAAACAAAACTATCTGGTGTGTTGTGGCTATCTCAATCCCACATCTTGCTACAGACTCTGTGTGTGTTTGTGTTTTCTGGACATTCTCTATGGTCTTTACAGTTTTTATGCATTTTAGCATGTAAGATTTTGTTTTAACTGCCAAACGCTAATTGGTTCCACCTGGAGTCAAATCCTCCACACATTCGAGTTTTCTAGGAAGAAAGCTCCAGAAACCTGAGATAACATGATATTTCTTTCTGTAAACATGACATTGGATGCATTTGCCAAACAGGAAGATTGTGCTTTTCTCCAAAACCACTTTCACGGTGATTTTTGTTAAATTTCACCCAAAATCCACAACAATTTGTCCAGATACTCCTGGATGAAAACAAAACTATCTGGTGTGTTGTGACTATCTCAGTCCGAGATCTTGCTACAGCCTCTGTGTGTGTTTGTGTTTTCTGGACATTCTCTATGGACTTTACGGTTTTGAATGCATTTTAGCATGTAAGGTTTAGTTTTTAGCTGCCAAACGCTAATTGGTTCCACCTGGAGTCAAATCCTCCACACATTCGAGTTTTCTAGGAAGAAAGCTGCAGAAACCTGAGAAAACATGATATTTCTTTCTGTAAACATGACATTGGATGCATTTGCCGAACAGGAAGATTGTGCTTTTCTCCAAAACCACTTTCACGGTGATTTTTGGTTAAATTTCACTTCAAATGTACAATTTGTCCAGATACTACTGGATGAAAACAAAACTATCTGGTGTGTTGTGGCTATCTCGATGCGAGATCTTGCTGCAGCCTCTGTGTGTGTTTGTGTTTTCTGGGCATTCTCTAAGGACTTTACGGTTTTGAATGCATTTTAGCATGTAAGTTTTTGTCTTTAGGTGCCAAACACTAATTGGTTCCACCTGGAGTCAAATCCTCCACACATTCGAGTTTTCTAGGAAGAAAGCTTCAGAAACCTGAGAAAACATGATATTTGTATTTGTTAGCATGACATTGGATGCGTTTGCCGTACAGGAAGATTGTGCTTTTCTCCAAAACCACTTTCAAGGTGATTTTTTGGTTAAATTTCACTTCAAAACTACAACAATTTGTCCAGATACTTCTGGATGAAAACAAAACTATCTGGTGTGTTGTGGCTATCTCAATCCCAGATCTTTGTACAGCCTCTGTGTGTGTTTGTGTTTTCTGGGCATTCTCTATGGACTTTACGGTTTTGAATGTATTTTAGCATGTAAGTTTTTGTTTTAAGCTGCCAAACGCTAATTGGTTCCACGTGGAGTCAAATACTCCACACATTCGAGTTTTTAGGAAGAAAGCTTCAGAAACCTGAGAAAACATGACATTTCTTTCTGTAAACATGACATTGGATGTATTTGCCGAACAGGAAGATTGTGCTTTTCTCCAAAACAACTTTCACGGTGATTTTTTGGTTAAATTTCACTTCAAAACTACAACAATTTGTCCAGATACTCCTGGATGAAAACAAAACTATCTCGTGTGTTGTGGCTACCTCAATCCCAGATCTTGCTACAGCCTCTGTGTTTGTTTGTGTTTTCTGGACATGCTCTATGGACTTTACTGTTTTGAATGCATTTTAGCATGTAAGTTTTTCTTTTAAGCTGCCAAACGCTAATTGGTTCCACCTGGAGTCAAATACTCCTCACATTCGAGTTTTTAGGAAGAAAGCTTCAGAAACCTGAGAAAACATGATATTTCTTTCTGGAAACATGAGTTTGGATGCATTTGCCGAACAGGAAGATTGTGCTTTTCTCCAAAACCACTTTCACGGTGATTTTTTGGTTAAATTTCACTTCAAAAATACAAGAATTTGTCCAGATACTCCTGGATGAAAACAAAACTATCTGGTGTGTTCTGGCTATCTCAATATCAAATCTTTGTACAGCCTCTGTGTGTGTTTGTGTTTTCTGGGCATTCTCTATGGACTTTACGGTTTTGAATGTATTTTAGCATGTAAGTTTTTGTTTTTAGCTGCCAAACGCTAATTGGTTCCACCTGGAGTCAAATCCTCCACACATTCGAGTTTTCTAGGAAGAAAGCTTCAGAAACATGAGAAAACATGATATTTCTGTCTGTAAACATGACATTGGATGTATTTGCCGAACAGGAAGATTGTGCTTTTCTCCAAAACCACTTTCACGGTGATTTTTTGGTTAAATTTCACTTCAAAACTACAACAATTTGTCCAGATACTCCTGGATGAAAACAAAACTATCTGGTGTGTTGTGGCTATCTCAATCCCAGATCTTGCTACAGCCTCTGTGTGTGTTTGTGTTTTCTGGACATGCTCAATGGACTTTACGGTTTTGAATGCATTTTAGCATGTAAGTTTTTGTTTTTAGCTGCCAAACGCTAATTGGTTCCACCTGGAGTCAAATCCTCCACACATTCGAGTTTTTTAGGAAGAAAGCTGCAGAAACCTGAGAAAACATGATATTTCTTTCTGGAAACATGACATTGGATGCATTTGACGAAGAGGAAGATTGCGCTTTTCTCCAAAACCACTTTCACGGTGATTTTTGGTTAAATTTCACCGGAAATCCACAATAATTTGTCCAGATACTCCTGGATGAAAACAAAACTATCTGGTGTGTTGTGGCTATCTCAATCCCAGATCTTGCTACAGCCTCTGTGTGTGTTTGTGTTTTCTGGACATTCTCTATGGACTTTACGGTTTTGAATGCATTTTAGCATGTAAGGTTTAGTTTTTAGCTGCCAAACGCTAATTGGTTCCACCTGGAGTCAAATCCTCCACACATTCGAGTTTTCTAGGAAGAAAGCTTCAGAAACCTGAGAAAACATGATATTTGTATTTGGAAACATTACATTGGATGCATTTGCCGAACAGGAAGATTGTGCTTTTCTCCAAAACCACTTTCACGGTGATTTTTTGGTTAAATTTTACTTCAAAACTACAACAATTTTTCCAGATACTCCTGGATGAAAACAAAACTATCTGGTGTGTTGTGGCTATCTCAATCCCACATCTTGCCACCGCCTCTGTGTGTGTTTGTGTTTTCTGGGCATTCTCTATGGACTTTACGGTTTTGAATGCATTTTAGCATGTAAGTTTTTGTTTGTAGCTGCCAAACGCTAATTGGTTCCACCTGGAGTCAAATACTCCTCACATTCGAGTTTTTAGGAAGAAAGCTTCAGAAACCTGAGAAAACATGATATTTCTTTCTGTAAACATGACATTGGATGTATTTGCCGAACAGGAAGATTGTGCTTTTCTCCAAAACCACTTTCACGGTGATTTTTTTGTTAAATTTCACTTCAAAACTACAACAATTATTCCAGATACTCCTGGATGAAAAGAAAACGATCTGGTGTGTTGTGGCTATCTCAATCCCAGATCTTGCTACAGCCTCTGTGTTTGTTTGTGTTTTCTGGACATTCTCTATGGACTTTACGGTTTTGAATGCATTTTAGCATGTAAGTTTTTGTTTTTAGCTGCCAAACGCTAATTGGTTCCACCTGGAGTCAAATCCTCCACACATTCGAGTTTTTTAGGAAGAAAGCTGCAGAAACCTGAGAAAACATGATATTTCTTTCTGTAAACATGACATTGGATGCATTTGACGAAGAGGAAGATTGCGCTTTTCTCCAAAACCACTTTCACGGTGATTTTTGGTTAAATTTCACCCAAAATCCAAAACAATTTGTCCAGATACTCCTGGATGAAAACAAAACTATATGGTGTGTTGTGGCTATCTCAATCCCAGATCTTGCTACAGCCTCTGTGTGTGTTTGTGTTTTCTGGACATTCTCTATGGACTTTACGGTTTTGAATGCATTTTAGCATGTAAGTTTTTGTTTTTAGCTGCCAAACGCTAATTGGTTCCACCTGGAGTCAAATCCTGCACACATTCGAGTTTTTAGGAAGAAAGCTTCAGAAACCTGAGAAAACATGATATTTCTTTCTGTAAACATGACATTGGATGCATTTGCCGAACAGGAAGATTGTGCTTTTCTCCAAAACCACTTTCACGGTGATTTTTTGGTTAAATTTCACTTCAAAACTACAAGAATTTGTCCAGATACTCCTGGATGAAAACAAAACTATCTGGTGTGTTCTGGCTATCTCAATCCCAGATCTTTGTACAGCCTCTGTGTGTGTTTGTGTTTCTGGGCATTCTCTATGGACTTTACGGTTTTGAATGTATTTTAGCATGTAAGTATTTGTTTTAAGCTGCCAAACGCTAATTGGTTCCACCTGGAGTCAAATCCGCCACACATTCGAGTTTTTAGGAAGAAAGCTTCAGAAACCTGAGAAAACATGATATTTCTTTCTGTAAACATGACATTGGATGCATTTGCCGAAGAGGAAGATTGTGCTTTTCTCCAAAACCACTTTCACGGTGATTTTTTGGTTAAATTTCACTTCAAAACTACAACAATTTGTCCAGATACTCCTGGATGAAAACAAAACTATCTGGTGTGTTGTGGCTATCTCAATCCCAGATCTTGCTACAGCCTCTGTGTTTGTTTGTGTTTTCTGGACATGCTCTATGGACTTTACGGTTTTGAATGCATTTTAGCATGTAAGTTTTTGTTTTTAGCTGCCAAACGCTAATTGGTTCCACCTGGAGTCAAATCCTCCACACATTCGAGTTTTTTAGGAAGAAAGCTGCAGAAACCTGAGAAAACATGATATTTCTTTCTGTAAACATGACATTGGATGCATTTGACGAACAGGAAGATTGTGCTTTTCTCCAAAACCACTTTCACGGTGATTTATGGTTAAATTTCACCCAAAATACAAAACAATTTGTCCAGATACTCCTGGATGAAAACAAAACTATATGGTGTGTTGTGGCTATCTGAATCCCAGATCTTGCTACAGCCTCTGTGTGTGTTTTTGTTTTCTGGACATTCTCTATGGACTTTACGGTTTTGAATGCATTTTAGAATGTAAGTTTTTGTTTGTAGCTGCCAAACGCTAATTGGTTCCACTTGGAGTCAAATCCTCCACACATTCGAGTTTTCTAGGAAGAAAGCTTCAGAAACCTGAGAAAACATGATATTTCTTTCTGTAAACATGACATTGGATGTATTTGCCGAACAGGAAGATTGTGCTTTTCCCCAAAACCACATTCACGGGGATTTTTTGGTTAAATTTCACTTCAAAACTACAACAATTTGTCCAGATACTCCTGGATGAAAACAAAACTATCTGGTGTGTTCTGGCTATCTCAATCCCAGATCTTTGTACAGCCTCTGTGTGTGTTTGTGTTTCTGGGCATTCTCTATGGACTTTACGGTTTTGAATGTATTTTAGCATGTAAGTATTTGTTTTAAGCTGCCAAACGCTAATTGGTTCCACCTGGAGTCAAATCCGCCACACATTCGAGTTTTTAGGAAGAAAGCTTCAGAAACCTGAGAAAACATGATATTTCTTTCTGTAAACATGACATTGGATGCATTTGCCGAAGAGGAAGATTGTGCTTTTCTCCAAAACCACTTTCACGGTGATTTTTTGGTTAAATTTCACTTCAAAACTACAACAATTTGTCCAGATACTCCTGGATGAAAACAAAACTATCTGGTGTGTTGTGGCTATCTCAATCCCAGATCTTGCTACAGCCTCTGTGTTTGTTTGTGTTTTCTGGACATGCTCTATGGACTTTACGGTTTTGAATGCATTTTAGCATGTAAGTTTTTGTTTTTAGCTGCCAAACGCTAATTGGTTCCACCTGGAGTCAAATCCTCCACACATTCGAGTTTTTTAGGAAGAAAGCTGCAGAAACCTGAGAAAACATGATATTTCTTTCTGTAAACATGACATTGGATGCATTTGACGAACAGGAAGATTGTGCTTTTCTCCAAAACCACTTTCACGGTGATTTATGGTTAAATTTCACCCAAAATACAAAACAATTTGTCCAGATACTCCTGGATGAAAACAAAACTATATGGTGTGTTGTGGCTATCTGAATCCCAGATCTTGCTACAGCCTCTGTGTGTGTTTTTGTTTTCTGGACATTCTCTATGGACTTTACGGTTTTGAATGCATTTTAGAATGTAAGTTTTTGTTTGTAGCTGCCAAACGCTAATTGGTTCCACCTGGAGTCAAATCCTCCACACATTCGAGTTTTCTAGGAAGAAAGCTTCAGAAACCTGAGAAAACATGATATTTCTTTCTGTAAACATGACATTAGATGTATTTGTTGAACAGGAAGATTGTGCTTTTCCCCAAAACCACATTCACGGGGATTTTTTGGTTAAATTTCACTTCAAAACTACAACAATTTGTCCAGATACTCCTGGATGAAAACAAAACTATCTGGTGTGTTCTGGCTATCTCAATCCCAGATCTTTGTACAGCCTCTGTGTGTGTTTGTGTTTTCTGGGCATTCTCTATGGACTTTACGGTTTTGAATGTATTTTAGCATGTAAGTTTTTGTTTTAAGCTGCCAAACTCTAATTGGTTCCACCTGGAGTCAAATACTCCACACATTCGAGTTTTCTAGGAAGAAAGCTTCAGAAACCTGAGAAAACATGATATTTCTTTCTGTAAACATGACATTGGATGCATTTGCCGAACAGGAAGATTGTGCTTTTCCCCAAAACCACTCTCACGGAGATTTTTTGGTTAAATTTCACTTCAAAACTACAACAATTTGTCCAGATACTCCTGGATGAAAACAAAACTATCTGGTGTGTTCTGGCTATCTCAATCCCAGATCTTTGTACAGCCTCTGTGTGTGTTTGTGTTTTCTGGGCATTCTCTACGGACTTTACGGTTTTGAATGTATTTTAGCATGTAAGTTTTTGTTTTAAGCTGCCAAACGCTAATTGGTTCCACCTGGAGTCAAATACTCCACACATTCGAGTTTTCTAGGAAGAAAGCTTCAGAAACCTGAGAAAACATGATATTTCTTTCTGTAAACATGACATTGGATGTATTTCCCGAACAGGAAGATTGTGCTTTTCTCCAAAACCCCTTTCACGGTGATTTTTTGGTTAAATTTCACTTCAAAACTACAACAATTTGTCCAGATACTCCTGGATGAAAACAAAACTATCTGGTGTGTTGTGGCTATCTCAATCCCAGATCTTGCTACAGCCTCTGTGTTTGTTTGTGTTTTCTGGACATGCTGTATGGACTTTACGGTTTTGAATGCATTTTAGCAAGTAAGTTTTTGTTTTTAGCTGCCAAACGCTAATTGGTTCCACCTGGAGTCAAATCCGCCACACATTCGAGTTTTTTAGGAAGAAAGCTGCAGAAACCTGAGAAAACATGATATTTCTTTCTGTAAACATGACATTGGATGCATTTGACGAACAGGAAGATTGCGCTTTTCTCCAAAACCACTTTCACGGTGATTTATGGTTAAATTTCACCCAAAATACAAAACAATTTGAACAGATACTCCTGGATGAAAACAAAACTATATGGTGTGTTGTGGCTATCTCAATCCCAGATCTTGCTACAGCCTCTGTGTGTGTTTGTGTTTTCTGGACATTCTCTATGGACTTTATGGTTTTGAATGCATTTTAGAATGTAAGTTTTTGTTTGTAGCTGCCAAACGCTAATTGGTTCCACCTGGAGTCAAATCCTCAACACATTCGAGTTTTTAGGAAGAAAGCTTCAGAAACCTGAGAAAACATGATATTTCTTTCTGTAAACATGACATTGGATGCATTTGCCGAACAGGAAGATTGTGCTTTTCTCCAAAACCGCTTTCACGGTGATTTTTTGGTTAAATTTCACTTCAAAACTAAAACAATGTGTCCAGATACTCCAGGATGAAAACAAAACTATCTGGTGTGTTGTGGCTATCTCAATCCCAGATCTTGCCACAGCCTCTGTGTTTGTTTGTGTTTTCTGGACATTCTCTATGGTCTTTACAGTTTTAATGCATTTTAGCATGTAAGTTTTTGTTTTAAGCTGCCAAACGCTAATTGGTTCCACCTGGTGTCAAATACTCCACACATTCGAGTTTTTAGGAAGAAAGCTCCAGTACCTGTGAAAACATGATATTTCTTTCTGTAAACATGACATTGGATGTATTTGCCGAACAGGAAGATTGTGCTTTTCTCCAAAACCACTTTCACGGTGATTTTTTGGTTAAATTTCACTTCAAAACTACAACAATTTGTCCAGATACTCCTGGATGAAAACAAAACTCTCTGGTGTGTTGTGGCTATCTCAATCCCAGATCTTGCTACAGCCTCTGTGTGTGTTTGTGTTTTCTGGACATTCTCTATGGACTTTACCGTTTTGAATGCATTTTAGCATGTAAGTTTTTGTTTTCAGCTGCCAAACGCTAACTGGTCCACCTGGAGTCAAATCCTCTACACATTCGAGTTTTCTAGGAAGAAAGCTTCAAAAACCCGAGAAAACATGATATTTGTATTTGTAAACATGACATTGGATGCACTTTCCGAACAGGAAGATTGTGCTTTTCTCCAAAACCACTTTCACGGTGTTTTTATGATTAAATTTTACTTCAAAACTACAACAATTTGTCCAGATACTCCTGGATGAAAACAAAGATATCTGGTGATTTTTAGCTATCTCAATCCCAGAATTTGCTACAGCCTCTGTGTGTGTTTGTGTTTTCTGGACATTCTCTATGGAGTTTACAGTTTTGAATGCATCTTAGCAGGACCCTTTTTGTTTTTAGCTGCCAAACGCTAATTGGTTCCACCTGGAGTCAAATCCTCCACACATTCGAGTTTTCTAGGAAGAAAGCTTCAGAAACCTGAGAAAACATGATATTTCTTTCTGTAAAGATGACATTGGATGCATTTGCCGAACAGGAAGATTGTGCTTTTCTCCAAAACCACTTTCACGGTGATTTTTGGTTAAATTTCCCCCGAAATCCACAACAATTTGTCCAGATACTCCTTGATGAAAACAAAACTATCTGGTGTATTGTGGCTATCTCAATGCCAGATCTTGCTACAGCCTCTGTGTGTGTTTTTGTTTTCTGGACATTCTCTATGGACTTTACGGTTTTGAATGCATTTTAGCATGTAAGTTTTTGTTTTCTGCTGGCAAACGCTAATTGGTTCCACCTGGAGTCAAATCCTGCACACATTCGAGTTTTTAGGAAGAAAGCTTCAGAAACCTGAGAAAACATGATATTTCTTTCTGTAAACATGACATTGGATGCATTTGCCGAACAGGAAGATTGTGCTTTTCTCCAAAACAACTTTCACGGTGTTTTTTTGATTAAATTTTACTTCAAAACTACAACAATTTGACCAGATACTCCTGGATGAAAACAAAGATATCTGGTGATTTTTAGCTATCTCAATCGGAGAACTTGCTACAGCCTCTGTGTGTGTTTGTGTTTTCTGGACATTCTCTATGGACTTTACAGTTTTGAATGCATTTTAGCAGGACCCTTTTTGTTTTTAGCTGCCAAACGCTAATTGGTTCCACCTGGAGTCAAATCCTGCACACATTCGAGTTTTTAGGAAGAAAGCTCCAGAAACCTGAGAAAACATGATATTTCTTTCTGTATACATGGCATTGGATGCATTTGCCGAACAGGAAGATTGTGCTTTTCTCCAAAACCACTTTCACGGTGATTTTTGGTTAAATATCACCCGAAATCCACAACAATTTGTCCAGATACTCCTGGATGAAAACAAAACTATCTGGTGTGTTGTGGCTATCTCAATGCCAGATCTTGCTACAGCCTCTGTGTGTGTTTTTGTTTTCTGGACCTTCTCTATGGACTTTACGGTTTTGAATGCATTTTAGCATGTAAGTTTTTGTTTTCTGCTGGCAAACGCTAATTGGTTCCACCTGGAGTCAAATCCTCCACACATTCGAGTTTTCCAGGAAGAAAGCTTCAGAAACCTGAGAAAACATGATATTTCTTTCTGTAAACATGACATTGGATGCATCTGCCGAACAGAAAGATTGTGCTTTTCTCCAAAACCACTTTCACGGTGATTTTTTGGTTAAATTTCACTTCAAAACTACAACAATTTGTGCAGATACTCCTGGATGAAAACAAAACTATCTCGTGTGTTCTGGCTACCTCAATCCCAGATCTTCCTACAGCCTCTGTGTGTGTTTGTGTTTTCTGGACATGC
Organism: Oryctolagus cuniculus; assembly: GCF_964237555.1. Lineage (NCBI taxonomy): Eukaryota > Metazoa > Chordata > Mammalia > Lagomorpha > Leporidae > Oryctolagus > Oryctolagus cuniculus. Next base: position 120,215,349 of record NC_091439.1, read on the forward strand.
TCAATGGACTTTACGGTTTTGAATGCATTTTAGCATGTGAGTTATTGTTTTTAGCTGCCAAACGCTAATTGGTTCCACCTGGAGTCAAATCCTCCACACATTCGAGTTTTCTAGGAAGAAAGCTTCAAAAACCCGAGAAAACATGATATTTGTATTTGTAAACATGACATTGGATGCACTTTCTGAACAGGAAGATTGTGCTTTTCTCCAAAAACACTTTCACGGTGTTTTTATGATTAAATTTTACTTCAAAACTACAACAATTTGTCCAGATACTCCTGGATGAAAACAAAGATATCTGGTGATTTTTAGCTATCTCAATCCCAGAATTTGCTACAGCCTCTGTGTGTGTTTGTGTTTTCTGGACATTCTCTATGGAGTTTACGGTTTTGAATGCATCTTAGCAGGACCCTTTTTGTTTTTAGCTGCCAAACGCTAATTGGTTTCACCTGGAGTCAAATCCTCCACACATTCGAGTTTTCTAGGAAGAAAGCTTCAGAAACCTGAGAAAACATGATATTTCTTTCTGTAAAGATGACATTGGATGCATTTGCCGAACAGGAAGATTGTGCTTTTCTCCAAAACCACTTTCACGGTGATTTTTGGTTAAATTTCCCCCGAAATCCACAACAATTTGTCCAGATACTCCTTGATGAAAACAAAACTATCTGGTGTGTTGTGGCTATCTCAATGCCAGATCTTGCTACAGCCTCTGTGTGTGTTTTTGTTTTCTGGACCTTCTCTATGGACTTTACGGTTTTGAATGCATTTTAGCATGTATGTTTTTGTTTGTAGCTGCCAAACGCTAATTGGTTCCACCTGGAGTCAAATCCTGCACACATTCGAGTTTTTAGGAAGAAAGCTTCAGAAACCTGAGAAAACATGATATTTCTTTCTGTAAACATGACATTGGATGCATTTGCCGAACAGGAAGATTGTGCTTTTCTCCAAAACCACTTTCACGGTGTTTTTTTCATTAAATTTTACTTCAAAACTACAACAATTTGACCAGATACTCCTGGATGAAAACAAAGATATCTGGTGATTTTTAGCTATCTCAATCGGAGAACTTGCTACAGCCTCTGTGTGTGTTTGTGTTTTCTGGACATTCTCTATGGACTTTACAGTTTTGAATGCATTTTAGCAGGACCCTTTTTGTTTTTAGCTGCCAAACGCTAATTGGTTCCACCTGGAGTCAAATCCTCCACACATTCGAGTTTTCTAGGAAGAAAGCTCCAGAAACCTGAGAAAACATGATATTTCTTTCTGTATACATGACATTGGATGCATTTGCCGAACAGGAAGATTGTGCTTTTCTCCAAAACCACTTTCACGGTGATTTTTGGTTAAATATCACCCGAAATCCACAACAATTTGTCCAGATACTCCTGGATGAAAACAAAACTATCTGGTGTGTTGTGGCTATCTCAATGCCAGATCTTGCTACAGCCTCTGTGTGTGTTTTTGTTTTCTGGACCTTCTCTATGGACTTTACGGTTTTGAATGCATTCTAGCATGTTGGTTCTTGTGTTTAGCTGCCAAACGCTAATTGGTTCCACCTGGAGTCAAATCCTCCACACATTCGAGTTTTCCAGGAAGAAAGCTTCAGAAACCTGAGAAAACATGATATTTCTTTCTGTAAACATGACATTGGATGCATCTGCCGAACAGAAAGATTGTGCTTTTCTCCAAAACCACTTTCACGGTGATTTTTTGGTTAAATTTCACTTCAAAACTACAACAATTTGTGCAGATACTCCTGGATGAAAACAAAACTATCTCGTGTGTTGTGGCTACCTCAATCCCAGATCTTGCTACAGCCTCTGTGTGTGTTTGTGTTTTCTGGACATGCTCAATGGACTTTACGGTTTTGAATGCATTTTAGCATGTGAGTTTTTGTTTTTAGCTGCCAAACGCTAATTGGTTCCACCTGGAGTCAAATCCTCCACACATTCGAGTTTTCTAGGAAGAAAGCTTCAGAAACCTGAGAAAACATGATATTTCTTTCTGTAAACATGACATTGGATGCATTTGCCGAAGAGGAAGATTGTGCTTTTCTCCAAAACCACTTTCACGGTGATTTATGGTTAAATTTCACCCAAAATCCACAACAATTTGTCCAGATACTCCTGGATGAAAACAAAACTATATGGTGTGTTGTGGCTATCTGAATCCCAGATCTTGCTACAGCCTCTGTGTGTGTTTTTGTTTTCTGGACATTCTCTATGGACTTTACGGTTTTGAATGCATTTTAGAATGTAAGTTTTTGTTTGTAGCTGCCAAACGCCAATTGGTTCCACCTGGAGTCAAATCCTCCACACATTCGAGTTTTCTAGGAAGAAAGCTTCAGAAACCTGAGAAAACATGATATTTCTTTCTGTAAACATGACATTGGATGCATTTGCCGAACAGGAAGATTGTGCTTTTCTCCAAAACCACTTTCACGGTGATTTTTGGTTAAATATCACCCGAAATCCACAACAATTTGTCCAGATACTCCTGGATGAAAACAAAACTATCTGGTGGGTTGTGGCTATCTCAATGCCAGATCTTGCTACAGCCTCTGTGTGTGTTTTTGTTTTCTGGACATTCTCTATGGACTTTACGGTTTTGAATGCATTTTAGCATGTAAGTTTTTGTTTTCTGCTGGCAAACGCTAATTGGTTCCACCTGGAGTCAAATCCTCCACACATTCGAGTTTTCTAGGAAGAAAGCTTCAGAAACCTGAGAAAACATGATATTTCTTTCTGTAAACATGACATTGGATGCATCTGCCGAACAGGAGGATTGTGCTTTTCTCCAAAACCACTTTCACGGTGATTTTTTGGTTAAATTTCACTTCAAAACTACAACAATTTGTGCAGATACTCCTGGATGAAAACAAAACTATCTCGTGTGTTGTGGCTACCTCAATCCCAGATCTTGCTACAGCCTCTGTGTGTGTTTGTGTTTTCTGGACATGCTCAATGGACTTTACGGTTTTGAATGCGTTTTAGCATGTGAGTTTTTGTTTTTAGCTGCCAAACGCTAATTGGTTCCACCTGGAGTCAAATCCTCCACACATTCGAGTTTTCTAGGAAGAAAGCTTCAGAAACCTGAGAAAACATGATATTTCTTTCTGTAAACATGACATTGGATGCATTTGCCGAAGAGGAAGATTGTGCTTTTCTCCAAAACAACTTTCACGTTGATTTATGGTTAAATTTCACCCAAAATACAAAACAATTTGTCCAGATACTCCTGGATGAAAACAAAACTATATGGTGTGTTGTGGCTATCTGAATCCCAGATCTTGCTACAGCCTCTGTGTGTGTTTTTGTTTTCTGGACATTCTCTATGGACTTTACAGTTTTGAATGCATTTTATAATGTAAGTTTTTGTTTGTAGCTGCCAAACGCCAATTGGTTCCACCTGGAGTCAAATCCTCCACACATTCGAGTTTTCTCGGAAGAAAGCTTCAGAAACCTGAGAAAACATGATATTTCTTTCTGTAAACATGACATTGGATGCATTTGCTGAACAGGAAGATTGTGCTTTTCTCCAAAACCACTTTCACGGTGATATTTGGTTAAATTTCACCGAAAATCCACAAGAATTTGTCCAGATACTCCTTGATGAAAACAAAACTATCTGGTGATTTCTAGCTACCTCAATCCCAGATCTTGCTACAGCCTCTGTGTGTGTTTGTGTTTTCTGGACATTCTCTATGGACTTTACGGTTTTGAATGCATTTTAGCATGTAAGTTTTTGTTTTCAGCTGCCATTCGCTAACTGGTTCCACCTGGAGTCAAATCCTCCACACATTCGAGTTTTCTAAGAAGAAAGCTTCAGAAACCTGAGAAAACATGATATTTCTTTCTGTAAACATGACATTGGATGCATTTGCCGAACAGGAGGATTGTGCTTTTCTCCAAAACCACTTTCACGGTGATTTTTGGTTAAATTTCACTTCAAAACCACAACAATTTGTCTAGATACACCTGGATGAAAACAAAACTATCTGGTGTGTTGTGGCTACCTCAATCCCAGATCTTGCTACAGCCTCTGTGTATGTTTGTGTTTTCTTTACATTCTCTATGGACTTTACGGTTTTGAATGAATTTTAGCCTATAAGTTTTTGTTTTTAGCTGCCAAACGGTAATTGGTTCCTCCTGGAGTCAAATACTCCACACATTCGAGTTTTCTAGGAAGAAAGCTTCAGAAACCTCTGAAAACATGATATTTCTTTCTGTAAACATGACATTGGATGCATTTGCTGAATAGGAAGATTGTGCTTTTCTCCAAAACCACTTTCACGGTAATTTTTTGTTAAATTTCACCCAAAATCCACAACAATTTGTCCAGATACTCCTGGATGAAAACAAAACTCTCTGGTGTGTTGTGGCTATCTCAATCCCACATCTTGCTACAGCCTCTGTGTGTGTTTGTGTTTTCTGGACATTCTCTATGGTTTTTACGGTTTTTTATGCATTTTAGAATGTAAGTTTTTGTTTTTAGCTGCCAAACGCTAATTGGTTCCACCTGGAGTCAAATCCTCCACACATTCGAATTTTCTAGGAAGAAAGCTTCAGAAACCTGAGAAAACATGATATTTGTATTTGTAAGCATGACATTGGATGCATTTGCCGAACAGGAAGATTGTGCTTTTCTCCAAAACCGCTTTCACGGTGATTTTTTGGTTAAATTTCACTTCAAAACTACAACAATTTTTCCACATACTCCTGGATGAAAACAAAACTATCTGGTGTGTTGTGGCTATCTCCGTCCGAGATCTTGCTACAGCCTATGTGTTTGTTTGTGTTTTCTGGACATTATCTATGGACTTTACAGTTTTGAATGCATTTTAGCATGTAAGTTTTTGTTTTCTGCTGCCAAACGCTAATTGCTTCCACCTGGAGTCAAATCCTCCACACATTCGAGTTCTCTAGGAAGAAAGCTTCAGAAACCTCTGAAAACATGATATTTCTTTCTATAAACATGACATTGGATGCATTTGCTGAATAGGAAGATTGTGCTTTTCTCCAAAACCACTTTCACCGTGATTTTTTGGTTAAATTTCACTTCAGAACTACAACAATTTGTCCAGATACTCCTGGATGAAAACAAAGATATCTGGGTGTTTTTAGCTATCTCAATCCCAGATCTTGCTACAGCCTCTGTGTGTGTTTGTGCTTTCTGGACATTCTCTATGGACTTGAAAGTTTTGAATTCATTTTAGCATGTAAGTTTTTGTTTTTAGCTGCGAAACGCTAATTGGTTCCTCCTGGAGTCAAATACTCCACACATTCGAGTTTTCTAGGAAGAAAGCTTCAGAAACCTGAGAAAACATGATATTTCTTTCTGTAAACATGACATTGGATGCATTTGCCGAACAGGAAGATTGTGCTTTTCTCCAAAACCGCTTTCACGGTGATTTTTTGGTTAAATTTTACTTCAAAACTGTCGCTCCCCGTCCTCGTGGAGGAACGACACAAGACCCTGCGCTGTTCTTTCATCTGCTCGGCCCTCCCCGGGTTTGCTACTGGTTCTTCCCGGGTTGGCTACTATCCCTTCCACCTCCGTGGAAGGGCAGTTCCCCCTTGCCACATTCCCCACTTCCGCAGGGGAGCGGCACACCGCCGGCCGGCTTTCTCGGGGGCTGCACAGGTGTTCCTTCAGCTAGATGTTCCCTTTAGATGTTCCTGGTGCATGCCGTCTCTCTCCTCCCTTATAGTCCTCTTCCGCCAATCCTAACATGCCGAGTACGCTGCTCTCCTCCAATCAGGAGCAAGTCCTACAGCTTGTCAAGTTGGTGAGAGGCAGCTGGGTAGAAGCTGTTTTCTCCTCTCCCAGCGCCATATTGTGGGAGAGCAGATGCATAGAATAAGTCTTAATTCCAGTAACTCAGTCCAGTCCGGATTGCTCCCCACAGATCCCCCTTTCTTTTTATTTTTGGCGTTGATACGCGCCTGTCTTCGGTGTCCCGCGGCACACATTCTGCTCTACTCGCTAGAGTTGCCACAGGTTCTTACAAGTCCTATCAATCAGGCAAACCGAATCCGGGTCCTCTCTTCACCATGTTGTGAGGAGGTTTTTAGGCGCTGATGCGTGCCTGTGTTCGGTGCCCTGCAGCGCATGCTCTGCTCTGCCTGCAGGGGCTTACAAGCGCTAACAATCAGGCAAACCGAATCCAAGCCTTCTAATTGCTGTATTGTGGGGAGGCCTTACTGATGTTAATTCGTGCCTGTCTTCGGTGACCTGCGGCGCATAAGCTGCTAGCTGCCCGCAGGTGCTCATCGCCTCACTTAATCAGGCAGACCGAATCCAAGCTTTCTCATTGCCATGTTGAGGGGAGGCCTTTCTATTTCTCTATTTCTCTATCTCCGGGCATTCCTATTTCTCCCATTTTACTTCTATCTTCCAGCATTCCTATTTCTCTCATTTTACTTCTAAACTTCTGTTTCTCTTATCCCTGCGGCTTCCCGGCAGCGCCCGCCCCGAGGCTGCTTCTCGGCACCTCGCCCCGCGGCAGCTTCACGGCTCTGCACGGCTTCCCAGTGCCTCGCCCCGCCGGCAGGTTCCCGGCTCTGCGCGCACGCTCCGCGGTCTCCACGCACTTCGCGCCCGCACCACGGCCTCGCGCTAGCCCCGCGTTCCCTATCTATTCACGCCCCGTGCTCTCTCTGCACGCGGTGGCTTCCGCAAATGTTTCCGCCACCACCGGCATTCAGTCCAAGTTCCCCGGACTAACCTGGCGAATTTCAACCTGGCGGCCCACGTCTCTGCCTCTGGTTCCAGATCTTCGCCTCTTGCTCCCCGGGGTGACTTGAAGAATTCCAAGGTGGCTTATGTCTCTGCCTCGGCCTGCACTCGCGGCTTCATCCTCCCTAACATTTTTCTCTACCCGGTATGTTTCCTTAAGTTTTCTTCCAACAATATTCCTCTCATTTCTCCTGGCCTCTCCCCACAGTCCGTATCCGAGTCTGTTTGTTCTAGCTTTCACTTTCGCTTTCGACCTTAGAGATTTCTCCCAGCTTCCCCCCGTAGTCCGTATCTGAATCTATGCCTAGGCTTTCAACAGCTTCCTCCGGCACCTCTTTCGTCCGGCTTTTCTCTAGGCTGTTTGCTAGTCTCTCTCTCCGGTATTTTCCCTAGGCTGTTTGCTAGTCTCTCTCTCCGATATTTTCCCAGTTCTTCCCGTTTCTTCCCTCCTAAGTTTGCTATCCGTCCTAGGTTTCCTATCCGAGTCAGGTTTCCTATCCGAGTCACGGCACCATTATGTCGCTCCCCCTCTTCGTGGAGGAACGACACTAGACCCTGCCTAGGCTTCATATCCGAGTCACGGCACCATTATGTCGCTCCCCGTCCTCGTGGAGGAACGACACAAGACCCTGCGCTGTTCTTTCATCTGCTTGGCCCTCCCCGGGTTTGCTACTGGTTCTTCCCGGGTTGGCTACTATCCCTTCCACCTCCGTGGAAAGGCAGTTCCCCCTGGCCACATTCCCCACTTCCGCAGGGGAGCGGCACACCGCCGGCCGGCTTTCTTGGGGGCTGCACAGGTGTTCCTTCAGCTAGATGTTCCCCTTAGATGTTCCTGGTGCATGCCGTCTCTCTCCTCCCTTATAGTCCCCTTCCGCCAATCCTAACACGCCGAGTACGCTGCTCTCCTTCAATCAGGACCAAGTCCTACAGCTTGTCAAGTTGGTGAGAGGCAGCTGGTAGAAGCTGTTTCTCCTCTCCCAGCGCCATATTGTGGGAGAGCAGATGCATAGATTAAGTCTTAATTCCAGTAACTCAGTCCAGTCCGAATTGCTCCCCACACAAAACTACAACAATTTGTTCAGATACACCTGGATGAAAACAAAACTATCTGGTGTGTTGTGGCTATCTCAATCCCAGATCGTGCTACAGCCTCTGTGTCTGTTTGTGTTTTCCGGACATTCTCTATGGACTTTAAGGTTTTGAATGCATTTTAGCTTGTAAGTTTTTGTTTTCAGCTGCCAAACGCTAACTGGTTCCACCTGGAGTCAAATCCTCCACACATTCGAGTTTTCTAGCAAGAAAGCTTCAGAAACCTGAGAAAACATGATATTTGTATTTGTAAACATGACATAGGATGCATTTGCTGAACAGCAAGATTGTGCTTTTCTCCAAAACCACTTTCACGGTGATTTTTGGTTAAAGTTCCCCCGAAATCCACAACAATTTGTCCAGATACTCCTGGATGAAAACAAAACTATCTGGTGTGTTGTGGCTATCTCAATCCCAGATCTTGCTACAGCCTCTGTGTGTGTTTGTGTTTTCTGGACATTCTCTATGGACTTTACCGTTTTGAATGCATTTTAGCATGTAAGTTTTTGTTTTCAGCTGCCAAACGCTAACTGGTCCACCTGGAGTCAAATCCTCTACACATTCGAGTTTTCTAGGAAGAAAGCTTCAAAAACCCGAGAAAACATGATATTTGTATTTGTAAACATGACATTGGATGCACTTTCCGAACAGGAAGATTGTGCTTTTCTCCAAAACCACTTTCACGGTGTTTTTATGATTAAATTTTACTTCAAAACTACAACAATTTGACCAGATACTCCTGGATGAAAACAAAGATATCTGGTGATTTTTAGCTATCTCAATCCCAGAATTTGCTACAGCCTCTTTGTGTGTTTGTGTTTTCTGGACATTCTCTATGGAGTTTACGGTTTTGAATGCATCTTAGCAGGACCCTTTTTGTTTTTAGCTGCCAAACGCTAATTGGTTCCACCTGGAGTCAAATCCTCCACACATTCGAGTTTTCTAGGAAGAAAGCTTCAGAAACCTGAGAAAACATGATATTTCTTTCTGTAAAGATGACATTGGATGCATTTGCCGAACAGGAAGATTGTGCTTTTCTCCAAAACCACTTTCACGGTGATTTTTGGTTAAATTTCCCCCGAAATCCACAACAATTTGTCCAGATACTCCTTGATGAAAACAAAACTATCTGGTGTGTTGTGGCTATCTCAATGCCAGATCTTGCTACAGCCTCTGTGTGTGTTTTTGTTTTCTGGACATTCTCTATGGACTTTACGGTTTTGAATGCATTTTAGCATGTAAGTTTTTGTTTTTAGCTGCCAAACGCTAATTGGTTCCACCTGGAGTCAAATCCTGCACACATTCGAGTTTTTAGGAAGAAAGCTTCAGAAACCTGAGAAAACATGATATTTCTTTCTGTAAACATGACATTGGATGCATTTGCCGAACAGGAAGATTGTGCTTTTCTCCAAAACAACTTTCACGGTGTTTTTTTGATTAAATTTTACTTCAAAACTACAACAATTTGACCAGATACTCCTGGATGAAAACAAAGATATCTGGTGATTTTTAGCTATCTCAATCGGAGAACTTGCTACAGCCTCTGTGTGTGTTTGTGTTTTCTGGACATTCTCTATGGACTTTACAGTTTTGAATGCATTTTAGCAGGACCCTTTTTGTTTTTAGCTGCCAAACGCTAATTGGTTCCACCTGGAGTCAAATCCTGCACACATTCGAGTTTTTAGGAAGAAAGCTCCAGAAACCTGAGAAAACATGATATTTCTTTCTGTAAAGATGACATTGGATGCATTTGCCGAACAGGAAGATTGTGCTTTTCTCCAAAACCACTTTCACGGTGATTTTTGGTTAAATATCACCCGAAATCCACAACAATTTGTCCAGATACTCCTGGATGAAAACAAAACTATCTGGTGTGTTGTGGCTATCTCAATGCCAGATCTTGCTACAGCCTCTGTGTGTGTTTTTGTTTTCTGGACCTTCTCTATGGACTTTACGGTTTTGAATGCATTCTAGCATGTTGGTTTTTGTGTTTAGCTGCCAAACGCTAATTGGTTCCACCTGGAGTCAAATCCTCCACACATTCGAGTTTTCTAGGAAGAAAGCTTCAGAAACCTGAGAAAACATGAAATTTCTTTCTGTAAACATGACATTGGATGCATTTGCCGAAGAGGAAGATTGTGCTTTTCTCCAAAACAACTTTCACGTTGATTTATGGTTAAATTTCACCCAAAATACAAAACAATTTGTCCAGATACTCCTGGATGAAAACAAAACTATATGGTGTGTTGTGGCTATCTGAATCCCAGATCTTGCTACAGCCTCTGTGTGTGTTTTTGTTTTCTGGACATTCTCTATGGACTTTACGGTTTTGAATGCATTTTAGAATGTAAGTTTTTGTTTGTAGCTGCCAAACGCCAATTGGTTGCACCTGGAGTCAAATCCTCCACACATTCGAGTTTTCTAGGAAGAAAGCTCCAGAAACCTGAGAAAACATGATATTTCTTTCTGTAAACATGACATTGGATGCATTTGCTGAACAGGAAGATTGTGCTTTTCTCCAAAACCACTTTCACGGTGATATTTGGTTAAATTTCACCGAAAATCCACAAGAATTTGTCCAGATACTCCTTGATGAAAACAAAACTATCTGGTGATTTCTAGCTACCTCAATCCCAGATCTTGCTACAGCCTCTGTGTGTGTTTGTGTTTTCTGGACATTCTCTATGGACTTTACGGTTTTGAATGCATTTTAGCATGTAAGTTTTTGTTTTCAGCTGCCATTCGCTAACTGGTTCCACCTGGAGTCAAATCCTCCACACATTCGAGTTTTCTAAGAAGAAAGCTTCAGAAACCTGAGAAAACATGATATTTCTTTCTGTAAACATGACATTGGATGCATTTGCCGAACAGGAGGATTGTGCTTTTCTCCAAAACCACTTTCACGGTGATTTTTGGTTAAATTTCACTTCAAAACCACAACAATTTGTCTAGATACACCTGGATGAAAACAAAACTATCTGGTGTGTTGTGGCTACCTCAATCCCAGATCTTGCTACAGCCTCTGTGTATGTTTGTGTTTTCTTTACATTCTCTATGGACTTTACGGTTTTGAATGAATTTTAGCCTATAAGTTTTTGTTTTTAGCTGCCAAACGGTAATTGGTTCCTCCTGGAGTCAAATACTCCACACATTCGAGTTTTCTAGGAAGAAAGCTTCAGAAACCTCTGAAAACATGATATTTCTTTCTGTAAACATGACATTGGATGCATTTGCCGAACAGGAAGATTGTGCTTTTCTCCAAAACCACTTTCACGGTAATTTTTTGTTAAATTTCACCCAAAATCCACAACAATTTGTCCAGATACTCCTGGATGAAAACAAAAATCTCTGGTGTGTTGTGGCTATCTCAATCCCACATCTTGCTACAGCCTCTGTGTGTGTTTGTGTTTTCTGGACATTCTCTATGGTTTTTACGGTTTTTTATGCATTTTAGAATGTAAGTTTTTGTTTTTAGCTGCCAAACGCTAATTGGTTCCACCTGGAGTCAAATCCTCCACACATTCGAGTTTTCTAGGGAGAAAGCTTCAGAAACCTGAGAAAACATGATATTTGTATTTGTAAGCATGACATTGGATGCATTTGCCGAACAGGAAGATTGTGCTTTTCTCCAAAACCGCTTTCACGGTGATTTTTTGGTTAAATTTCACTTCAAAACTACAACAATTTTTCCACATACTCCTGGATGAAAACAAAACTATCTGGTGTGTTGTGGCTATCTCCGTCCGAGATCTTGCTACAGCCTATGTGTTTGTTTGTGTTTTCTGGACATTATCTATGGACTTTACAGTTTTGAATGCATTTTAGCATGTAAGTTTTTGTTTTCTGCTGCCAAACGCTAATTGCTTCCACCTGGAGTCAAATCCTCCACACATTCGAGTTCTCTAGGAAGAAAGCTTCAGAAACCTCTGAAAACATGATATTTCTTTCTATAAACATGACATTGGATGCATTTGCTGAATAGGAAGATTGTGCTTTTCTCCAAAACCACTTTCACCGTGATTTTTTGGTTAAATTTCACTTCAGAACTACAACAATTTGTCCAGATACTCCTGGATGAAAACAAAGATATCTGGTTGTTTTTAGCTATCTCAATCCCAGATCTTGCTACAGCCTCTGTGTGTGTTTGTGCTTTCTGGACATTCTCTATGGACTTGAAAGTTTTGAATTCATTTTAGCATGTAAGTTTTTGTTTTTAGCTGCGAAACGCTAATTGGTTCCTCCTGGAGTCAAATACTCCACACATTCGAGTTTTCTAGGAAGAAAGCTTCAGAAACCTGAGAAAACATGATATTTCTTTCTGTAAACATGACATTGGATGCATTTGCCGAACAGGAAGATTGTGCTTTTCTCCAAAACCGCTTTCACGGTGATTTTTTGGTTAAATTTTACTTCAAAACTGTCGCTCCCCGTCCTCGTGGAGGAACGACACAAGACCCTGCGCTGTTCTTTCATCTGCTCGGCCCTCCCCGGGTTTGCTACTGGTTCTTCCCGGGTTGGCTACTATCCCTTCCACCTCCATGGAAGGGCAGTTCCCCCTGGCCACATTCCCCACTTCCGCAGGGGAGCGGCACACCGCCGGCCGGCTTTCTCGGGGGCTGCACAGGTGTTCCTTCAGCTAGATGTTCCCTTTAGATGTTCCTGGTGCATGCCGTCTCTCTCCTCCCTTATAGTCCTCTTCCGCCAATCCTAACATGCCGAGTATGCTGCTCTCCTCCAATCAGGAGCAAGTCCTACAGCTTGTCAAGTTGGTGAGAGGCAGCTGGGTAGAAGCTGTTTTCTCCTCTCCCAGCGCCATATTGTGGGAGAGCAGATGCATAGAATAAGTCTTAATTCCAGTAACTCAGTCCAGTCCGGATTGCTCCCCACAGATCCCCCTTTCTTTTTATTTTTGGCGTTGATACGCGCCTGTCTTCGGTGTCCCGTGGCACACATTCTGCTCTACTCGCTAGAGTTGCCACAGGTTCTTACAAGTCCTATCAATCAGGCAAACCGAATCCGGGTCCTCTCTTCGCCATGTTGTGAGGAGGTTTTTAGGCGCTGATGCGTGCCTGTGTTCGGTGCCCTGCAGCGCATGCTCTGCTCTGCCTGCAGGGGCTTACAAGCGCTAACAATCAGGCAAACCGAATCCAAGCCTTCTAATTGCTGTATTGTGGGGAGGCCTTACTGATGTTAATTCGTGCCTGTCTTCGGTGACCTGCGGCGCATAAGCTGCTAGCTGCCCGCAGGTGCTCATCGCCTCACTTAATCAGGCAGACCGAATCCAAGCTTTCTCATTGCCATGTTGAGGGGAGGCCTTTCTATTTCTCTATTTCTCTATCTCCGGGCATTCCTATTTCTCCCATTTTACTTCTATCTTCCAGCATTCCTATTTCTCTCATTTTACTTCTAAACTTCTGTTTCTCTTATCCCTGCGGCTTCCCGGCAGCGCCCGCCCCGAGGCTGCTTCTCGGCACCTCGCCCCGCGGCAGCTTCACGGCTCTGCACGGCTTCCCAGTGCCTCGCCCCGCCGGCAGGTTCCCGGCTCTGCGCGCACGCTCCGCGGTCTCCACCCACTTCGCGCCCGCACCACGGCCTCGCGCTAGCCCCGCGTTCCCTATCTATTCACGCCCCGTGCTCTCTCTGCACGCGGTGGCTTCCGCAAATGTTTCCGCCACCACCGGCATTCAGTCCAAGTTCCCCGGACTAACCTGGCGAATTTCAACCTGGCGGCCCACGTCTCTGCCTCTGGTTCCAGATCTTCGCCTCTTGCTCCCCGGGGTGACTTGAAGAATTCCAAGGTGGCTTATGTCTCTGCCTCGGCCTGCACTCGCGGCTTCATCCTCCCTAACATTTTTCTCTACCCGGTATGTTTCCTTAAGTTTTCTTCCAACAATATTCCTCTCATTTCTCCTGGCCTCTCCCCACAGTCCGTATCCGAGTCTGTTTGTTCTAGCTTTCACTTTCGCTTTCGACCTTAGAGATTTCTCCCAGCTTCCCCCCGTAGTCCGTATCTGAATCTATGCCTAGGCTTTCAACAGCTTCCTCCGGCACCTCTTTCGTCCGGCTTTTCTCTAGGCTGTTTGCTAGTCTCTCTCTCCGGTATTTTCCCTAGGCTGTTTGCTAGTCTCTCTCTCCGATATTTTCCCAGTTCTTCCCGTTTCTTCCCTCCTAAGTTTGCTATCCGTCCTAGGTTTCCTATCCGAGTCAGGTTTCCTATCCGAGTCACGGCACCATTATGTCGCTCCCCCTCTTCGTGGAGGAACGACACTAGACCCTGCCTAGGCTTCATATCCGAGTCACGGCACCATTATGTCGCTCCCCGTCCTCGTGGAGGAACGACACAAGACCCTGCGCTGTTCTTTCATCTGCTTGGCCCTCCCCGGGTTTGCTACTGGTTCTTCCCGGGTTGGCTACTATCCCTTCCACCTCCGTGGAAAGGCAGTTCCCCCTGGCCACATTCCCCACTTCCGCAGGGGAGCGGCACACCGCCGGCCGGCTTTCTTGGGGGCTGCACAGGTGTTCCTTCAGCTAGATGTTCCCCTTAGATGTTCCTGGTGCATGCCGTCTCTCTCCTCCCTTATAGTCCCCTTCCGCCAATCCTAACACGCCGAGTACGCTGCTCTCCTTCAATCAGGAGCAAGTCCTACAGCTTGACAAGATGGTGAGAGGCAGCTAGTAGAAGCTGTTTCTCCTCTCCCAGCGCCATATTGTGGGAGAGCAGATGCATAGATTAAGTCTTAATTCCAGTAACTCAGTCAGGCCGAATTGCTCCCCACACAAAACTACAACAATTTGTTCAGATACACCTGGATAAAAACAAAACTATCTGGTGTGTTGTGGCTATCTCAATCCCAGATCGTGCTACAGCCTCTGTGTGTGTTTGTGTTTTCTGGACATTCTCTATGGACTTTACCGTTTTGAATGCATTTTAGCATGTAAGTTTTTGTTTTCAGCTGCCAAACGCTAACTGGTTCCACCTGGAGTCAAATCCTCTACACATTCGAGTTTTCTAGGAAGAAAGCTTCAAAAACCCGAGAAAACATGATATTTGTATTTGTAAACATGACATTGGATGCACTTTCCGAACAGGAAGATTGTGCTTTTCTCCAAAAACACTTTCACGGTGATTTTTGGTTAAATTTCCCCCGAAATCCACAACAATTTGTCCAGATACTCCTTGATGAAAACAAAACTATCTGGTGTGTTTTGGCTATCTCAATGCCAGATCTTGCTACAGCCTCTGTGTGTGTTTTTGTTTTCTGGACCTTCTCTATGGACTTTACGGTTTTGAATGCATTTTAGCATGTAAGTTTTTGTTTGTAGCTGCCAAACGCTAATTGGTTCCACCTGGAGTCAAATCCTGCACACATTCGAGTTTTTAGGAAGAAAGCTTCAGAAACCTGAGAAAACATGATATTTCTTTCTGTAAACATGACATTGGATGCATTTGCCGAACAGGAAGATTGTGCTTTTCTCCAAAACAACTTTCACGGTGTTTTTTTGATTAAATTTTACTTCAAAACTACAACAATTTGACCAGATACTCCTGGATGAAAACAAAGATATCTGGTGATTTTTAGCTATCTCAATCCCAGATCTTGCTACAGCCTCTGTGTGTGTTTGTGTTTTCTGGACATTCTCTATGGACTTTACAGTTTTGAATGCATTTTAGCAGGACCCTTTTTGTTTTTAGCTGCCAAACGCTAATTGGTTCCACCTGGAGTCAAATCCTCCACACATTCGAGTTTTCTAGGAAGAAAGCTCCAGAAACCTGAGAAAACATGATATTTCTTTCTGTATACATGACATTGGATGCATTTGCCGAACAGGAAGATTGTGCTTTTCTCCAAAACCACTTTCACGGTGATTTTTGGTTAAATATCACCCGAAATCCACAACAATTTGTCCAGATACTCCTGGATGAAAACAAAACTATCTGGTGTGTTGTGGCTATCTCAATGCCAGATCTTGCTACAGCCTCTGTGTGTGTTTTTGTTTTCTGGACCTTCTCTATGGACTTTACGGTTTTGAATGCATTTTAGCATGTAAGTTTTTGTTTTCTGCTGGCAAACGCTAATTGGTTCCACTTGGAGTCAAATCCTCCACACATTCGAGTTTTCCAGGAAGAAAGCTTCAGAAACCTGAGAAAACATGATATTTCTTTCTGTAAACATGACATTGGATGCATCTGCCGAACAGAAAGATTGTGCTTTTCTCCAAAACCACTTTCACGGTGATTTTTTGGTTAAATTTCACTTCAAAACTACAACAATTTGTCCAGATACTCCTGGATGAAAACAAAACTATCTCGTGTGTTGTGGCTACCTCAATCCCAGATCTTGCTACAGCCTCTGTGTGTGTTTGTGCTTTCTGGACATTCTCTATGGACTTGAAAGTTTTGAATTCATTTTAGCATGTAAGTTTTTGTTTTCAGCTTCCAAACGCTAATTCGTTCCACTTGGAGTGAAATCCGCCACACATTCGAGTTTTCTAGGAAGAAAGCTTCAGAAACCTGAGAAAACATGATATTTCTTTCTGTAAACATGACATTGGATGCATTTGCCGAACAGGAAGATTGTGCTTTTCTCCAAAACCGCTTTCACGGTGATTTTTTGGTTAAATTTTACTTCAAAACTGTCGCTCCCCGTCCTCGTGGAGGAACGACACAAGACCCTGCGCTGTTCTTTCATCTGCTCGGCCCTCCCCGGGTTTGCTACTGGTTCTTCCCGGGTTGGCTACTATCCCTTCCACCTCCATGGAAGGGCAGTTCCCCCTTGCCACATTCCCCACTTCCGCAGGGGAGCGGCACACCGCCGGCCGGCTTTCTCGGGGGCTGCACAGGTGTTCCTTCAGCTAGATGTTCCCTTTAGATGTTCCTGGTGCATGCCGTCTCTCTCCTCCCTTATAGTCCTCTTCCGCCAATCCTAACATGCCGAGTACGCTGCTCTCCTCCAATCAGGAGCAAGTCCTACAGCTTGTCAAGTTGGTGAGAGGCAGCTGGGTAGAAGCTGTTTTCTCCTCTCCCAGCGCCATATTGTGGGAGAGCAGATGCATAGAATAAGTCTTAATTCCAGTAACTCAGTCCAGTCCGGATTGCTCCCCACAGATCCCCCTTTCTTTTTATTTTTGGCGTTGATACGCGCCTGTCTTCGGTGTCCCGCGGCACACATTCTGCTCTACTCGCTAGAGTTGCCACAGGTTCTTACAAGTCCTATCAATCAGGCAAACCGAATCCGGGTCCTCTCTTCACCATGTTGTGAGGAGGTTTTTAGGCGCTGATGCGTGCCTGTGTTCGGTGCCCTGCAGCGCATGCTCTGCTCTGCCTGCAGGGGCTTACAAGCGCTAACAATCAGGCAAACCGAATCCAAGCCTTCTAATTGCTGTATTGTGGGGAGGCCTTACTGATGTTAATTCGTGCCTGTCTTCGGTGACCTGCGGCGCATAAGCTGCTAGCTGCCCGCAGGTGCTCATCGCCTCACTTAATCAGGCAGACCGAATCCAAGCTTTCTCATTGCCATGTTGAGGGGAGGCCTTTCTATTTCTCTATTTCTCTATCTCCGGGCATTCCTATTTCTCCCATTTTACTTCTATCTTCCAGCATTCCTATTTCTCTCATTTTACTTCTAAACTTCTGTTTCTCTTATCCCTGCGGCTTCCCGGCAGCGCCCGCCCCGAGGCTGCTTCTCGGCACCTCGCCCCGCGGCAGCTTCACGGCTCTGCACGGCTTCCCAGTGCCTCGCCCCGCCGGCAGGTTCCCGGCTCTGCGCGCACGCTCCGCGGTCTCCACCCACTTCGCGCCCGCACCACGGCCTCGCGCTAGCCCCGCGTTCCCTATCTATTCACGCCCCGTGCTCTCTCTGCACGCGGTGGCTTCCGCAAATGTTTCCGCCACCACCGGCATTCAGTCCAAGTTCCCCGGACTAACCTGGCGAATTTCAACCTGGCGGCCCACGTCTCTGCCTCTGGTTCCAGATCTTCGCCTCTTGCTCCCCGGGGTGACTTGAAGAATTCCAAGGTGGCTTATGTCTCTGCCTCGGCCTGCACTCGCGGCTTCATCCTCCCTAACATTTTTCTCTACCCGGTATGTTTCCTTAAGTTTTCTTCCAACAATATTCCTCTCATTTCTCCTGGCCTCTCCCCACAGTCCGTATCCGAGTCTGTTTGTTCTAGCTTTCACTTTCGCTTTCGACCTTAGAGATTTCTCCCAGCTTCCCCCCGTAGTCCGTATCTGAATCTATGCCTAGGCTTTCAACAGCTTCCTCCGGCACCTCTTTCGTCCGGCTTTTCTCTAGGCTGTTTGCTAGTCTCTCTCTCCGGTATTTTCCCTAGGCTGTTTGCTAGTCTCTCTCTCCGATATTTTCCCAGTTCTTCCCGTTTCTTCCCTCCTAAGTTTGCTATCCGTCCTAGGTTTCCTATCCGAGTCAGGTTTCCTATCCGAGTCACGGCACCATTATGTCGCTCCCCCTCTTCGTGGAGGAACGACACTAGACCCTGCCTAGGCTTCATATCCGAGTCACGGCACCATTATGTCGCTCCCCGTCCTCGTGGAGGAACGACACAAGACCCTGCGCTGTTCTTTCATCTGCTTGGCCCTCCCCGGGTTTGCTACTGGTTCTTCCCGGGTTGGCTACTATCCCTTCCACCTCCGTGGAAAGGCAGTTCCCCCTGGCCACATTCCCCACTTCCGCAGGGGAGCGGCACACCGCCGGCCGGCTTTCTTGGGGGCTGCACAGGTGTTCCTTCAGCTAGATGTTCCCCTTAGATGTTCCTGGTGCATGCCGTCTCTCTCCTCCCTTATAGTCCCCTTCCGCCAATCCTAACACGCCGAGTACGCTGCTCTCCTCCAATCAGGAGCAAGTCCTACAGCTTGTCAAGTTGGTGAGAGGCAGCTGGTAGAAGCTGTTTCTCCTCTCCCAGCGCCATATTGTGGGAGAGCAGATGCATAGATTAAGTCTTAATTCCAGTAACTCAGTCCAGTCCGAATTGCTCCCCACACAAAACTACAACAATTTGTTCAGATACTCCTGGATGAAAACAAAACTATCTGGTGTGTTGTGGCTATCTCAATCCCAGATCGTGCTACAGCCTCTGTGTGTGTTTGTGTTTTCCGGACATTCTCTATGGACTTTAAGGTTTTGAATGCATTTTAGCTTGTAAGTTTTTGTTTTCAGCTGCCAAACGCTAATTGGTTCCACCTGGAGTCAAATCCTCCACACATTCGAGTTTTCTAGCAAGAAAGCTTCAAAAACCTGAGAAAACATGATATTTGTATTTGTAAACATGACATTGGATGCATTTGCTGAACAGCAAGATTGTGCTTTTCTCCAAAACCACTTTCACGGTGATTTTTGGTTAAAGTTCCCCCGAAATCCACAACAATTTGTCCAGATACTCCTTGATGAAAACAAAACTATCTGGTGTGTTGTGGCTATCTCAATCCCAGATCTTGCTACAGCCTCTGTGTGTGTTTGTGTTTTCTGGACATTCTCTATGGACTTTACCGTTTTGAATGCATTTTAGCATGTAAGTTTTTGTTTTCAGCTGCCAAACGCTAACTGGTTCCACCTGGAGTCAAATCCTCCACACATTCGAGTTTTCTAGGAAGAAAGCTTCAAAAACCCGAGAAAACATGATATTTCTATTTGTAAACATGACATTGGATGCACTTTCCGAACAGGAAGATTGTGCTTTTCTCCAAAAACACTTTCACGGTGTTTTTATGATTAAATTTTACTTCAAAACTACAACAATTTGTCCAGATACTCCTGGATGAAAACAAAGATATCTGGTGATTTTTAGCTATCTCAATCCCAGAATTTGCTACAGCCTCTGTGTGTGTTTGTGTTTTCTGGACATTCTCTATGGAGTTTACGGTTTTGAATGCATCTTAGCAGGACCCTTTTTGTTTTTAGCTGCCAAACGCTAATTGGTTTCACCTGGAGTCAAATCCTGCACACATTCGAGTTTTCTAGTAAGAAAGCTTCAGAAACCTGAGAAAACATGATATTTCTTTCTGTAAAGATGACATTGGATGCATTTGCCGAACAGGAAGATTGTGCTTTTCTCCAAAACCACTTTCACGGTGATTTTTGGTTAAATTTCCCCCGAAATCCACAACAATTTGTCCAGATACTCCTTGATGAAAACAAAACTATCTGGTGTGTTGTGGCTATCTCAATGCCAGATCTTGCTACAGCCTCTGTGTGTGTTTTTGTTTTCTGGACCTTCTCTATGGACTTTACGGTTTTGAATGCATTTTAGCTTGTAAGTTTTTGTTTTCAGCTGCCAAACGCTAATTGGTTCCACCTGGAGTCAAATCCTCCACACATTCGAGTTTTCTAGCAAGAAAGCTTCAGAAACCTGAGAAAACATGATATTTGTATTTGTAAACATGACATTGGATGCATTTGCTGAACAGCAAGATTGTGCTTTTCTCCAAAACCACTTTCACGGTGATTTTTGGTTAAAGTTCCCCCGAAATCCACAACAATTTGTCCAGATACTCCTGGATGAAAACAAAACTATCTGGTGTGTTGTGGCTATCTCAATCCCAGATCTTGCTACAGCCTCTGTGTGTGTTTGTGTTTTCTGGACATTCTCTATGGACTTTACCGTTTTGAATGCATTTTAGCATGTAAGTTTTTGTTTTCAGCTGCCAAACGCTAACTGGTCCACCTGGAGTCAAATCCTCTACACATTCGAGTTTTCTAGGAAGAAAGCTTCAAAAACCCGAGAAAACATGATATTTCTATTTGTAAACATGACATTGGATGCACTTTCCGAACAGGAAGATTGTGCTTTTCTCCAAAAACACTTTCACGGTGTTTTTATGATTAAATTTTACTTCAAAACTACAACAATTTGTCCAGATACTCCTGGATGAAAACAAAGATATCTGGTGATTTTTAGCTATCTCAATCCCAGAATTTGCTACAGCCTCTGTGTGTGTTTGTGTTTTCTGGACATTCTCTATGGAGTTTACGGTTTTGAATGCATTTTTGCATGTAAGTTTTTGTTTGTAGCTGCCAAACGCTAATTGGTTCCACCTAGAGTCAAATCCTGCACACATTCGAGTTTTTAGGAAGAAAGCTTCAGAAACCTGAGAAAACATGATATTTCTTTCAGGAAACATGACATTGGATGCATTTGCCGAACAGGAAGATTGTGCTTTTCTCCAAAACCACTTTCACGGTGATTTTTTGGTTAAATTTCACTTCAAAACTACAACAATTTGTCCAGATACTCCTGGATGAAAACAAAACTATCTGGTGTGTTGTGGCTATCTCAATCCCAGATCTTGCCACAGCCTCTGTGTTTGTTTGTGTTTTCTGGACATGCTCTATGGACTTTACGGTTTTGAATGTATTTTAGCATGTAAGTTTTTGTTTTAAGCTGCCAAACGCTAATTGGTTCCACCTGGTGTCAAATACTCCACACATTCGAGTTTTTAGGAAGAAAGCTCCAGTACCTGTGAAAACATGATATTTCTTTCTGTAAACATGACATTGGATGTATTTGCCGAACAGGAAGATTGTGCTTTTCTCCAAAACCACTTTCACGGTGATTTTTTGGTTAAATTTCACTTCAAAACTACAACAATTTGTCCAGATACTCCTGGATGAAAACAAAACTCTCTGGTGTGTTGTGGCTATCTCAATCCCAGATCTTGCTACAGCCTCTGTGTGTGTTTGTGTTTTCTGGACATGCTCTATGGACTTTACGGTTTTGAATGCATTTTAGAATGTAAGTTTTTGTTTTTAGCTGCCAAACGCTAATTGGTTCCACCTGGAGTCAAATCCTCCACACATTCGAGTTTTTAGGAAGAAAGCTTCAGAAACCTGAGAAAACATGATATTTCTTTCTGGAAACAACATTGGATGCATTTGCCGAACAGGAAGATTGTGCTTTTCTCCAAAACCACTTTCACGGTGATTTTTTGGTTAAATTTCACTTCAAAACTACAACAATTTGTCCAGATACTCCTGGATGAAAACAAAACTATCTGGTGTGTTGTGGCTACCTCAATCCCAGATCTTGCTACAGCCTCTGTGTTTGTGTTTTCTGGACATTCTCTATATACTTTACGGTTTTGAATGCATTTTTGCATGTAAGTTTTTGTTTTTAGCTGCCAAACGCTAATGGGTTCCACCTGGAGACAAATCCTCCACACATTCGAGTTTTCTAGGAAGAAAGCTTCAGAAACCTGAGAAAACATGATATTTCTTTCTGTAAACATGATATTGGATGCATTTGCCGAACAGGAAGATTGTGCTTTTCTCCAAAATCACTTTCACGGTGATTTTTTGGTAAAATTTCACTTCAAAACTACAACAATTTGTCCAGATACTCCTGGATGAAAACAAAACTATCTGGTGTGTTGTGGCTATCTCAGTCCGAGATCTTGCTACAGCCTCTGTGTGTGTTTGTGTTTTCTGGACATTCTCTATGGACTTTACGGTTTTGAACGCATTTTATCATGTAAGTTTTTGTTTTAACTGCCAAACGCTAATTGGTTCCAGCTTTAGTCAAATCCTCCACACATTCGAGTTTTCTAGGAAGAAAGCTTCAGAAACCTGAGAAAACATGATATTTCTTTCTGTTAACATGACATTGGATGCATCTGCCCAACAGAAAGATTGTGCTTTTCTCCAAAACCACTTTCACGGTGATTTTTTGGTTAAATTTCACTTCAAAACTACAACAATTTGTGCAGATATTCCTGGATGAAAACAAAACTATCTCGTGTGTTGTGGCTACCTCAATCCCAGATCTTGCTACAGCCTCTGTGTTTGTTTGTGTTTTCTGGACATGCTCAATGGACTTTACGGTTTTGAATGCATTCTAGCATGTTGGTTTTTGTGTTTAGCTGCCAAACGCTAATTGGTTCCACCTGGAGTCAAATCCGCCACACATTCGAGTTTTCTAGGAAGAAAGCTTCAGAAACCTGAGAAAACATGAAATTTCTTTCTGTAAACATGACATTGGATGCATTTGCCGAAGAGGAAGATTGTGCTTTTCTCCAAAACAACTTTCACGTTGATTTATGGTTAAATTTCACCCAAAATACAAAACAATTTGTCCAGATACTCCTGGATGAAAACAAAACTATATGGTGTGTTGTGGCTATCTGAATCCCAGATCTTGCTACAGCCTCTGTGTGTGTTTTTGTTTTCTGGACATTCTCTATGGACTTTACGGTTTTGAATGCATTTTAGAATGTAAGTTTTTGTTTGTAGCTGCCAAACGCCAATTGATTGCACCTGGAGTCAAATCCTCCACACATTCGAGTTTTCTAGGAAGAAAGCTTCAGAAACCTGAGAAAACATGATATTTCTTTCTGTAAACATGACATTGGATGCATTTGCTGAACAGGAAGATTGTGCTTTTCTCCAAAACCACTTTCACGGTGATATTTGGTTAAATTTCACCGAAAATCCACAAGAATTTGTCCAGATACTCCTTGATGAAAACAAAACTATCTGGTGATTTCTAGCTACCTCAATCCCAGATCTTGCTACAGCCTCTGTGTGTGTTTGTGTTTTCTGGACATTCTCTATGGACTTTACGGTTTTGAATGCATTTTAGTATGTAATTTTTTGTTTTAAGCTGCGAAACGCTAATTGGTTCCACCTGGAGTCAAATCCTCCACACATTCGAGTTTTCTAAGAAGAAAGCTTCATAAACCTGAGAAAACATGATATTTCTTTCTGTAAACATGACATTGGATGCATTTGCCAAACAGGAAGATTGTGCTTTCCTCCAAAACCACTTTCACGGTGATTTTTGGTTAAATTTCACTTCAAAACCACAACAATTTGTCTAGATACACCTGGATGACAACAAAACTATCTTGTGTGTTGTGGCTACCTCAATCCCAGATCTTGCTACAGCCTCTGTGTATGTTTGTGTTTTCTTTACATTCTCTATGGACTTTACGGTTTTGAATGAATTTTAGCCTATAAGTTTTTGTTTTTAGCTGCCAAACGGTAATTGGTTCCACCTGGAGTCAAATACTCCACACATTCGAGTTTTCTAGGAAGAAAGCTTCAGAAACCTCTGAAAACATGATATTTCTTTCTGTAAACATGACATTGGATGCGTTTGCTGAATAGGAAGATTGTGCTTTTCTCCAAAACCACTTTCACGGTGATTTTTTGTTAAATTTCACCCAAAATCCACAACAATTTGTCCAGATACTCCTGGATGAAAACAAAACTCTCTGGTGTGTTGTGGCTATCTCAATCCCACATCTTGCTACAGCCTCTGTGTGTGTTTGTGTTTTCTGGACATGCTCAATGGACTTTACGGTTTTTTATGCATTTTAGAATGTAAGTTTTTGTTTTTAGCTGCCAAACGCTAATTGGTTCCACCTGGAGTCAAATCCTCCACACATTCGAGTTTTCTAGGGAGAAAGCTTCAGAAACCTGAGAAAACATGATATTTGTATTTGTAAGCATGACATTGGATGCATTTGCTGAACAGGAAGATTGTGCTTTTCTCCAAAACCGCTTTCACGGTGATTTTTTGGTTAAATTTCACTTCAAAACTACAACAATTTTTCCACATACTCCTGGATGAAAACAAAACTATCTGGTGTGTTGTGGCTATCTCCGTCCGAGATCTTGCTACAGCCTATGTGTTTGTTTGTGTTTTCTGGACATTCTCTATGGACTTTACAGTTTTGAATGCATTTTAGCATGTAAGTTTTTGTTTTTAGCTGCCAAACGCTAATTGGTTCCACCTGGAGTCAAATCCTCCACACATTCGAGTTCTCTAGGAAGAAAGCTTCAGAAACCTCTGAAAACATGATATTTCTTTCTATAAACATGACATTGGATGCATTTGCTGAATAGGAAGATTGTGCTTTTCTCCAAAACCACTTTCACCGTGATTTTTTGGTTAAATTTCACTTCAGAACTACAACAATTTGTCCAGATACTCCTGGATGAAAACAAAGATATCTGGTTGTTTTTAGCTATCTCAATCCCAGATCTTGCTACAGCCTCTGTGTGTGTTTGTGCTTTCTGGACATTCTCTATGGACTTGAAAGTTTTGAATTCATTTTAGCATGTAAGTTTTTGTTTTTAGCTGCGAAACGCTAATTGGTTCCTCCTGGAGTCAAATACTCCACACATTCGAGTTTTCTAGGAAGAAAGCTTCAGAAACCTGAGAAAACATGATATTTCTTTCTGTAAACATGACATTGGATGCATTTGCCGAACAGGAAGATTGTGCTTTTCTCCAAAACCGCTTTCACGGTGATTTTTTGGTTAAATTTTACTTCAAAACTGTCGCTCCCCGTCCTCGTGGAGGAACGACACAAGACCCTGCGCTGTTCTTTCATCTGCTCGGCCCTCCCCGGGTTTGCTACTGGTTCTTCCTGGGTTGGCTACTATCCCTTCCACCTCCATGGAAGGGCAGTTCCCCCTGGCCACATTCCCCACTTCCGCAGGGGAGCGGCACACCGCCGGCCGGCTTTCTCGGGGGCTGCACAGGTGTTCCTTCAGCTAGATGTTCCCTTTAGATGTTCCTGGTGCATGCCGTCTCTCTCCTCCCTTATAGTCCTCTTCCGCCAATCCTAACATGCCGAGTACGCTGCTCTCCTCCAATCAGGAGCAAGTCCTACAGCTTGAAGAGTTGGTGAGAGGCAGCTGGGTAGAAGCTGTTTTCTCCTCTCCCAGCGCCATATTGTGGGAGAGCAGATGCATAGAATAAGTCTTAATTCCAGTAACTCAGTCCAGTCCGGATTGCTCCCCACAGATCCCCCTTTCTTTTTATTTTTGGCGTTGATACGCGCCTGTCTTCGGTGTCCCGCGGCACACATTCTGCTCTACTCGCTAGAGTTGCCACAGGTTCTTACAAGTCCTATCAATCAGGCAAACCGAATCCGGGTCCTCTCTTCGCCATGTTGTGAGGAGGTTTTTAGGCGCTGATGCGTGCCTGTGTTCGGTGCCCTGCAGCGCATGCTCTGCTCTGCCTGCAGGGGCTTACAAGCGCTAACAATCAGGCAAACCGAATCCAAGCCTTCTAATTGCTGTATTGTGGGGAGGCCTTACTGATGTTAATTCGTGCCTGTCTTCGGTGACCTGCGGCGCATAAGCTGCTAGCTGCCCGCAGGTGCTCATCGCCTCACTTAATCAGGCAGACCGAATCCAAGCTTTCTCATTGCCATGTTGAGGGGAGGCCTTTCTATTTCTCTATTTCTCTATCTCCGGGCATTCCTATTTCTCCCATTTTACTTCTATCTTCCAGCATTCCTATTTCTCTCATTTTACTTCTAAACTTCTGTTTCTCTTATCCCTGCGGCTTCCCGGCAGCGCCCGCCCCGAGGCTGCTTCTCGGCACCTCGCCCCGCGGCAGCTTCACGGCTCTGCACGGCTTCCCAGTGCCTCGCCCCGCCGGCAGGTTCCCGGCTCTGCGCGCACGCTCCGCGGTCTCCACGCACTTCGCGCCCGCACCACGGCCTCGCGCTAGCCCCGCGTTCCCTATCTATTCACGCCCCGTGCTCTCTCTGCACGCGGTGGCTTCCGCAAATGTTTCCGCCACCACCGGCATTCAGTCCAAGTTCCCCGGACTAACCTGGCGAATTTCAACCTGGCGGCCCACGTCTCTGCCTCTGGTTCCAGATCTTCGCCTCTTGCTCCCCGGGGTGACTTGAAGAATTCCAAGGTGGCTTATGTCTCTGCCTCGGCCTGCACTCGCGGCTTCATCCTCCCTAACATTTTTCTCTACCCGGTATGTTTCCTTAAGTTTTCTTCCAACAATATTCCTCTCATTTCTCCTGGCCTCTCCCCACAGTCCGTATCCGAGTCTGTTTGTTCTAGCTTTCACTTTCGCTTTCGACCTTAGAGATTTCTCCCAGCTTCCCCCCGTAGTCCGTATCTGAATCTATGCCTAGGCTTTCAACAGCTTCCTCCGGCACCTCTTTCGTCCGGCTTTTCTCTAGGCTGTTTGCTAGTCTCTCTCTCCGGTATTTTCCCTAGGCTGTTTGCTAGTCTCTCTCTCCGATATTTTCCCAGTTCTTCCCGTTTCTTCCCTCCTAAGTTTGCTATCCGTCCTAGGTTTCCTATCCGAGTCAGGTTTCCTATCCGAGTCACGGCACCATTATGTCGCTCCCCCTCTTCGTGGAGGAACGACACTAGACCCTGCCTAGGCTTCATATCCGAGTCACGGCACCATTATGTCGCTCCCCGTCCTCGTGGAGGAACGACACAAGACCCTGCGCTGTTCTTTCATCTGCTTGGCCCTCCCCGGGTTTGCTACTGGTTCTTCCCGGGTTGGCTACTATCCCTTCCACCTCCGTGGAAAGGCAGTTCCCCCTGGCCACATTCCCCACTTCCGCAGGGGAGCGGCACACCGCCGGCCGGCTTTCTTGGGGGCTGCACAGGTGTTCCTTCAGCTAGATGTTCCCCTTAGATGTTGCTGGTGCATGCCGTCTCTCTCCTCCCTTATAGTCCCCTTCCGCCAATCCTAACACGCCGAGTACGCTGCTCTCCTCCAATCAGGAGCAAGTCCTACAGCTTGTCAAGTTGGTGAGAGGCAGCTGGTAGAAGCTGTTTCTCCTCTCCCAGCGCCATATTGTGGGAGAGCAGATGCATAGATTAAGTCTTAATTCCAGTAACTCAGTCCAGTCCGAATTGCTCCCCACACAAAACTACAACAATTTGTTCAGATACTCCTGGATGAAAACAAAACTATCTGGTGTGTTGTGGCTATCTCAATCCCAGATCGTGCTACAGCCACTGTGTGTGTTTGTGTTTTCCGGACATTCTCTATGGACTTTAAGGTTTTGAATGCATTTTAGCTTGTAAGTTTTTGTTTTCAGCTGCCAAACGCTAATTGGTTCCACCTGGAGTCAAATCCTCCACACATTCGAGTTTTCTAGCAAGAAAGCTTCAGAAACCTGAGAAAACATGATATTTGTATTTGTAAACATGACATTGGATGCATTTGCTGAACAGCAAGATTGTGCTTTTCTCCAAAACCACTTTCACGGTGATTTTTGGTTAAAGTTCCCCCGAAATCCACACCAATTTGTCCAGATACTCCTTGATGAAAACAAAACTATCTGGTGTGTTGTGGCTATCTCAATCCCAGATCTTGCTACAGCCTCTGTGTGTGTTTGTGTTTTCTGGACATTCTCTATGGACTTTACCGTTTTGAATGCATTTTAGCATGTAAGTTTTTGTTTTCAGCTGCCAAACGCTAACTGGTTCCACCTGGAGTCAAATCCTCTACACATTCGAGTTTTCTAGGAAGAAAGCTTCAAAAACCCGAGAAAACATGATATTTCTATTTGTAAACATGACATTGGATGCACTTTCCGAACAGGAAGATTGTGCTTTTCTCCAAAAACACTTTCACGGTGTTTTTATGATTAAATTTTACTTCAAAACTACAACAATTTGTCCAGATACTCCTGGATGAAAACAAAGATATCTGGTGATTTTTAGCTATCTCAATCCCAGAATTTGCTACAGGCTCTGTGTGTGTTTGTGTTTTCTGGACATTCTCTATGGACTTTACGGTTTTGAATGCATCTTAGCAGGACCCTTTTTGTTTTTAGCTGCCAAACGCTAATTGGTTCCACCTGGAGTCAAATCCTCCACACATTCGAGTTTTCTAGGAAGAAAGCTTCAGAAACCTGAGAAAACATGATATTTCTTTCTGTAAACATGACATTGGATGCATTTGCCGAACAGGAAGATTGTGCTTTTCTCCAAAACCACTTTCACGGTGATTTTTTGGTTAAATTTCACCTAAAATCCACAACAATTGTCCAGATACTCCTGGATGAAAACAAAACTATCTGGTGTGTTGTGGCTACCTCAATCCCAGATTTTGCTGCAGCCTCTTTGTTTGTTTGTGTTTTCTGGACATTCTCTATGGACTTTCCGGTTATGAATGCATTTTAGCATGTAAGGTTTTGTTTTTAGCTGCCAAACGCTAATTGGTTCCACCTGGAGTCAAATCCTCCACACATTCGAGTTTTCTAGGAAGAAAGCTTCAGAAACCTGAGAAAACATGATATTTCTTTCTGTAAACATGACATTGGATGCATTTGCCGAACAGGAAGATTGTGCTTTTCTCCAAAACAACTTTCACGGTGTTTTTTTGATTAAATTTCACTTCAAAACTACAACAATTTGACCAGATACTCCTGGATGAAAACAAAGATATCTGGTGATTTTTAGCTATCTCAATCGGAGAACTTGCTACAGCCTCTGTGTGTGTTTGTGTTTTCTGGACATTCTCTATGGACTTTAAGGTTTTGAATGCATTTTAGCAGGACCCTTTTTGTTTTTAGCTGCCAAACGCTAATTGGTTCCACCTGGATTCAAATCCTCCACGCATTCGAGTTTCGAGTTTTCTAGGAAGAAAGCTCCAGAAACCTGAGGAAACATGATGTTTCTTTCTGTAAACATGACATTGGATGCATTTGCCGAACAGGAAGATTGTGCTTTTCTCCAAAACCACTTTCACGGTGATTTTTGGTTAAATTTCACCCGAAATCCACAACAATTTGGCAAGATACTCCTGGATGAAAACAAAACTATCTGGTGTGTTGTGGCTATCTCAATGCCAGATCTTGCTACAGCCTCTGTGTGTGTTTTTGTTTTCTGGACCTTCTCTATGGACTTTACGGTTTTGAATTCATTTTAGCATGTAAGTTTTTGTTTTAAGCTGCCAAACGCTAATTGGTTCCACCTAGAGTCAAATCCTGCACACATTCGAGTTTATAGGAAGAAAGCTTCAGAAACCTGAGAAAACATGATATTTCTTTCTGTAAACATGACATTGGATGCATTTGCCGAACAGGAAGATTGTGCTTTTCTCCAAAACAACTTTCACGGTGTTTTTTTGATTAAATTTTACTTCAAATCTACAACAATTTGACCAGATACTCCTGGATGAAAACAAAGATATCTGGTGATTTTTAGCTATCTCAATCGGAGAACTTGCTACACCCTCTGTGTGTGTTTGTGTTTTCTGGACATTCTCTATGGACTTTACAGTTTTGAATGCATTTTAGCAGGACCCTTTTTGTTTTTAGCTGCCAAACGCTAATTGGTTCCACCTGGAGTCAAATCCTCCACACATTCGAGTTTTCTAGGAAGAAAGCTCCAGAAACCTGAGAAAACATGATATTTCTTTCTGTAAACATGACATTGGATGCATTTGCCGAACAGGAAGATTGTGCTTTTCTCCAAAACCACTTTCACGGTGATTTTTGGTTAAATATCACCCGAAATCCACAACAATTTGTCCAGATACTCCTGGATGACAACAAAACTATCTGGTGTGTTGTGGCTATCTCAATGCCAGATCTTGCTACCGCCTCTGTGTGTGTTTTTGTTTTCTGGACCTTCTCTATGGACTTTACGGTTTTGAATGCATTTTAGCATGTAAGTTTTTGTTTTCTGCTGGCAAACGCTAATTGGTTCCACCTGGAGTCAAATCCTCCACACATTCGAGTTTTCCAGGAAGAAAGCTTCAGAAACCTGAGAAAACATGATATTTCTTTCTGTAAACATGAAATTGGATGCATTTGCCGAACAGGAAGATTGTGCTTTTCTCCAAAACCACTTTCACGGAGATTTTTTGATTAAATTTTACTTCAAAACTACAACAATTTGTCCAGATACTCCTGGATGAAAATGAAACTATCTGGTGTGTTGTGGCTATCTCAATCCCAGATCTTGCTACAGCCTCTGTGTGTGTTTGTGTTTTCTGGACATTCTCTATGGACTTTACAGTTTTGAATGCATTTTACATGTAAGATTTTGTTTTCAGCTGCCAAACGCTAATTGGTTCCACCTGGAGTGAAATCCTCCACACATTCGAGTTTTTAGGAAGAAAGCTTCAGAAACCTGAGAAAACATGATATTTGTATTTGTAAACATTACATTGGATGCATTTGCCCAACAGGAAGATTGTGCTTTTCTCCAAAACCACTTTCACGGTGATTTTTTGGTTAAATTTCACTTCAAAACTACAACAATTTGACCAGATACTCCTGGATGAAAACAAAGATATCTGGTGTGTTGTGGCTATCTCAATCCCAGATCTTGCTACAGCCTCTGTGTGTGTTTGTGTTTTCTGGACATTCTCTATGGACTTTACGGTTTTGAATGCATTTTAGCATGTAAGTTTTTGTTTTTAGCTTCCAAACGCTAATTAGTTCCACCTGGAGTCAAATCCTCCACACATTTGAGTGTTCTAGGAAGAAAGCTGCAGAAACCTGAGAAAACATGATATTTGTATTTGTAAGCATGACATTGGATGCATTTGCCGAACAGGAAGATTGTGCTTTTCTCCAAAACCACTTTCAAGGTGATTTTTTGGTTAAATTTCACTTCAAAACTACAACAATTTGTCCAGATACTCCTGGATGAAAACAAAACTATCTGGTGTGTTGTGGCTATCTCAATCCCAGATCTTTGTACAGCCTCTGTGTGTGTTTGTGTTTTCTGGACATTCTCTATGGACTTTACGGTTTTGAATGCATTTTAGCATGTAAGTTTTTGTTTTAAGCTGCCAAACGCTAATTGGTTCCACCTGGAGTCAAATCCTCCACACATTCGAGTTTTCTAGGAAGAAAGCTTCAGAAACCTGAGAAAACATGATATTTCTTTCTGTAAACATGACATTGGATGCATTTGCCGAACAGGAAGATTGTGCTTTTCTCCAAAACCACTTTCACGGTGATTTATGGTTAAATTTCACCCAAAATACAAAACAATTTGTCCAGATCCTCCTGGATGAATACAAAACTATATGGTGTGTTGTGGCTATCTGAATCCCAGATCTTGCTACAGCCTCTGTGTGTGTTTTTGTTTTCTGGACATTCTCTATGGACTTTACGGTTTTGAATGCATTTTAGCATGTAAGTTTTTGTTTGTAGCTGCCAAATGCTAATTGGTTCCACCTGGAGTCAAATCCTCCACACATTCGAGTTTTCTAGGAAGAAAGCTTCAGAAACCTGAGAAAACATGATATTTCTTTCTGGAAACATGACATTGGATGCATTTGCCGAACAGGAAGATTGTGCTTTTCTCCAAAACCACTTTCACGGTGAATTTTTGGTTAAATTTCACTTCAAAACTACAACAATTTGTGCAGATACTCCTGGATGAAAACAAAACTATCTGGTGTGTTGTGGCTACCTCAATCCCAGATCTTGCTACAGCCTCTGTGTTTGTGTTTTCTGGACATTCTCTATAGACTTTACGGTTTTGAATGCATTTTACCATGTAAGTTTTTGTTTTTAGCTGCCAAATGCTAATTGGTTCCACCTGGAGACAAATCCTCCACACATTCGAGTTTTCTAGGAAGAAAGCTCCAGAAACCTGAGAAAACATGATATTTCTTTCTGTAAACATGACATTGGATGCATTTGCCGAACAGGAAGATTGTGCTTTTCTACAAAACCACTTTCACGGTGATTTTTTGGTTAAATTTCACTTCAAAACTACAACAATTATTCCAGATACTCCTGGATGAAAACAAAACGATCTGGTGTGTTGTGGCTATCTCAGTCCGAGATCTTGCTACAGCCTTTGTGTGTGTTTGTGTTTTCTGGACATTCTCTATGGACTTTACGGTTTTGAATGCATTTTAGCATGTAAGTTTTTGTTTTAAGCTTCCAAACGCTAATTGGTTCCACCTGGAGTCAAATCCTCCACACATTCGAGTTTTCTAGGAAGAAAGCTGCAGAAACCTGAGAAAACATGATATTTCTTTCTGTAAACATGACATTGGATGCATTTGAAGAAGAGGAAGATTGCGCTTTTCTCCAAAACCACTTTCACGGTGATGTATGGTTAAATTTCACCCAAAACACAAAACAATTTTTCCAGATACTCCTGGATGAAAACAAAACTATATGGTGTGTTGTGGCTATCTGAATCCCAGATCTTGCTACAGCCTCTGTGTGTGTTTTTGTTTTCTGGACATTCTCTATGGACTTTACGGTTTTGAATGCATTTTAGAATGTAAGTTTTTGTTTGTAGCTGCCAAACGCTAATTGGTTCCACCTGGAGTCAAATCCTCCACACATTCGAGTTTTTAGGAAGAAAGCTTCAGAAACCTGAGAAAACATGATATTTCTTTCTGTAAACATGACAATGGATGCATTTGCCGAACAGGAAGATTGTGCTTTTCTCCAAAACCACTTTCACAGTGATTTTTTGGTTAAATTTCACTTCAAAACTACAACAATTTGTCCAGATACTCCTGGATGAAAACAAAACTATCTCGTGTGTTGTGGCTACCTCAATCCCAGATCTTGCTACAGCCTCTGTGTTTGTGTTTTCTGGACATTCTCTATAGACTTTACGGTTTTGAATGCATTTTACCATGTAAGTTTTTGTTTTTAGCTACCAAACGCTAATGGGTTCCACCTGGAGACAAATCCTCCACACATTCGAGTTTTCTAGGAAGAAAGCTTCAGTAACCTGAGAAAACATGACATTTCTTTCTGTAAACATGACATTGGATGCATTTGCCGAACAGGAAGATTGTGCTTTTCTCCAAAACCACTTTCACGGTGATTTTTTGGTTAAATTTCACTTCAAAACTACAACAATTTGTCCAGATACTCCTGGATGAAAACAAAACTATCTGGTGTGTTGTGGCTATCTCAGTCCGAGATCTTGCTACAGCCTCTGTGTGTGTTTGTGTTTTCTGGACATTCTCTATGGACTTTACGGTTTTGAACGCATTTTATCATGTAAGTTTTTGTTTTAACTGCCAAACGCTAATTGGTTCCAGCTTTAGTCCAATCCTCCACACATTCGAGTTTTCTAGGAAGAAAGCTTCAGAAACCTGAGAAAAAATGATATTTCTTTCTGTAAACATGACATTGGATGCATCTGCCGAACAGAAAGTTTGTGCTTTTCTCCAAAACCACTTTCACGGTGATTTTTTGGTTAAATTTCACTTCAAAACTACAACAATTTGTGCAGATACTCCTGGATGAAAACAAAACTATCTGGTGTGTTGTGGCTATCTCAGTCCGAGATCTTGCTACAGCCTCTGTGTGTGTTTGTGTTTTCTGGACATTCTCTATGGACTTTACGGTTTTGAACGCATTTTATCATGTAAGTTTTTGTTTTAACTGCCAAACGCTAATTGGTTCCAGCTTTAGTCAAATCCTCCACACATTCGAGTTTTCTAGGAAGAAAGCTTCAGAAACCTGAGAAAAAATGATATTTCTTTCTGTAAACATGACATTGGATGCATCTGCCGAACAGAAAGTTTGTGCTTTTCTCCAAAACCACTTTCACGGTGATTTTTTGGTTAAATTTCACTTCAAAACTACAACAATTTGTGCAGATACTCCTGGATGAAAACAAAACTATCTCGTGTGTTGTGGCTATCTCAGTCCGAGATCTTGCTACAGCCTCTGTGTGTTTGTGTTTTCTGGACATTCTCTATGGACTTTACGGTTTTGAATGTATTTTAGCATGTAAGTTTTGTTTTAAGCTGCCAAACGTTAATTGGTTCCACCTGGAGTCAAATCCTCCACACATTCGAGTTTTTAGGAAGAAAGCTTCAGAAACCTGAGAAAACATGATATTTCTTTCTGGAAACATGACATTGGATGTATTTGCCGAACAGGAAGATTGTGCTTTTCTCCAAAACCACTTTCACGGTGATTTTTTGGTTAAATTTCACTTCAAAACTACAACAATTTGTCCAGATACTCCTGGATGAAAACAAAACGATCTCGTGTGTTGTGGCTACCTCAATCCGAGATCTTCCTACAGCCTCTGTGTTTGTGTTTTCTGGACATTCTCTATAGACTTTACGGTTTTGAATGCATTTTACCATGTAAGTTTTTGGTTTTAGCTGGCAAACGCTAATGGGTTCCACCTGGAGTCAAATCCTCCACACATTCGAGTTTTCTAGGAAGAAAGCTTCAGAAACCTGAGAAAACATCATATTTCTTTCTGTAAACATGACATTGGATGCATTTGCCGAAGAGGAAGATTGCGCTTTTCTCCAAAACCACTTTCACGGTGATTTATGGTTAAATTTCACCCAAAATACAAAACCATTTGTCCAGATACTCCTGGATGAAAACAAAACTATATGTTGTGTTGTGGCTATCTGAATCCAAGATCTTGCTACAGCCTCTGTGTGTGTTTTTGTTTCCTGGACATTCTGTATGGACTTTACGGTTTTGAATGCATTTTAGAATGTAAGTTTTTGTTTGTAGCTGCCAAACGCTAATTGGTTCCACCTGGAGTCAAATCCTCCACACATTCGAGTTTTCTAGGAAGAAAGCTTCAGAAACCTGAGAAAACATGATATTTCTTTCTGGAAACATGACATTGGATGCATTTGCTGAACAGGAAGATTGTGCTTTTCTCCAAAACCACTTTCACGGTGATTTTTTGATTAAATTTTACTTCAAAACTACAACAATTTGACCAGATACTCCTGGATGAAAACAAAGATATCTGGTGATTTTTAGCAATCTCAATCCCAGAACTTGCTACAGCCTCTGTGTGTTTTTGTTTTCTGGACATTCTCTATGGAGTTTAAGGTTTTCAATGCATTTTAGCAGGACCCTTTTTGTTTTTAGCTGCCAAACGCTAATTGGTTCCACCTGGAGTCAAATCCTCCACACATTCGAGTTTTCTAGGAAGAAAGCTCCAGAAACCTGAGAAAACATGATATTTCTTTCTGTAAACATGACATTGGATGCATTTGCCGAACAGGAAGATTGTGCTTTTCTCCAAAACCACTTTCACGGTGTTTTTTTGATTAAATTTTACTTCAAAACTACAACAATTTGACCAGATACTCCTGGATGAAAACAAAACTATCTGGTGTGTTGTAGCTATTTCAATCCCAGATCTTGCTACAGCCTCTGTGTGTGTTTTTGTTTTCTGGACCTTCTCTATGGACTTTACGGTTTTGAATGCATTTTAGCATGTAAGTTTTTGTTTTTAGCTGCCAAACGCTAATTGGTTCCACCTGGAGTCAAATCCTCCACACATTCGAGTTTTCTAGGAAGAAAGCTCCAGAAACCTGAGAAAACATGATATTTCTTTCTGTAAACATGACATTGGATGCATTTGCCGAACAGGAAGATTGTGCTTTTCTCCAAAACCACTTTCACAGTGTTTTTTTGATTAAATTTTAATTCAAAACTACAACAATTTGACCAGATACTCCTGGATGAAAACAAAGATATTTGGTGATTTTTAGGTATCTCAATCCGAGATCTTGCTACATCCTCTGTGTGTGTTTGTGTTTTCTGGACATTCTCTATGGACTTTACGGTTTTGAATGCATTTTAGAATGTAAGTTTTTGTTTGTACCTGCCAAACGCTAATTGGTTCCACCTGGAGTCAAATCCTCCACACATTCGAGTTTTTAGGAAGAAAGCTTCAGAAACCTGAGAAAACATGATATTTCTTTCTGGAAACATGACATTGGATGCATTTGCCGAACAGGAAGATTGTGCTTTTCTCCAAAACCACTTTCACAGTGATTTTTTGGTTAAATTTCACTTCAAAACTACAACAATTTGTCCAGATACTCCTGGATGAAAACAAAACTATCTCGTGTGTTGTGGCTACCTCAATCCCAGATCTTGCTACAGCCTCTGTGTTTGTGTTTTCTGGACATTCTCTATAGATTTTACGGTTTTGAATGCATTTTACCATGTAAGTTTTTGTTTGTAGCTGCCAAACGCTAATTGGTTCCACCTGGAGTCAAATCCTCCACACATTCGAGTTTTCTAGGAAGAAAGCTTCAGAAACCTGAGAAAACATGATATTTCTTTCTGGAAACATGACATTGGATGCATTTGCTGAACAGGAAGATTGTGCTTTTCTCCAAAACCACTTTCACGGTGATTTTTTGATTAAATTTCACTTCAAAACTACAACAATTTGTCCAGATACTCCTGGATGAAAACAAAACTATCTGGTGTGTTGTGGCTATCTCAGTCCGAGATCTTGCTACAGCCTCTGTGTGTGTTTGTGTTTTCTGGACATTCTCTATGGACTTTACGGTTTTGAACGCATTTTATCATGTAAGTTTTTGTTTTAACTGCCAAACGCTAATTGGTTCCAGCTTTAGTCAAATCCTCCACACATTCGAGTTTTCTAGGAAGAAAGCTTCAGAAACCTGAGAAAAAATGATATTTCTTTCTGTAAACATGACATTGGATGCATCTGCCGAACAGAAAGTTTGTGCTTTTCTCCAAAACCACTTTCACGGTGATTTTTTGGTTAAATTTCACTTCAAAACTACAACAATTTGTGCAGATACTCCTGGATGAAAACAAAACTATCTCGTGTGTTGTGGCTATCTCAGTCCGAGATCTTGCTACAGCCTCTGTGTGTTTGTGTTTTCTCGACATTCTCTATGGACTTTACGGTTTTGAATGTATTTTAGCATGGAAGTTTTGTTTTAAGCTGCCAAACGCTAATTGGTTCCACCTGGAGTCAAATCCTCCACACATTCGAGTTTTTAGGAAGAAAGCTTCAGAAACCTGAGAAAACATGATATTTCTTTCTGGAAACATGACATTGGATGTATTTGCCGAACAGGAAGATTGTGCTTTTCTCCAAAACCACTTTCACGGTGATTTTTTGGTTAAATTTCACTTCAAAACTACAACAATTTGTCCAGATACTCCTGGATGAAAACAAAACGATCTCGTGTGTTGTGGCTACCTCAATCCGAGATCTTGCTACAGCCTCTGTGTTTGTGTTTTCTGGACATTCTCTATAGACTTTACGGTTTTGAATGCATTTTACCATGTAAGTTTTTGGTTTTAGCTGGCAAACGCTAATGGGTTCCAGCTGGAGACAAATCCTCCACACATTCGAGTTTTCTAGGAAGAAAGCTTCAGAAACCTGAGAAAACATGATATTTCTTTCTGTAAACATGACATTGGATGCATTTGCCGAACAGGAAGATTGTGCTTTTCTCCAAAACCACTTTCACGGTGATTTTTTGGTTAAATTTCACTTCAAAACTACAACAATTTTTCCAGATACTCCTGGATGAAAACAAAACGATCTGGTGTGTTGTGGCTATCTCAGTCCGAGATCTTGCTACAGCCTCTGTGTGTGTTTGTGTTTTCTGGACATTCTCTATGGACTTTACGCTTTTGAACGCATTTTATAATGTAAGTTTTTGTTTTAACTGCCAAACGCTAATTGGTTCCAGCTTCAGTCAAATCCTCCACACATTCGAGCTTTCTAGGAGGAAAGCTTCAGAAACCTGAGAAAACATGATATTTCTTTCTGTTAACATGACATTGGATGCATCTGCCGAACAGAAAGATTGTGCTTTTCTCCAAAACCACTTTCACGGTGATTTTTTGGTTAAATTTCACTTCAAAACTACAACAATTTGTGCAGATACTCCTGGATGAAAACAAAACTATCTCGTGTGTTGTGGCTATCTCAATTCCAGATCTTGCTATAGCCTCTGTGTGTGTTTGTGTTTTCTGGACATTCTCTATGGACTTTACGGTTTTGAATTCATTTTAGCATGTAAGTTTTTGTTTGTAGCTGCCAAACGCTAATTGGTTCCACCTGGAGTCAAATACTCCACACATTCGAGTTTTTAGGAAGAAAGCTTCAGAAACCTGAGAAAACATGATATTTCTTTCTGTAAACATGACATTGGATGTATTTGCCGAACAGGAAGATTGCGCTTTTCTCCAAAACCACATTCACGGGGATTTTTTGGTTAAATTTCACTTCAAAACTACAACAATTTGTCCAGATACTCCTGGATGAAAACAAAACTATCTGGTGTGTTGTGGCTACCTCAATCCCAGATCTTGCTACAGCCTCTGTGTTTGTGTTTTCTGGACATTCTCTATGGACTTTACGGTTTTGAATTCATTTTAGCATGTAAGTTTTTGTTTTAAGCTGCCAAACGCTAATTGGTTCCACCTGGAGTCAAATGCTCCACACATTCGAGTTTTCTAGGAAGAAAGCTCCAGAAACCTGAGAAAACATGATATTTCTTTCTGTATACATGACATTGGATGCATTTGCCGAACAGGAAGATTGCGCTTTTCTCCAAAACCACTTTCACGGTGATTTATGGTTAAATTTCACCCAAAATACTAAACAATTTGTCCAGATACTCCTGGATGAAAACAAAACTATATGTTGTGTTGTGGCTATCTGAATCCCAGATCTTGCTACAGCCTCTGTGTGTGTTTTTGTTTTCTGGACATTCTCTATGGACTTTAAGGTTTTCAATGCATTTTAGCAGGACCCTTTTTGTTTTTAGCTGCCAAACGCTAATTGGTTCCACCTGGAGTCAAATCCTCCACACATTCGAGTTTTCTAGGAAGAAAGCTTCAGAAACCTGAGAAAACATGATATTTCTTTCTGTAAACATGACATTGGATGCATTTGCCGAACAGGAAGATTGTGCTTTTCTCCAAAACCACTTTCACGGTGATTTTTGGTTAAATTTCACCCAAAATCCACAACAATTTGCCCAGATACTCCTGGATGAAAACAAAACTATCTGGTGTGTTGTGGCTATCTCAATCCCAGATCTTGCTACAGCCTCTGTGTGTGTTTTTGTTTTCTGGACCTTCTCTATGGACTTTACGGTTTTGAATGCATTTTAGCATGTAAGTTTTTGTTTTTAGCTGCCAAACGCTAATTGGTTCCACCTGGAGTCAAATCCTCCACACATTCGAGTTTTTAGGAAGAAAGCTCCAGAAACCTGAGAAAACATGATATTTCTTTCTGTAAACATGACATTGGATGCATTTTCCGAACAGGAAGATTGTGCTTTTCGCCAAAACAACTTTCACGGTGTTTTTTTTTGATTAAATTTTACTTCAAAACTACAACAATTTGACCCAATACCCCTGGATGAAAACAAAGATATCTGGTGATTTTTAGCTATCTCAATCCCAGAACTTGCTACAGCCTCTGTGTGTGTTTGTGTTTTCTGGACATTCTCTATGGACTTTAAGGTTTTGAATGCATTTTAGCAGGAACCTTTTTGTTTTTAGCTGCCAAACGCTAATTGGTTCCACCTGGAGTCAAATCATCCACACATCGAGTTTTCTAGGAAGAAAGCTTCAGAAACCTGAGAAAACATGATATTTCTTTCTGGAAACATGACATTGGATGCATTTGCCAAACAGGAAGATTGTGCTTTTCTCCAAAACCACTTTCACGGTGATTTTTTGATTAAATTTTACTTCAAAACTACAACAATTTGTCCAGATACTCCTGGAAGAAAACAAAACTATCTGGTGTGTTGTGGCTATCTCAATCCCAGATTTTGCTACAGCATCTGTGTTTGTTTGTGTTTTCTGGACATTCTCTATGGACTTTACAGTTTTGAATGCATTTTAGCAGGACCCTTTTTGTTTTTAGCTGCCAAACGCTAATTGGTTCCACCTGGAGTCAAATCCTCCACACATTCGAGTTTTCTAGGAAGAAAGCTCCAGAAACCTGAGAAAACATGATATTTCTTTCTGTAAACATGACATTGGATGCATTTGCCGAACAGGAAGATCGTGCTTTTCTCCAAAACCACTTTCACGGTGTTTTTTTGATTAAATTTTACTTCAAAACTACAACAATTTGACCAGATACTCCTGGATGAAAACAAAGATATCTGGTGATTTTTAGCTATCTCAATGCCAGATCTTGCTACATCCTCTGTGTGTGTTTGTGTTTTCTGGACATTCTCTATGGACTTTACGGTTTTGAATGCATTTTACCATGTAAGTTTTTGTTTTCAGCTGCCAAACGCTAATTGGCTGCACCTGGAGTCAAATGCTCCACACATTCGAGTTTTCTAGGAAGAAAGCTCCAGAAACCTGAGAAAACATGATATTTCTTTCTGTAAACATGACATTGGATGCATTTGCCAAACAGGAAGATTGTGCTTTTCTTCAAAACCACTTTCACGGTGATTTTTTGATTAAATATTACTTCAAAACTACAACAATTTGTCCAGATACTCCTGGAATAAAACAAAACTATCTGGTGTGTTGTGGCTATCTCAATCCCAGATTTTGCTACAACATCTGTGTTTGTTTGTGTTTTCTGGACATTCTCTATGGACTTTAAGGTTATGAATGCCTTTTAACATGTATTTTTTTTGTTTTTAGCTGCCAAACGCTAATTGGTTCCACCTGTAGTCAAATCCTCCACACATTCGAGTTTTCTAGGAAGAAAGCTGCAGAAACCTGAGAAAACATGATATTTCTTTTTGTAAACATGACATTGGATGCATTTGCCGAACAGGAAGATTGAGCTTTTCTCGAAAACCACTTTAACGGTGATTTTTTTGTTAAATTTCTCTTCAAAACTACAACAAATTGTCTAGAGACTCCTGGATGAAAACTAAGATATCTAGTGATTTTTAGATACCTCAATCCCAGATCTTGCTACAGCCTCTGTGTTTGTTTGTGTTTTATGGACATTCTCTATGGGCTTTACAGTTTTGAATGCATTTTAGCATGTAAGTTTTTGTTTTTAGCTGCCAAACGCTAATTGGTTCCACCTGGAGTCAAATCCTCCACACATTCGAGTTTTCTAGGAAGAAAGCTCCAGAAACCTGAGAAAACATGATATTTCTTTCTGTAAACATGACATTGGATGCATTTGCCGAACAGGAAGATTGTGCTTTTCTCCAAAACCACTTTCACGGTGATTTTTGGTTAAATTTCTCCCGAAATCCACAACAATTTGTCCAGATACTCCTGGATGAAAATGAAACTATCGGGTGTGTTGTGGCTATCTCAATCCCAGATCTTGCTACAGCCTCTGTGTGTGTTTGTGTTTTCTGGACATTCTCTATGGACTTTACAGTTTTGAATGCTTTTTACATGTAAGTTTTTGTTTTCAGCTGCCAAACGCTATTTGGTTCCACCTGGAGAAAAATCCTCCACACATTCGAGTTTTCCAGGAAGAAAGCTCCAGAAACCTGAGAAAACATGATATTTCTTTCTGTAAACATGACATTGGATGCATTTTCTGAACAGGAAGATTGTGCTTTTCTCCAAAACCACTTTCACGGTGATTTTTGGTTAAATTTCACTTCAAAACTACAGCAATTTGTCCAGATTCTCCTTGATAAAAAAAAAAGTATCTGGTGTGTTGTGGCTATCTCAATCCCAGATCTTGCTACAGCCTCTGTGTGTGTTTTTGTTCTCTGGGCATTCTCTATGGGCATTACGGTTTTGAATGCATTTTAGCATGTAAGATTTTGTTTTTAGCTGCCAAACGCTAATTGGTTCCACCTGGAGTCAAATCCTCCACACATTCGAGTTTTTAGGAAGAAAGCTTCAGAAACCTGAGAAAACATGATATTTCTTTCTGTAAAGATGACATTGGATGCATTTGCCGAACAGGAAGATTGTGCTTTTTACAAAACCACTTTCACGGTGTTTTTTTTTCATTAAATTTCACTTCAAAACTAAAACAATTTGTCCAGATACACCTGGATGAAAACAAAGATATCTGGTGATTTTTAGCTATCTCAATCCCAGATCTTGCTACAGCCTCTGTGTGTGTTTGTGTTTTCTGGACATTCTCTATGGACTTTACGGTTTTGAATGCATTTTAACATGTAAGTTTTTGTTTTAAGCTTCCAAACGCTAACTGGTTCCACCTGGAGTCAAATCTTCCACACATTCGAGTTTTCTAGGAAGAAAGCTCCAGAAATCTGAGAAAACATGATATTTGTATTTGTAAACATGACATTGGATGCATTTGCCGAACAGGAAGATTGTGCTTTTCTCCAAAACCACGTTCACGGTGATTTTTTGGTTAAATTTCACTTCAAAACTACAACAATTTCTCCAGATACTCCTGGATGAAAATAAAGATATCTGGTGTGTTGTGGCTATCTCAATCCCAGATCTTGCTACAGCCTATGTGTTTGTTTGTGTTTTCTGGACATTCTCTATGGACTTTACAGTTTTGAATGCATTTTAGCATGTAAGTTTTTGTTTTTAGCTGCCAAACGCTAATTAGTTCCACCTGGAGTCAAATCTTCCACACATTCGAGTTTTCTAGGAAGAAAGCTTCAGAAACCTCTGAAAACATGATATTTCTTTCTGTAAACATGACATTGGATGCATTTGCTGAATAGGAAGATTGTGCTTTTCTCCAAAACCACTTTCACGGTGATTTTTGGTTAAATTTCATCCGAAATCCACAACAATTTGTCCAGATACTCCTGGATGAAAACAAAACTATCTGGTGTGTTGTGGCTATCTCAATCCCAGATTTTGCTACAGCCTCTGTGTGTGTTTGTGTTTTCTGGACATTCTCTATGGACTTTCCGTTGTTGAATTCATTTTAGCATGTACGTTTTTCTTTTTAGCTGCCAAACGCTAATTGGTTCCACCTGGAGTCAAATCCTCCACACATTCGAGTTTTCTAGGAAGAAAGCTTCAGAAACCTGAGAAAACATGATATTTCTTTCTGTAAACATGACATTGGATGCATTTGCCGAACAGGAAGATTGTGCTTTTCTCCAAAACCACTTTCACGGTGATTTTTTGGTTAAATTTCACTTCAAAACTACAACAATTTGTCAAGATACTCCTGGATGAAAACAAAACTATCTGGTGGGTTGTGGCTATCTCAATCCGAGATCTTGCTACAGCCTCTGTGTTTGTGTTTTTGTTTTCTGGACATTCTCTATGGACTTTACGGCTTTGAATGCATTTTATCATGTAAGTTTTTGTTTTTAGCTGCCAAACGCTAACTGGTTCCAGCTTTAGTCAAATCCTCCACACATTCGAGTTTTCTAGGAAGAAAGCTTCAGAAACCTGAGAAAACATGACATTTGTATTTGTAAACATTACATTGGATGCATTTGCCAAACAGGAAGATTGTGCTTTTCTCCAAAACCACTTTCACGGTGATTTTTTGGTTAAATTTCACTTCAAAACTACAACAATTTGTCCAGATACTCCTGGATGAAAACAAAACTATCTCGTGGGTTGTGGCTATCTCAATCCCAGATCTTGCTACAGCCTCTGTGTTTGTGTTTTTGTTTTCTGGACATTCTCTATGGACTTTACGGCTTTGAATGCATTTTAGCATGTAAGTTTTTGTGTTAAGCTGCCAAACGCTAACTGGTTCCACCTGGAGTCAAATCCTCCACACATTCGAGTTTTCTAGGAAGAAAGCTTCAGAAACCTGAGAAAACATGATATTTCTTTCTGGAAACATGACATTGGATGCATTTGCCGAACAGGAAGATTGTGCTTTTCTCCAAAACCACTTTGACGGTGATTTTTGGTTAAATTTCACCCAAAATCCACAACAATTTGTCCAGATACTCCTGGATCAAAACAAAACTATATGGTGTGTTCTGGCTATCTCAATCCGAGATCTTGCTACAGCCTCTGTGTGTGTTTGTGTTTTCTGGACATTCTCTATGGACTTTACGGTTTTGAATT
Source organism: Oryctolagus cuniculus (assembly GCF_964237555.1). Lineage (NCBI taxonomy): Eukaryota > Metazoa > Chordata > Mammalia > Lagomorpha > Leporidae > Oryctolagus > Oryctolagus cuniculus. Next base: position 120,259,624 of record NC_091439.1, read on the forward strand.
CATTTTAGCATGTAAGTTTTTGTTTTTAGCTGCCAAACGCTAATTGGTTCCACCTGGAGTCAAATCCTCGACACATTCGAGTTTTCTAGGAAGAAAGCTTCAGAAACCTGAGAAAACATGATATTTCTTTCTGTAAACATGACATTGGATGCATTTGCTGAATAGGACGATTGTGCTTTTTACAAAACCACTTTCACGGTGATTTTTTGGTTAAATTTCACTTCAAATCTACAACAATTTGTCCAGATACTCCTGGATGAAAACAAAACTATCTGGTGTGTTGTGGCTACCTCAATCCCAGATCTTGCTACAGCCTCTGTGTATGTTTGTGTTTTCTGGACATTCTCTATGGACTTTACGGTTTTGAATGCATTTTAGCATGTAAGATTTTGTTTTTAGCTGCCAAACGCTAATTGGTTCCACCTGGAGTCAAATCCTCCACACATTCGAGTTTTCTAGGAAGAAAGCTTCAGAAACCTGAGAAAACATGACATTTGTATTTGTAAACATGACATTGGATGCATTTGCTGAATAGGAAGATTGTGCTTTTCTCGAAAACCACTTTCACGGTGATTTTTAGTTAAATTTCACCCGAAATCCACAACAATTTGTCCAGATACTCCTGGATGACAACAAAACTATCTGGTGTGTTGTGGCTATCTCAATCCGAGATCTTGCTACAGCCTCTGTGTGTGTTTGTGTTTTCTGGGCATTCTCTATGGACTTTACGGTTTTGAATTCATTTTAGCATGTAAGTTTTTGTTTTAAGCTGCCAAACGCTAATTGGTTCCACCTGGAGTGAAATGCTCCACACATTCGAGTTTTCTAGGAAGAAAGCTTCAGAAACCTGAGAAAACATGATATTTCTTTCTGTAAACATGACATTGGATGCATTTGCTGAACAGGAAGATTGTGCTTTTCTCCAAAACCACTTTCACGGTGATTTTTTGGTTAAATTTCACTTCAAAACTACAACAATTTGTCCAGATACTCCTGGATGAAAACAAAACTATCTGGTGGGTTGTGGCTATCTCAATCCGAGATCTTGCTACAGCCTTTGTGTTTGTGTTTTTGTTTTCTGGACATTCTCTATGGACTTTAAGGTTTTCAATGCATTTTAGCAGGACCCTTTTTGTTTTTAGCTGCCAAACGCTAATTGGTTCCACCTGGAGTCAAATCCTCGACACATTCGAGTTTTCTAGGAAGAAAGCTTTAGAAACCTGAGAAAACATGATATTTCTTTCTGGAAACATGACATTGGATGTATTTGCCGAACAGGAAGATTGTGCTTTTCTCCAAAACCACTTTCACGGTGATTTTTGGTTAAATTTCACCCAAAATCCACAACAATTTGTCCAGATACTCCTGGATCAAAACAAAACTATATGGTGTGTTCTGGCTATCTCAATCCGAGATCTTGCTACAGCCTCTGTGTGTGTTTGTGTTTTCTGGACATTCTCTATGGACTTTACGGTTTTGAATTCATTTTAGCATGTAAGTTTTTGTTTTTAGCTGCCAAACGCTAATTGGTTCCACCTGGAGTCAAATCCTCCACACATTCGAGTTTTCTAGGAAGAAAGCTTCAGAAACCTGAGAAAACATGATATTTCTTTCTGGAAACATGACATTGGATGCATTTGCCGAACAGGAAGATTGTGCTTTTCTCCAAAACCACTTTGACGGTGATTTTTGGTTAAATTTCACCCAAAATCCACAACAATTTGTCCAGATACTCCTGGATCAAAACAAAAATATATGGTGTGTTGTGGCTATCTCAATCCCAGATCTTGCTACAGCCTCTGTGCGTGTTTGTGTTTTCTGGACATTCTCTATGGACTTTACAGTTTTGAATGCATCTTAGCAGGACCCTTTTTGTTTTCTTCTGGCAAACGCTAATTGGTTCCACCTGGAGACAAATCCTCCACACATTCGAGTTTTCTAGGAAGAAAGCTGCAGAAACCTGAGAAAACATGATATTTCTTTCTGTAAACATGACATTGGATGCATTTGCCGAACAGGAAGATTGTGCTTTTCTCCAAAACCACTTTCACGGTGATTTTTGGTTAAATTTCACTTCAAAACTACAACAATTTGTCCAGATACTCCTGGATGAAAACAAAGATATCTGGTGATTTTTAGCTATCTCAATCCCAGATCTTGCTACAGCCTCTGTGTGTGTTTGTGTTTTCTGGACATTCTCTATGAACTTTACGGTTTTGAATGCATTTTAGCAGGACCCTTTTTGTATTCTGCTGGCAAACGCTAATTGGTTCCACCTGGAGTGAAATCCTCCACACATTCGAGTTTTCTAGGAAGAAAGCTTCAGAAACCTGAGAAAACATGATATTTCTTTCTGTAAACATGACATTGGATGCATTTGCAAAACAGGAAGATTGTGCTTTTCTCCAAAACCACTTTCACGGTGATTTTTGGTTAAATTTCACCCGAAATCCACAACAATTTGTCCAGATACTCCTGGATGAAAACAAAACGATCTGGTGTGTTGTGGCTATCTCAATCCCAGATCTTGCTACAACCTCTGTGTGTGTTTGTGTTTTCTGGACATTCTCTATGGACTTTTCGGCTTTGAATGCATTCTAGTATGTTGGTTTTTGTGTTTAGCTGCCAAACGCTAATTGGTTCCACCTGGAGTCAAATCCTCCACACATTCGAGTTTTCTAGGAAGAAAGCTTCAGAAACCTGAGAAAACATGATATTTCTTTCTGTAAACATGACATTGGATGCATTTGCCGAACAGGAAGATTGTGCTTTTCCGCAAAACCACTTTCACAGTGATTTTTTGGTTAAATTTCACTTCAAAACTACAACAATTTGTCCAGATACTCCTGGATGAAAACAAAGATATCTGGTGATTTTTAGCTATCTCAATCCCAGATCTTGCTACAGCCTCTGTGTGTGTTTGTGTTTTCTGGACATTCTCTATGGACTTTACGATTTTGAATGCATTTTAGCATGTAAGTTTTTGTTTTCAGGTGCCAATCGCTAATTGGTTCCACCTGGAGTCAAATCCTCCACACATTCGGGTTTTCTAGGAAGAAAGCTCCAGAAACCTGAGAAAACATGATATTTCTTTCTGTAAACATGACATTGGATGCATTTGCCGAACAGGAAGATTGTGCTTTTCTCCAAAACCACTTTGACGGTGATTTTTGGTTAAATTTCACCCGAAATCCACAACAATTTGTCCAGATACTCCTGGATCAAAACAAAACGATCTGGTGTGTTGTGGCTATCTCAATCCGAGATCTTGCTACAGCCTCTGTGTGTGTTTGTGTTTTCTGGACATTCTCTATGGACTTTACGGTTTTGAATTCATTTTAACATGTAAGTTTTTGTTTTAAGCTGCCAAACGCTAATTGGTTCCACCTGGAGTGAAATGCTCCAAACATTCGAGTTTTCTAGGAAGAAAGCTTCAGAAACCTGAGAAAACATGATATTTCTTTCTGTAAACATGACATTGGATTCATTTGCCGTACAGGAAGATTGTGCTTTTCTCCAAAACCACTTTCACGGTGATTTTTTGGTTAAATTTCACTTCAAAACTACAACAATATGTCCAGATACTCCTGGATGAAAACAAAACTATCTGGTGTGTTGTGGCTACCTCAATCCCAGATCTTGCTACAGCCTCTGTGTATGTTTGTGTTTTCTGGACATTCTCTATGGACTTTACGGTTTTGAATGCATTTTAGCATGTAAGTTTTTGTTTTTAGCTGCCAAACGCTAATTGGTTCCACCTGGAGTCAAATCCTCCACACATTCGAGTTTTCTAGGAAGAAAGCTTCAGAAACCTGAGAAAACATGATATTTCTTTCTGTAAACATGACATTGGATTCATTTGCTGAACAGGAAGATTGTGCTTTTCTCCAAAACCACTTTCACGGTGATTTTTTGGTTAAATTTCACTTCAAAACTACAACAATTTGTCCAGATACTCCTGGATGAAAACAAAACTATCTGGTGGGTTGTGGCTATCTCAATCCGAGATCGTGCTACAGCCTCTGTGTATGTTTGTGTTTTCTGGACATTCTCTATGGACTTTACGGTTTTGAATGCATTTTAGCATGTAAGTTTTTGTTTTAAGCTGCCAAACGCTAACTGGTTCCACCTGGAGTCAAATACTCCACACATTCGAGTTTTCTAGGAAGAAAGCTTCAGAAACCTGAGAAAACATGATATTTCTTTCTGGAAACATGACATTGGATGTATTTGCCGAACAGGAAGATTGTGCTTTTCTCCAAAACCACTTTCACGGTGATTTTTGGTTAAATTTCACCCAAAATCCACAACAATTTGTCCAGATACTCCTGGATCAAAACAAAACTATATGGTGTGTTCTGGCTATCTCAATCCGAGATCTTGCTACAGCCTCTGTGTGTGTTTGTGTTTTCTGGACATTCTCTATGGACTTTACGGTTTTGAATGCATTTTAGCATGTAACTTTTTGTTTTTAGCTGCCAAACGCTAATTGGTTCCACCTGGAGTCAAATCCTCCACACATTCGAGTTTTTAGGAAGAAAGCTTCAGAAACCTGAGAAAACATGATATTTCTTTCTGTAAACATGACATTGGATGCATTTGCTGAACAGGAAGATTGTGCTTTTCTCCAAAACCACTTTCACAGTGATTTTTTGGTTAAATTTCACTTCAAAACTACAACAATTTGTCCAGATACTCCTGGATGAAAACAAAACTATCTGGTGTGTTGTGGCTATCTCAATCCCAGATCTTGCTACAGCCTCTGTGTGTGTTTTTCTTTGCTGGACATTCTCTATGTACTTTATGGTTTTGAATGCATTCTAGTATGTTGGTTTTTGTGTTTAGCTGCCAAACGCTAATTGGTTCCACCTGGAGTCAAATCCTCCACACATTCGAGTTTTCTAGGAAGAAAGCTTCAGAAACCTCTGAAAACATGATATTTCTTTCTGTAAACATGACATTGGATGCATTTGCCGAACAGGAAGATTGTGCTTTTCTCCAAAACCACTTTGACAGTGATTTTTGGTTAAATTTCACCCGAAATCCACAACAATTTGTCCAGATACTCCTGGATCAAAACAAAACGATCTGGTGTGTTGTGGCTATCTCAATCCGAGATCTTGCTACAGCCTCTGTGTGTGTTTGTGTTTTCTGGACATTCTCTATGGACTTTACGGTTTTGAATTCATTTTAGCATGTAAGTTTTTGTTTTAAGCTGCCAAACGCTAATTGGTTCCACCTGGAGTGAAATGCTCCAAACATTCGAGTTTTCTAGGAAGAAAGCTTCAGAAACCTGAGAAAACATGGTATTTCTTTCTGTAAACATGACATTGGATTCATTTGCCGTACAGGAAGATTGTGCTTTTCTCCAAAACCACTTTCACGGTGATTTTTTGGTTAAATTTCACTTCAAAACTACAACAATATGTCCAGATACTCCTGGATGAAAACAAAACTATCTGGTGTGTTGTGGCTACCTCAATCCCAGATCTTGCTACAGCCTCTGTGTATGTTTGTGTTTTCTGGACATTCTCTATGGACTTTTCGGCTTTGAATGCATTCTAGTATGTTGGTTTTTGTGTTTAGCTGCCAAACGCTAATTGGTTCCACCTGGAGTCAAATCCTCCACACATTCGAGTTTTCTAGGAAGAAAGCTTCAGAAACCTCTGAAAACATGATATTTCTTTCTGTAAACATGACATTGGATGCATTTGCTGAATAGGAAGATTGTGCTTTTCTCAAAAACCACTTTCACGGTGATTTTTGGTTAAATTTCACCCGAAATCCACAACAATATGTCCAGATACTCCTGGATGAAAACAAAACTATCTGGTGTGTTGTGGCTATCTCAATGCCAGATCTTGCTACAGCCTCTGTGTGTGTTTTTGTTTTCTGGACATTCTCTATGGACTTTATGGTTTTGAATGCATTTTAGCATGTAACTTTTTGTTTTTAGCTGCCAAACGCTAATTGGTTCCACCTGGAGTCAAATCCTCCACACATTCGAGTTTTTAGGAAGAAAGCTTCAGAAACCTGAGAAAACATGATATTTCTTTCTGTAAACATGACATTGGATGCATTTGCCGAACAGGAAGATTGTGCTTTTCTACAAAACCACTTTCACGGTGATTTTTTGGTTAAATTTCACTTCAAAACTACAACAATTATTCCAGATACTCCTGGATGAAAACAAAACGATCTGGTGTGTTGTGGCTATCTCAATCCCAGATCTTGCTACAGCCTCTGTGTGTGTTTTTCTTTGCTGGACATTCTCTATGTACTTTATGGCTTTGAATGCATTCTAGTATGTTGGTTTTTGTGTTTAGCTGCCAAACGCTAATTGGTTCCACCTGGAGTCAAATCCTCCACACATTCGAGTTTTCCAGGAAGAAAGCTTCAGAAACCTCTGAAAACATGATATTTCTTTCTGTAAACATGACATTGGATGCATTTGCTGAACAGGAAGATTGTGCTTTTCTCCAAAACCACTTTCACGGTGATTTTTTGGTTAAATTTCACTTCAAAACTACAACAATTTGTCCAGATATTCCTGGATGAAAACAAAAATCTCTGGTGTGTTGTGGCTATCTCAATCCGAGATCTTGCTACAGCCTCTGTGTGTGTTTGTGTTTTCTGGACATTCTCTATGGACTTTACGGCTTTGAATGCATTCTAGCATGTTGGTTTTTGTGTTTAGCTGCCAAACGCTAATTGGTTCCACCTGGAGTCAAATCCTCCACACATTCGAGTTTTTAGGAAGAAAGCTTCAGAAACCTGAGAAAACATGATATTTCTTTCTGTAAACATGACATTGGATGCATTTGCCATACAGGAAGATTGTGCTTTTCTCCAAAACCACTTTCACGGTGATTTTTGGGTTAAATTTCACTTCAAAACTACAACAATTTGTCCAGATACTCCTGGATGAAAACAAAACTATCTGGTGTGTTGTGGCTATCTCAATCCCAGATCTTGCTACAGCCTCTGTGTGTGTTTGTGTTTTCTGGACACTCTCTATGGACTTTATGGTTTTGAATGCATTTTAGCATGTAAGTTTTTGTTTTCAGGTGCCAATCGCTAATTGGTTCCACCTGGAGTCAAATGCTCCACACATTCGAGTTTTCTAGGAAGAAAGCTGCAGAAACCTGAGAAAACATGATATTTCTTTCTGTAAACATGACATTGGATGCATTTGCCGAACAGGAAGATTGTGGTTTTCTCCAAAACCACTTTCACGGTGATTTTTTGGTTAAATTTCACTTCAAAACTACAACAATTTGTCCAGATACTCCTGGATGAAAACAAAGATATCTGGTGATTTTTAGCTATCTCAATCCCAGATCTTGCTACAGCCTCTGTGTGTGTTTTTCTTTGCTGGACATTCTCTATGTACTTTATGGCTTTGAATGCATTCTAGTATGTTGGTTTTTGTGTTTAGCTGCCAAACGCTAATTGGTTCCACCTGGAGTCAAATCCTCCACACATTCGAGTTTTCCAGGAAGAAAGCTTCAGAAACCTCTGAAAACATGATATTTCTTTCTGTAAACATGACATTGGATGCATTTGCTGAACAGGAAGATTGTGCTTTTCTCCAAAACCACTTTCACGGTGATTTTTTGGTTAAATTTCACTTCAAAACTACAACAATTTGTCCAGATATTCCTGGATGAAAACAAAACTCTCTGGTGTGTTGTGGCTATCTCAATCCGAGATCTTGCTACAGCCTCTGTGTGTGTTTGTGTTTTCTGGACATTCTCTATGGACTTTACGGCTTTGAATGCATTCTAGCATGTTGGTTTTTGTGTTTAGCTGCCAAACGCTAATTGGTTCCACCTGGAGTCAAATCCTCCACACATTCGAGTTTTTAGGAAGAAAGCTTCAGAAACCTGAGAAAACATGATATTTCTTTCTGTAAACATGACATTGGATGCATTTGCCATACAGGAAGATTGTGCTTTTCTCCAAAACCACTTTCACGGTGATTTTTGGGTTAAATTTCACTTCAAAACTACAACAATTTGTCCAGATACTCCTGGATGAAAACAAAACTATCTGGTGTGTTGTGGCTATCTCAATCCCAGATCTTGCTACAGCCTCTGTGTGTGTTTGTGTTTTCTGGACACTCTCTATGGACTTTTTGGTTTTGAATGCATTTTAGCATGTAAGTTTTTGTTTTCAGGTGCCAATCGCTAATTGGTTCCACCTGGAGTCAAATGCTCCACACATTCGAGTTTTCTAGGAAGAAAGCTGCAGAAACCTGAGAAAACATGATATTTCTTTCTGTAAACATGACATTGGATGCATTTGCCGAACAGGAAGATTGTGGTTTTCTCCAAAACCACTTTCACGGTGATTTTTTGGTTAAATTTCACTTCAAAACTACAACAATTTGTCCAGATACTCCTGGATGAAAACAAAGATATCTGGTGATTTTTAGCTATCTCAATCCCAGATCTTGCTACAGCCTCTGTGTGTGTTTGTGTTTTCTGGACATTCTCTATGAACTTTACGGTTTTGAATGCATTTTAGCAGGACCCTTTTTGTATTCTGCTGGAAAACGCTAATTGGTTCCACCTGGAGTGAAATCCTCCACACATTCGAGTTTTCTAGGAAGAAAGCTTCAGAAACCTGAGAAAACATGATATTTCTTTCTGTAAACATGACATTGGATGCATTTGCAAAACAGGAAGATTGTGCTTTTCTCCAAAACCACTTTCACGGTGATTTTTGGTTAAATTTCACCCGAAATCCACAACAATTTGTCCAGATCCTCCTGGATGAAAACAAAACTATCTGGTGTGTTGTGGCTATCTCAATCCCAGATCTTGCTACAACCTCTGTGTGTGTTTGTGTTTTCTGGACATTCTCTATGGACTTTTCGGCTTTGAATGCATTCTAGTATGTTGGTTTTTGTGTTTAGCTGCCAAACGCTAATTGGTTCCACCTGGAGTCAAATCCTCCACACATTCGAGTTTTCTAGGAAGAAAGCTTCAGAAACCTGAGAAAACATGATATTTCTTTCTGTAAACATGACATTGGATGCATTTGCCGAACAGGAAGATTGTGCTTTTCCGCAAAACCACTTTCACAGTGATTTTTTGGTTAAATTTCACTTCAAAACTACAACAATTTGTCCAGATACTCCTGGATGAAAACAAAGATATCTGGTGATTTTTAGCTATCTCAATCCCAGATCTTGCTACGGCCTCTGTGTGTGTTTGTGTTTTCTGGACATTCTCTATGAACTTTACGGTTTTGAATGCATTTTAGCAGGACCCTTTTTGTTTTCTGCTGGCAAACGCTAATTGGTTCCACCTGGAGTGAAATCCTCCACACATTCGAGTTTTCTAGGAAGAAAGCTTCAGAAACATGAGAAAACATGATATTTCTTTCCGTAAACATGACATTGGATGCATTTTCCGAACAGGAAGATTGTGCTTTTCTCCAAAACCACTTTCACGGTGATTTTTGGTTAAATTTCACCCAAAATCCACAACAATTTGTCCAGATACTCCTGGATGAAAACAAAACTATCTGATGATTTTTAGCTATCTCAATCCCAGATATGGCTACAGCCTCTGTGTGTGTTTGTGTTTTCTGGACATTCTCTATGGACTTTACGGTTTTGAATGCATTTTAGCATGTAAGTTTTTGTTTTAAGCTGCCAAACGCTAATTGGTTCCACCTGGAGTCAAATGCTCCACACATTCGGGTTTTCTAGGAAGAAAGCTCCAGAAACCTGAGAAAACATGATATTTCTTTCTGTAAACATGACATTGGATGCATTTGCCGAACAGGAAGATTGTGCTTTTCTCCAAAACCACTTTGACGGTGATTTTTGGTTAAATTTCACCCGAAATCCACAACAATTTGTCCAGATACTCCTGGATCAAAACAAAACGATCTGGTGTGTTGTGGCTATCTCAATGCGAGATCTTGCTACAGCCTCTGTGTGTGTTTGTGTTTTCTGGACATTCTCTATGGACTTTATGGTTTTGAATTCATTTTAGCATGTAAGTTTTTGTTTTAAGCTGCCAAACGCTAATTGGTTCCACCTGGAGTCAAATGCTCCACACATTCGAGTTTTCTAGGAAGAAAGCTTCAGAAACCTGAGAAAACATGCTATTTCTTTCTGTAAACATGACATTGGATTCATTTGCCGTACAGGAAGATTGTGCTTTTCTCCAAAACCACTTTCACGGTGATTTTTTGGTTAAATTTCACTTCAAAACTACAACAATATGTCCAGATACTCCTGGATGAAAACAAAACTATCTGGTGTGTTGTGGCTACCTCAATCCCAGATCTTGCTACAGCCTCTGTGTATGTTTGTGTTTTCTGGACATTCTCTATGGACTTTACGGTTTTGAATGCATTTTAGCATGTAACTTTTTGTTTTTAGCTGCCAAACGCTAATTGGTTCCACCTGGAGTCAAATCCTCCACACATTCGAGTTTTCTAGGAAGAAAGCTTTAGAAACCTCTGAAAACATGATATTTCTTTCTGTAAACATGACATTGGATGCATTTGACGAACAGGAAGATTGTGGTTTTATCCAAAACCACTTTCAGGGTGAATTTTTGGTTAAATTTCACTTCAAAACTACAACAATTTGTCCAGATACTCCTGGATGAAAACAAAACTATCTGGTGTGTTGTGGCTATCTCAATCCCAGATCTTGCTACAGCCTCTGTGTGTGTTTTTCTTTTCTGGACATTCTCTATGTACTTTATGCCTTTGAATGCATTCTAGCATGTTGGTTTTTGTGTTTAGCTGCCAAACGCTAATTGGTTCCACCTGGAGTCAAATCCTCCACACATTCGAGTTTTCTAGGAAGAAAGCTTCAGAAACCTGAGAAAACATGATATTTCTTTCTGTAAACACGACATTGGATGCATTTGCCGAACAGGAAGATTGTGCTTTTCTCCAAAACCACTTTCACGGTGATTTTTTGGTTAAATTTCACTTCAAAACTACAACAATTTGTCCAGATACTCCTGGATGAAAACAAAGATATCTGGTGATTTTTAGCTATCTCAATCCCAGATCTTGCTACAGCCTCTGTGTGTGTTTGTGTTTTCTGGACATTCTCTATGAACTTTACGGTTTTGAATGCATTTTAGCAGGACCCTTTTTGTATTCTGCTGGAAAACGCTAATTGGTTCCACCTGGAGTGAAATCCTCCACACATTCGAGTTTTCTAGGAAGAAAGCTTCAGAAACCTGAGAAAACATGATATTTCTTTCTGTAAACATGACATTGGATGCATTTGCAAAACAGGAAGATTGTGCTTTTCTCCAAAACCACTTTCACGGTGATTTTTGGTTAAATTTCACCCGAAATCCACAACAATTTGTCCAGATCCTCCTGGATGAAAACAAAACTATCTGGTGTGTTGTGGCTATCTCAATCCCAGATCTTGCTACAACCTCTGTGTGTGTTTGTGTTTTCTGGACATTCTCTATGGACTTTTCGGCTTTGAATGCATTCTAGTATGTTGGTTTTTGTGTTTAGCTGCCAAACGCTAATTGGTTCCACCTGGAGTCAAATCCTCCACACATTCGAGTTTTCTAGGAAGAAAGCTTCAGAAACCTGAGAAAACATGATATTTCTTTCTGTAAACATGACATTGGATGCATTTGCCGAACAGGAAGATTGTGCTTTTCCGCAAAACCACTTTCACAGTGATTTTTTGGTTAAATTTCACTTCAAAACTACAACAATTTGTCCAGATACTCCTGGATGAAAACAAAGATATCTGGTGATTTTTAGCTATCTCAATCCCAGATCTTGCTACGGCCTCTGTGTGTGTTTGTGTTTTCTGGACATTCTCTATGAACTTTACGGTTTTGAATGCATTTTAGCAGGACCCTTTTTGTTTTCTGCTGGCAAACGCTAATTGGTTCCACCTGGAGTGAAATCCTCCACACATTCGAGTTTTCTAGGAAGAAAGCTTCAGAAACATGAGAAAACATGATATTTCTTTCCGTAAACATGACATTGGATGCATTTTCCGAACAGGAAGATTGTGCTTTTCTCCAAAACCACTTTCACGGTGATTTTTGGTTAAATTTCACCCAAAATCCACAACAATTTGTCCAGATACTCCTGGATGAAAACAAAACTATCTGATGATTTTTAGCTATCTCAATCCCAGATATGGCTACAGCCTCTGTGTGTGTTTGTGTTTTCTGGACATTCTCTATGGACTTTACGGTTTTGAATGCATTTTAGCATGTAAGTTTTTGTTTTAAGCTGCCAAACGCTAATTGGTTCCACCTGGAGTCAAATGCTCCACACATTCGGGTTTTCTAGGAAGAAAGCTCCAGAAACCTGAGAAAACATGATATTTCTTTCTGTAAACATGACATTGGATGCATTTGCCGAACAGGAAGATTGTGCTTTTCTCCAAAACCACTTTGACGGTGATTTTTGGTTAAATTTCACCCGAAATCCACAACAATTTGTCCAGATACTCCTGGATCAAAACAAAACGATCTGGTGTGTTGTGGCTATCTCAATGCGAGATCTTGCTACAGCCTCTGTGTGTGTTTGTGTTTTCTGGACATTCTCTATGGACTTTATGGTTTTGAATTCATTTTAGCATGTAAGTTTTTGTTTTAAGCTGCCAAACGCTAATTGGTTCCACCTGGAGTCAAATGCTCCACACATTCGAGTTTTCTAGGAAGAAAGCTTCAGAAACCTGAGAAAACATGCTATTTCTTTCTGTAAACATGACATTGGATTCATTTGCCGTACAGGAAGATTGTGCTTTTCTCCAAAACCACTTTCACGGTGATTTTTTGGTTAAATTTCACTTCAAAACTACAACAATATGTCCAGATACTCCTGGATGAAAACAAAACTATCTGGTGTGTTGTGGCTACCTCAATCCCAGATCTTGCTACAGCCTCTGTGTATGTTTGTGTTTTCTGGACATTCTCTATGGACTTTACGGTTTTGAATGCATTTTAGCATGTAACTTTTTGTTTTTAGCTGCCAAACGCTAATTGGTTCCACCTGGAGTCAAATCCTCCACACATTCGAGTTTTCTAGGAAGAAAGCTTTAGAAACCTCTGAAAACATGATATTTCTTTCTGTAAACATGACATTGGATGCATTTGACGAACAGGAAGATTGTGGTTTTATCCAAAACCACTTTCAGGGTGAATTTTTGGTTAAATTTCACTTCAAAACTACAACAATTTGTCCAGATACTCCTGGATGAAAACAAAACTATCTGGTGTGTTGTGGCTATCTCAATCCCAGATCTTGCTACAGCCTCTGTGTGTGTTTTTCTTTTCTGGACATTCTCTATGTACTTTATGCCTTTGAATGCATTCTAGCATGTTGGTTTTTGTGTTTAGCTGCCAAACGCTAATTGGTTCCACCTGGAGTCAAATCCTCCACACATTCGAGTTTTCTAGGAAGAAAGCTTCAGAAACCTGAGAAAACATGATATTTCTTTCTGTAAACACGACATTGGATGCATTTGCCGAACAGGAAGATTGTGCTTTTCTCCAAAACCACTTTCACGGTGATTTTTGGTTAAATTTCACCCAAAATCCACAACAATTTGTCCAGATACTCCTGGATGAAAACAAAGATATCTGGTGATTTTTAGCTATCTCAATCCCAGATCTTGCTACAGCCTCTGTGTGTGTTTGTGTTTTTTGGACATTCTCTATGAACTTTACGGTTTTGAATGCATTTTAGCAGGACCCTTTTTGTATTCTGCTGGCAAACGCTAATTGGTTCCACCTGGAGTCAAATACTCCACACATTCGAGTTTTCTAGGAAGAAAGCTTCAGAAACCTGAGAAAACATGATATTTCTTTCTGTAAACATGACATTGGATGCATTTGCAAAACAGGAAGATTGTGCTTTTCTCCAAAACCACTTTCACGGTGATTTTTGGTTAAATTTCACCCGAAATCCACAACAATTTGTCCAGATCCTCCTGGATGAAAACAAAACTATCTGGTGTGTTGTGGCTATCTCAATCCCAGATCTTGCTACAACCTCTGTGTGTGTTTGTGTTTTCTGGACATTCTCTATGGACTTTTCGGCTTTGAATGCATTCTAGTATGTTGGTTTTTGTGTTTAGCTGCCAAACGCTAATTGGTTCCACCTGGAGTCAAATCCTCCACACATTCGAGTTTTCTAGGAAGAAAGCTTCAGAAACCTGAGAAAACATGATATTTCTTTCTGTAAACATGACATTGGATGCATTTGCCGAACAGGAAGATTGTGCTTTTCCGCAAAACCACTTTCACAGTGATTTTTTGGTTAAATTTCACTTCAAAACTACAACAATTTGTCCAGATACTCCTGGATGAAAACAAAGATATCTGGTGATTTTTAGCTATCTCAATCCCAGATATGGCTACAGCCTCTGTGTGTGTTTGTGTTTTCTGGACATTCTCTATGAACTTTACGGTTTTGAATGCATTTTAGCAGGACCCTTTTTGTTTTCTGCTGGCAAACGTTAATTGGTTCCACCTGGAGTGAAATCCTCCACACATTCAAGTTTTCTAGGAAGAAAGCTTCAGAAACATGAGAAAACATGATATTTCTTTCTGTAAACATGACATTGGATGCATTTGCCGAACAGGAAGATTGTGCTTTTCTCCAAAACCACTTTCACGGTGATTTTTGGTTAAATTACACCCGAAATCCACAACAATTTGTCCAGATACTCATGGATGAAAACAAAACTATCTGATGATTTTTAGCTATCTCAATCCCAGATATGGCTACAGCCTCTGTGTGTGTTTGTGTTTTCTGGACATTCTCTATGGACTTTACGGTTTTGAATGCATTTTAGCATGTAAGTTTTTGTTTTCAGGTGCCAATCGCTAATTGGTTCCACCTGGAGTCAAATGCTCCACACATTCGGGTTTTCTAGGAAGAAAGCTCCAGAAACCTGAGAAAACATGATATTTCTTTCTGTAAACATGACATTGGATGCATTTGCCGAACAGGAAGATTGTGCTTTTCTCCAAAACCACTTTGACGGTGATTTTTGGTTAAATTTCACCCGAAATCCACAACAATTTGTCGATACTCCTGGATCAAAACAAAACGATCTGGTGTGTTGTGGCTATCTCAATGCGAGATCTTGCTACAGCCTCTGTGTGTGTTTGTGTTTTCTGGACATTCTCTATGGACTTTACGGTTTTGAATTCATTTTAGCATGTAAGTTTTTGTTTTAAGCTGCCAAACGCTAATTGGTTCCACCTGGAGTCAAATGCTCCACACATTCGAGTTTTCTAGGAAGAAAGCTTCAGAAACCTGAGAAAACATGATATTTCTTTCTGTAAACATGACATTGGATTCATTTGCCGTACAGGAAGATTGTGCTTTTCTCCAAAACCACTTTCACGGTGATTTTTTGGTTAAATTTCACTTCAAAACTACAACAATATGTCCAGATACTCCTGGATGAAAACAAAACTATCTGGTGTGTTGTGGCTATCTCAATGCCAGATCTTGCTACAGCCTCTGTGTGTGTTTTTGTTTTCTGGACATTCTCTATGGACTTTACGGTTTTGAATGCATTTTAGCATGTAACTTTTTGTTTTTAGCTGCCAAACGCTAATTGGTTCCACCTGGAGTCAAATCCTCCACACATTCGAGTTTTCTAGGAAGAAAGCTTCAGAAACCTGAGAAAACATGATATTTCTTTCTGTAAACATGACATTGGATGCATTGGCTGAACAGGAAGATTGTGCTTTTCTCCAAAACCACTTTCACAGTGATTTTTTGGTTAAATTTCACTTCAAAACTACAACAATTTGTCCAGATACTCCTGGATGAAAACAAAACTATCTGGTGTGTTGTGGCTATCTCAATCCCAGATATGGCTACAGCCTCTGTGTGTGTTTTTCTTTGCTGGACATTCTCTATGTACTTTATGGCTTTGAATGCATTCTAGCATGTTGGTTTTTGTGTTTAGCTGCCAAACGCTAATTGGTTCCACCTGGAGTCAAATCCTCCACACATTCGAGTTTTCTAGGAAGAAAGCTTCAGAAACCTGAGAAAACATGATATTTCTTTCTGTAAACATGACATTGGATGTATTTGCTGAACAGGAAGATTGTGCTTTTCCACAAAACCACTTTAACGGTGATTTTTTGGTTAAATTTCACTTCAAAACTACAACAATTTGTCCAGATATTACTGGATGAAAACAAAACTCTCTGGTGTGTTGTGGCTATCTCAATCCCAGATCTTGCTACAGCCTCTGTGTGTGTTTTTCTCTTCTGGACATTCTCTATGGACTTTACGGCTTTGAATGCATTCTAGCATGTTGGTTTTTGTGTTTAGCTGCCAAACGCTAATTGGTTCCACCTGGAGTCAAATCCTCCAAACATTCGAGTTTTCTAGGAAGAAAGCTTCAGAAACCTGAGAAAACATGATATTTCTTTCTGTAAACATGACATTGGATGCATTTGCCGAACAGGAAGATTGTGCTTTTCCGCAAAACCACTTTCACGGTGATTTTTTGGTTAAATTTCACTTCAAAACTACAACAATTTGTCCAGATACTCCTGGATGAAAACAAAACTATCTGGTGTGTTGTGGGTATCTCAATCCCAGATCCTGCTACAGCCTCTGTGTGTGTTTGTGTTTTCTGGACATTCTCTATGGACTTTACGATTTTGAATGCATTTTAGCATGTAAGTTTTTGTTTTTAGCTGCCAAACGCTAATTGGTTCCACCTGGAGTCAAATCCTCCACACATTCGAGTTTTTAGGAAGAAAGCTTCAGAAACCTGAGAAAACATGATATTTCTTTCTGTAAACACGACATTGGATGCATTTGCCGAAGAGGAAGATTGTGCTTTTCTCCAAAACCACTTTCACGGTGATTTTTTGGTTAAATTTCACTTCAAAACTACAACAATTTGTCCAGATACTCCTGGATGAAAACAAAACTATCTGGTGTGTTGTGGCTATCTCAATCCGAGATCTTGCTACAGCCTCTGTGTGTGTTTGTGTTTTCTGGACATTCTCTATGTACTTTATTCCTTTGAATGCATTCTAGGATGTTGGTTTTTGTGTTTAGCTGCCAAACGCTAATTGGTTCCACCTGGAGTCAAATCCTCCACACATTCGAGTTTTCTAGGAAGAAAGCTTCAGAAACCTCTGAAAACATGATAGTTCTTTCTGTAAACATGACATTGGATGCATTTGCCGAACAGGAAGATTGTGCTTTTCCGCAAAACCACTTTCACGGTGATTTTTGGGTTAAATTTCACTTCAAAACTACAACAATTTGTCCAGATACTCCTGGATGAAAAGAAAATTATCTGGTGTGTTGTGGCTATCTCCGTCCGAGATGTTGCTACATCCTATGTGTTTGTTTGTGTTTTCTGGACATTCTCTATGGACTTTACAGTTTTGAATGCATTTTAGCATGTAAGTTTTTGTTTTTACCTGCCAAACGCTAATTGGTTCCACCTGGAGTCAAATCCTCCAAACATTCGAGTTTTCTAGGAAGAAAGCTTCAGAAACATGAGAAAACATGATATTTCTATCTGTAAACATGACATTGGATGCACTTGCCGAACAGGAAGATTGTGCTTTTCTCCAAAACCACTTTCACGGTGATTTTTGGTTAAATTTCACCCGAAATCCACAATAATTTGTTCAGATACTCCTGGATGAAAACAAAACTATCTGGTGTGTTGTGGCTATCTCAATTCGAGATCTTGCTACAGCCTCTGTGCGTGTTTGTGTTTTCTGGACATTCTCTATGGACTTTACAGTTTTGAATGCATCTTAGCAGGACCCTTTTTGTTCTCTGCTGGCAAACGCTAATTGGTTCCACCTGGAGTGAAATCCTCCACACATTCGAGTTTTCTAGGAAGAAAGCTTCAGAAACATGAGAAAACATGATATTTCTTTCTGTAAACATGACATTGGATGCATTTGCCAAAGAGGAAGATTGTGCTTTTCTCCAAAACCACTTTGACGGTGATTTTTGGTTAAATTTCACCCGAAATCCACAACAATTTGTCCAGATACTCATGGATGAAAACAAAACTATCTGATGATTTTTAGCTATCTCAATCCCAGATATGGCTACAGCCTCTGTGTGTGTTTGTGTTTTCTGGACATTCTCTATGGACTTTACGGTTTTGAATGCATTTTAGCATGTAAGTTTTTGTTTTCAGGTGCCAATCGCTAATTGGTTCCACCTGGAGTCAAATGCTCCACACATTCGGGTTTTCTAGGAAGAAAGCTCCAGAAACCTGAGAAAACATGATATTTCTTTCTGTAAACATGACATTGGATGCATTTGCCGAACAGGAAGATTGTGCTTTTCTCCAAAACCTCTTTGACGGTGATTTTTGGTTAAATTTCACTCGAAATCCACAACAATTTGTCCAGATACTCCTGGATGAAAACAAAACTATCTGGTGTGTTGTGGCTATCTCAATCGCAGATCTTGCTACAGCCTCTGTGTATGTTTGTGTTTTCTGGACATTCTCTATGGACTTTACGGTTTTGAATGCATTTTAGCATGTAAGTTTTTGTTTTTAGCTGCCAAACGCTAATTGGTTCCACCTGGAGTCAAATCCTCCACACATTCGAGTTTTCTAGGAAGAAAGCTTCAGAAACCTCTGAAAACATGATATTTCTTTCTGTAAACATGACATTGGATGCATTTGCTGAATAGGAAGATTGTGCTTTTCTCGAAAACCACTTTCACGGTGATTTTTGGTTAAATTTCACCCGAAATCCACAACAATATGTCCAGATACTCCTGGATGAAAACAAAACTATCTGGTGTGTTGTGGCTATCTCAATGCCAGATCTTGCTACAGCCTCTGTGTGTGTTTGTGTTTTCTGGACATTCTCTATGGACTTTACGGTTTTGAATGCATTTTAGCATGTAACTTTTTGTTTTTAGCTGCCAAACGCTAATTGGTTCCACCTGGAGTCAAATCCTCCACACATTCGAGTTTTCTAGGAAGAAAGCTTCAGAAACCTCTGAAAACATGATATTTCTTTCTGTAAACATGACATTGGATGCATTTGCTGAACAGGAAGATTGTGCTTTTCTCCAAAACCACTTTCACAGTGATTTTTTGGTTAAATTTCACTTCAAAACTACAACAATTTGTCCAGATACTCCTGGATGAAAACAAAACTATCTGGTGTGTTGTGGCTATCTCAATCCCAGATCTTGCTACAGCCTCTGTGTGTGTTTTTCTTTGCTGGACATTCTCTATGTACTTTATGGTTTTGAATGCATTCTAGTATGTTGGTTTTTGTGTTTAGCTGCCAAACGCTAATTGGTTCCACCTGGAGTCAAATCCTCCACACATTCGAGTTTTCTAGGAAGAAAGCTTCAGAAACCTCTGAAAACATGATATTTCTTTCTGTAAACATGACATTGGATGCATTTGCCGAACAGGAAGATTGTGCTTTTCCACAAAACCACTTTAACGGTGATTTTTGGTTAAATTTCACTTCAAAACTACAACAATTTGTCCAGATATTCCTGGATGAAAACAAAACTATCTGGTGTGTTGTGGCTATCTCAATCCCAGATCTTGCTACAGCCTCTGAGTGTGTTTTTCTCTTCTGGACATTCTCTATGGACTTTACGGCTTTGAATGCATTCTAGCATGTTGGTTTTTGTGTTTAGCTGCCAAACGCTAATTGGTTCCACCTGGAGTCAAATCCTCCACACATTCGAGTTTTCTAGGTAGAAAGCTTCAGAAACCTGAGAAAACATGATATTTCTTTCTGTAAACATGACATTGGATGCATTTGCCGAACAGGAAGATAGTGCTTTTCCGCAAAACCACTTTCACGGTGATTTTTGGTTAAATTTCACCCAAAATCCACAATAATTTGTTCAGATACTCCTGGATGAAAACAAAACTATCTGATGATTTTTAGCTATCTCAATCCCAGATCTTGCTACAGCCTCTGTGTGTGTTTGTGTTTTCTGGACATTCTCTATGGACTTTACGATTTTGAATGCATTTAAGCATTTAAGTTTTTGTTTTCAGGTGCCAATCGCTAATTGGTTCCACCTGGGGTCAAATGCTCCACACATTCGGGTTTTCTAGGAAGAAAGCTCCAGAAACCTGAGAAAACATGATATTTCTTACTGTAAACATGACATTGGATGCATTTGCCGAACAGGAAGATTGTGCTTTTCTCCAAAACCACTTTGACGGTGATTTTTGGTTAAATTTCACCCGAAATCCACAACAATTTGTCCAGATACTCCTGGATGAAAACAAAACGATCTGGTGTGTTGTGGCTATCTCAATCCGAGATCTTGGTACAGCCTCTGTGTGTGTTTGTGTTTTCTGGACATTCTCTATGGACTTTACGGTTTTGAATTCATTTTAGCATGTAAGTTTTTGTTTTAAGCTGCCAAACGCTAATTGGTTCCACCTGGAGTCAAATGCTCCACACATTCGAGTTTTCTAGGAAGAAAGCTTCAGAAACCTGAGAAAACATGATATTTCTTTTTGTAAACATGACATTGGATGCATTTGCCGAACAGGAAGATTGTGCTTTTCTCCAAAACCACTTTCATGGTGATTTTTTGGTTAAATTTCACTTCAAAACTACAACAATTTGTCCAGATACTCCTGGATGAAAACAAAACTATCTGGTGTGTTGTGGCTATCTCAATCCCAGATATGGCTACAGCCTCTGTGTGTGTTTTTCTTTGCTGGACATTCTCTATGTACTTTATGGCTTTGAATGCATTCTAGCATATTGGTTTTTGTGTTTAGCTGCCAAACGCTAATTGGTTCCACCTGGAGTCAAATCCTCCACACATTCGAGTTTTCTAGGAAGAAAGCTTCAGAAACCTCTGAAAACATGATATTTCTTTCTGTAAACATGACATTGGATGCATTTGCCGAACAGGAAGATTGTGCTTTTCTCCAAAACCACTTTCACGGTGATTTTTTGGTTAAATTTCACTTCAAAACTACAACAATTTGTCCAGATACTCCTGGATGAAAACAAAACTATCTGGTGTGTTGTGGCTATCTCAATCCCAGATCTTGCTACAGCCTCTGTGTGTGTTTTTCTTTTCTGGACATTCTCTATGTACTTTATGCCTTTGAATGCATTCTAGCATGTTGGTTTTTGTGTTTAGCTGCCAAACGCTAATTGGTTCCACCTGGAGTCAAATCCTCCACACATTCGAGTTTTCTAGGAAGAAAGCTTCAGAAACCTCTGAAAACATGATATTTCTTTCTGTAAACATGACATTGGATGCATTTGCCGAACAGGAAGATTGTGCTTTTCCGCAAAACCACTTTCACGATGATTTTTGGTTAAATTTCACCCAAAATCCACAACAATTTGTCCAGATACTCCTGGATGAAAACAAAACTATCTGGTGTGTTGTGGCTATCTCCGTCCGAGATGTTGCTACATCCTATGTGTTTGTTTGTGTTTTCTGGACATTCTCTATGGACTTTACAGTTTTGAATGCATTTTAGCATGTAAGTTTTTGTTTTTACCTGCCAAACGCTAATTGGTTCCACCTGGAGTAAAATCCTCCAAACATTCGAGTTTTCTAGGAAGAAAGCTTCAGAAACATGAGAAAACATGATATTTCTTTCTGTAAACATGACATTGGATGCACTTGCCGAACAGGAAGATTGTGCTTTTCTCCAAAACCACTTTCAAGGTGATTTTTGGTTAAATTTCACCCGAAATCCACAATAATTTGTTCAGATACTCCTGGATGAAAACAAAACTATCTGGTGTGTTGTGGCTATCTCAATCCGAGATCTTGCTACAGCCTCTGTGCGTGTTTGTGTTTTCTGGACATTCTCTATGGACTTTACAGTTTTGAATGCATCTTAGCAGGACCCTTTTTGTTCTCTGCTGGCAAACGCTAATTGGTTCCACCTGGAGTCAAATCCTCCACACATTCGAGTTTTTAGGAAGAAAGCTTCAGAAACCTGAGAAAACATGATATTTCTTTCTGTAAACATGACATTGGATGCATTTGCCGAACAGGAAGATTGTGCTTTTCTCCAAAACCACTTTCACAGTGATTTTTTGGTTAAATTTCACTTCAAAACTACAACAATTTGTCCAGATACTCCTGGATGAAAACAAAACTATCTGGTGTGTTGTGGCTATCTCAATCCCAGATATGGCTACAGCCTCTGTGTGTGTTTTTCTTTGCTGGACATTCTCTATGTACTTTATGGCTTTGAATGCATTCTAGCATATTGGTTTTTGTGTTTAGCTGCCAAACGCTAATTGGTTCCACCTGGAGTCAAATCCTCCACACATTCGAGTTTTCTAGGAAGAAAGCTTCAGAAACCTCTGAAAACATGATATTTCTTTCTGTAAACATGACATTGGATGCATTTGCCGAACAGGAAGATTGTGCTTTTCTCCAAAACCACTTTCACGGTGATTTTTTGGTTAAATTTCACTTCAAAACTACAACAATTTGTCCAGATACTCCTGGATGAAAACAAAACTATCTGGTGTGTTGTGGCTATCTCAATCCCAGATCTTGCTACAGCCTCTGTGTGTGTTTTTCTTTTCTGGACATTCTCTATGTACTTTATGCCTTTGAATGCATTCTAGCATGTTGGTTTTTGTGTTTAGCTGCCAAACGCTAATTGGTTCCACCTGGAGTCAAATCCTCCACACATTCGAGTTTTCTAGGAAGAAAGCTTCAGAAACCTCTGAAAACATGATATTTCTTTCTGTAAACATGACATTGGATGCATTTGCCGAACAGGAAGATTGTGCTTTTCCGCAAAACCACTTTCACGATGATTTTTGGTTAAATTTCACCCAAAATCCACAACAATTTGTCCAGATACTCCTGGATGAAAACAAAACTATCTGGTGTGTTGTGGCTATCTCCGTCCGAGATGTTGCTACATCCTATGTGTTTGTTTGTGTTTTCTGGACATTCTCTATGGACTTTACAGTTTTGAATGCATTTTAGCATGTAAGTTTTTGTTTTTACCTGCCAAACGCTAATTGGTTCCACCTGGAGTAAAATCCTCCAAACATTCGAGTTTTCTAGGAAGAAAGCTTCAGAAACATGAGAAAACATGATATTTCTTTCTGTAAACATGACATTGGATGCACTTGCCGAACAGGAAGATTGTGCTTTTCTCCAAAACCACTTTCAAGGTGATTTTTGGTTAAATTTCACCCGAAATCCACAATAATTTGTTCAGATACTCCTGGATGAAAACAAAACTATCTGGTGTGTTGTGGCTATCTCAATCCGAGATCTTGCTACAGCCTCTGTGCGTGTTTGTGTTTTCTGGACATTCTCTATGGACTTTACAGTTTTGAATGCATCTTAGCAGGACCCTTTTTGTTCTCTGCTGGCAAACGCTAATTGGTTCCACCTGGAGTCAAATCCTCCACACATTCGAGTTTTTAGGAAGAAAGCTTCAGAAACCTGAGAAAACATGATATTTCTTTCTGTAAACATGACATTGGATGCATTTGCCGAACAGGAAGATTGTGCTTTTCTCCAAAACCACTTTCACAGTGATTTTTTGGTTAAATTTCACTTCAAAACTACAACAATTTGTCCAGATACTCCTGGATGAAAACAAAACTATCTGGTGTGTTGTGGCTATCTCAATCCCAGATCTTGCTACAGCCTCTGTGTGTGTTTTTCTTTGCTGGACATTCTCTATGTACTTTATGGCTTTGAATGCATTCTAGTATGTTGGTTTTTGTGTTTAGCTGCCAAACGCTAATTGGTTCCACCTGGAGTCAAATCCTCCACACATTCGCGTTTTCTAGGAAGAAAGCTTCAGAAACCTCTGAAAACATGATATTTCTTTCTGTAAAAATGACATTGGATGCATTTGCCGAACAGGAAGATTGTGCTTTTCCACAAAACCACTTTAACGGTGATTTTTGGTTAAATTTCACTTCAAAACTACAACAATTTGTCCAGATATTCCTGGATGAAAACAAAACTCTCTGGTGTGTTGTGGCTATCTCAATCCGAGATCTTGCTACAGCCTCTGTGTGTGTTTGTGTTTTCTGGACATTCTCTATGGACTTTACGGTTTTGTATTCATTTTAGCATGTTGGTTTTTGTGTTTAGCTGCCAAACGCTAATTGGTTCCACCTGGAGACAAATGCTCCACACATTCGAGTTTTCTAGGAAGAAAGCTTCAGAAACCTGAGAAAACATGATATTTCTTTCTGTAAACATGACATTGGATTCATTTGCCGAACAGGAAGATTGTGCTTTTCTCCAAAACCACTTTCACGGTGATTTTTTGGTTAAATTTCACTTCAAAACTACAACAATTTGTCCAGATACTCCTGGATGAAAACAAAACTATCTGGTGTGTTGTGGCTATCTCAATCCCAGATCTTGCTACAGCCTCTGTGTTTGTTTGTGTTTTCTGGATATTCTCTATGGACTTTACGGTTTTGAATGCATTTTAGCATGTAAGTTTTTGTTTTAAGCTGCCAAACGCTTATTGGTTCCACCTGGAGTCAAATCCTCCACACATTCGAGTTTTCTAGGAAGAAAGCTTCAGAAACCTCTGAAAACATGATATTTCTTTCTGTAAACATGACATTGGATGCATTTGCTGAACAGGAAGATTGTGCTTTTCTCCAAAACCACTTTCACGGTGATTTTTTGGTTAAATTTCACTTCAAAACTACAACAATTTGTCCAGATACTCCTGGATGAAAAGAAAACTATCTGGTGTGTTGTGGCTATCTCAATCCGAGATCTTGCTACAGCCTCTGTGTGTGTTTGTGTTTTCTGGACATTCTCTATGGACTTTACGGCTTTGAATGCATTCTAGCATGTTGGTTTTTGTGTTTAGCTGCCAAACGCTAATTGGTTCCACCTGGAGTCAAATCCTCCACACATTCGAGTTTTCTAGGAAGAAAGCTTCAGAAACCTGAGAAAACATGATATTTCTTTCTGTAAACATGACATTGGATGCATTTGCTGAACAGGAAGATTGTGCTTTTCCGCGAAACCACTTTCACGGTGATTTTTGGGTTAAATTTCACTTCAAAACTACAACAATTTGTCCACATACTCCTGGATGAAAAGAAAATTATCTGGTGTGTTGTGGCTATCTCCGTCCGAGATGTTGCTACATCCTATGTGTTTGTTTGTGTTTTCTGGACATTCTCTATGGACTTTACAGTTTTGAATGCATTTTAGCATGTAAGTTTTTGTTTTTACCTGCCAAACGCTTATTGGTTCCACCTGGAGTCAAATCCTCCAAACATTCGAGTTTTCTAGGAAGAAAGCTTCAGAAACATGAGAAAACATGATATTTCTATCTGTAAACATGACATTGGATGCACTTGCCGAACAGGAAGATTGTGCTTTTCTCCAAAACCACTTTCACGGTGATTTTTGGTTAAATTTCACCCGAAATCCACAATAATTTGTTCAGATACTCCTGGATGAAAACAAAACTATCTGGTGTATTGTGGCTATCTCAATCCGAGATCTTGCTACAGCCTCTGTGCGTGTTTGTGTTTTCTGGACATTCTCTATGGACTTTACAGTTTTGAATGCATCTTAGCAGGACCCTTTTTGTTCTCTGCTGGCAAACGCTAATTGGTTCCACCTGGAGTCAAATCCTCCACACATTCGAGTTTTCTAGGAAGAAAGCTTCAGAAACCTGAGAAAACATGATATTTCTTTCTGTAAACATGACATTGGATGCATTTGCCGAACAGGAAGATTGTGCTTTTCCGCAAAACCACTTTCACGGTGATTTTTTGGTTAAATTTCACTTCAAAACTACAACAATTTGTCCAGATACTCCTGGATGAAAACAAAACTATCTGGTGTGTTGTGGCTATCTCAATCCCAGATCTTGCTACAACCTCTGTGTGTGTTTGTGTTTTCTGGACATTCTCTATGGACTTTTCGGCTTTGAATGCATTCTAGTATGTTGGTTTTTGTGTTTAGCTGCCAAACGCTAATTGGTTCCACCTGGAGTCAAATCCTCCACACATTCGAGTTTTCTAGGAAGAAAGCTTCAGAAACCTGAGAAAACATGATATTTCTTTCTGTAAACATGACATTGGATGCATTTGCCGAACAGGAAGATTGTGCTTTTCTCCAAAACCACTTTCACGGTGATTTTTGGTTAAATTTCACCCAAAATCCACAACAATTTGTCCAGATACTCCTGGATGAAAACAAAACTATCTGATGATTTTTAGCTATCTCAATCCCAGATCTTGCTACAGCCTCTGTGTGTGTTTGTGTTTTCTGGACATTCTCTATGGACTTTACGATTTTGAATGCATTTAAGCATTTAAATTTTGTTTTCAGGTGCCAATCGCTAATTGGTTCCACCTGGAGTCAAATGCTCCACACATTCGGGTTTTCTAGGAAGAAAGCTCCAGAAACCTGAGAAAACATGATATTTCTTTCTGTAAACATGACATTGGATGCATTTGCCGAACAGGAAGATTGTGCTTTTCTCCAAAACCACTTTCACGGTGATTTTTTGGTTAAATTTCACTTCAAAACTACAACAATTTGTCCAGATACTCCTGGATGAAAACAAAACTATCTGGTGTGTTGTGGCTACCTCAATCCCAGATCTTGCTACAGCCTCTGTGTATGTTTGTGTTTTCTGGACATTCTCTATGGACTTTACGGTTTTGAATGCATTTTAGCATGTAAGTTTTTGTGTTTAGCTGCCAAACGCTAATTGGTTCCACCTGGAGTCAAATCCTCCACACATTCGAGTTTTCTAGGAAGAAAGCTTCAGAAACCTGAGAAAACATGATATTTCTTTCTGTAAACATGACATTGGATGCATTTGCTGAACAGGAAGATTGTGCTTTTCTCCAAAACCACTTTCACGGTGATTTTTTGGTTAAATTTCACTTCAAAACTACAACAATTTGTCCAGATACTCCTGGATGAAAACAAAACTATCTGGTGTGTTGTGGCTATCTCAATCCCAGATCTTGCTACAGCCTCTGTGTGTGTTTGTGTTTTCTGGACATTCTCTATGGACTTTATGGCTTTGAATGCATTCTAGCATGTTGGTTTTTGTGTTTAGCTGCCAAACGCTAATTGGTTCCACCTGGAGTCAAATCCTCCACACATTCGAGTTTTCTAGGAAGAAAGCTTCAGAAACCTGAGAACACATGATATTTCTTTCTGTAAACATGACATTGGATGCATTTGCCGAACAGGAAGATTGTGCTTTTCCACAAAACCACTTTAACGGTGATTTTTTGGTTAAATTTCACTTCAAAACTACAACAATTTGTCCAGATATTCCTGGATGAAAACAAAAAGCTCTGGTGTGTTGTGGCTATCTCAATCCCAGATCTTGCTACAGCCTCTGAGTGTGTTTTTCTCTTCAGGACATTCTCTATGGACTTTACGGCTTTGAATGCATTCTAGCATGTTGGTTTTTGTGTTTAGCTGCCAAACGCTAATTGGTTCCACCTGGAGTCAAATCCTCCACACATTCGAGTTTTCTAGGAAGAAAGCTTCAGAAACCTGAGAAAACATGATATTTCTTTCTGTAAACATGACATTGGATGCATTTGCCAAACAGGAAGATTGTGCTTTTCCGCAAAACCACTTTCACGGTGATTTTTGGGTTAAATTTCACTTCAAAACTACAACAATTTGTCCAGATACTCCTGGATGAAAACAAAGATATCTGGTGTGTTGTGGCTATCTCCGTCCGAGATGTTGCTACATCCTATGTGTTTGTTTGTGTTTTCTGGACATTCTCTATGGACTTGAAAGTTATGAATCCATTTTAGCATGTAAGTTTTTGTTTTTAGCTGCCAAACGCTAATTGGTTCCACCTGGAGTCAAATCCTCCAAACATTCGAGTTTTCTAGGAAGAAAGCTTCAGAAACATGAGAAAACATGATATTTCTATCTGTAAACATGACATTGGATGTACTTGCCGAACAGGAAGATTGTGCTTTTCTCCAAAACCACTTTCACGGTGATTTTTGGTTAAATTTCACCCGAAATCCACAATAATTTGTCCAGATACTCCTGGATGAAAACAAAACTATCTGGTGTGTTGTGGCTATCTCAATCCGAGATCTTGCTACAGCCTCTGTGCGTGTTTGTGTTTTCTGGACATTCTCTATGGACTTTACAGTTTTGAATGCATCTTAGCAGGACCCTTTTTGTTCTCTGCTGGCAAACGCTAATTGGTTCCACCTGGAGTCAAATCCTCCACACATTCGAGTTTTCTAGGAAGAAAGCTTCAGAAACCTGAGAAAACATGATATTTTTTTCTGTAAACATGACATTGGATGCATTTGCCGAACAGGAAGATTGTGCTTTTCCGCAAAACCACTTTCACGGTGATTTTTTGGTTAAATTTCACTTCAAAACTACAACGATTTGTCCAGATACTCCTGGATAAAAACAAAACTATCTGGTGTGTTGTGGCTATCTCAATGCCAGATCTTGCTACAACCTCTGTGTGTGTTTGTGTTTTCTGGACATTCTCTATGGACTTTTCGGCTTTGAATGCATTCTAGTATGTTGGTTTTTGTGTTTAGCTGCCAAACGCTAATTGGTTCCACCTGGAGTCAAATCCTCCCCACATTCGAGTTTTCTAGGAAGAAAGCTTCAGAAACCTGAGAACACATGATATTTCTTTCTGTAAACATGACATTGGATGCATTTGCCGAACAGGAAGATTGTGCTTTTCTCCAAAACCACTTTCACGGTGATTTTTGGTTAAATTTCACCCAAAATCCACAACAATTTGTCCAGATACTCCTGGATGAAAACAAAACTATCTGATGATTTTTAGCTATCTCAATCCCAGATCTTGCTACAGCCTCTGTGTGTGTTTGTGTTTTCTGGACATTCTCTATGGACTTTACGATTTTGAATGCATTTAAGCATTTAAGTTTTTGTTTTCAGGTGCCAATCGCTAATTGGTTCCACCTGGGGTCAAATGCTCCACACATTCGGGTTTTCTAGGAAGAAAGCTCCAGAAACCTGAGAAAACATGATATTTCTTTCTGTAAACATGACATTGGATGCATTTGCCGAACAGGAAGATTGTGCTTTTCTCCAAAACCACTTTGACGGTGATTTTTGGTTAAATTTCACCCGAAATCCACAACAATTTGTCCAGATACTCCTGGATGAAAACAAAACGATCTGGTGTGTTGTGGCTATCTCAATCCGAGATCTTGGTACAGCCTCTTTGTGTGTTTGTGTTTTCTGGACATTCTCTATGGACTTTACGGTTTTGAATTCATTTTAGCATGTAAGTTTTTGTTTTAAGCTGCCAAACGCTAATTGGTTCCACCTGGAGTCAAATCCTCCACACATTCGAGTTTTCTAGGAAGAAAGCTTCAGAAACCTGAGAACACATGATATTTCTTTCTGTAAACATGACATTGGATGCATTTGCCGAACAGGAAGATTGTGCTTTTCTCCAAAACCACTTTCACGGTGATTTTTTGGTTAAATTTCACTTCAAAACTACAACAATTTGTCCAGATACTCCTGGATGAAAACAAAGCTATCTGGTGTGTTGTGGCTACCTCAATCCCAGATCTTGCTACAGCCTCTGTGTATGTTTGTGTTTTCTGGACATTCTCTATGGACTTTACGGTTTTGAATGCATTTTAGCATGTAAGTTTTTGTGTTTAGCTGCCAAACGCTAATTGGTTCCACCTGGAGTCAAATCCTCCACACATTCGAGTTTTCTAGGAAGAAAGCTTCAGAAACCTGAGAAAACATGATATTTCTTTCTGTAAACATGACATTGGATGCATTTGCTGAACAGGAACATTGTGCTTTTCTCCAAAACCACTTTCACGGTGATTTTTTGGTTAAATTTCACTTCAAAACTACAACAATTTGTCCAGACACTCCTGGATGAAAACAAAACTATCTGGTGTGTTGTGGCTATCTCAATCCCAGATCTTGCTACAGCCTCTGTGTGTGTTTGTGTTTTCTGGACATTCTCTATGGACTTTATGGCTTTGAATGCATTCTAGCATGTTGGTTTTTGTGTTTAGCTGCCAAACGCTAATTGGTTCCACCTGGAGTCAAATCCTCCACACATTCGAGTTTTCTAGGAAGAAAGCTTCAGAAACCTGAGAAAACATGATATTTCTTTCTGTAAACATGACATTGGATGCATTTGCCGAACAGGAAGATTGTGCTTTTCCACAAAACCACTTTAACGGTGATTTTTTGGTTAAATTTCACTTCAAAACTACAACAATTTGTCCAGATATTCCTGGATGAAAACAAAAAGCTCTGGTGTGTTGTGGCTATCTCAATCCCAGATCTTGCTACAGCCTCTGAGTGTGTTTTTCTCTTCTGGACATTCTCTATGGACTTTACGGCTTTGAATGCATTCTAGCATGTTGGTTTTTGTGTTTAGCTGCCAAACGCTAATTGGTTCCACCTGGAGTCAAATCCTCCACACATTCGAGTTTTCTAGGAAGAAAGCTTCAGAAACCTGAGAAAACATGATATTTCTTTCTGTAAACATGACATTGGATGCATTTGCTGAACAGGAAGATTGTGCTTTTCTCTAAAACCACTTTCACGGTGATTTTTGCTTAAATTTCACCCAAAATCCACAACAATTTGTCCAGATACTCCTGGATGAAAACAAAACTATCTGGTGATCTTTAGCTATCTCAATCCCAGATCTTGCTACAGCCTCTGTGTGTGTTTGTGTTTTCTGGACATTCTCTATGGACTTTACGATTTTGAATGCATTTTAGCATGTAAGTTTTTGTTTTCAGGTGCCAATCGCTAATTGGTTCCACCTGGAGTCAAATCCTCCCCACATTCGAGTTTTCTAGCAAGAAAGCTTCAGAAACCTGAGAAAACATGATATTTGTATTTGTAAACATGACATAGGATGCATTTGCTGAACAGCAAGATTGTGCTTTTCTCCAAAACCACTTTCACGGTGATTTTTGGTTAAATTTCACCCGAAATCCACAACAATTTGTCCAGATACTCCTGGATCAAAACAAAACGATCTGGTGTGTTGTGGCTATCTCAATCCGAGATCTTGGTACAGCCTCTGTGTGTTTTTGTGTTTTCTGGACATTCCCTATGGACTTTACGGTTTTGAATTCATTTTAGCATGTAAGTTTTTGTTTTAAGCTGCCAAACACTAATTGGTTCCACCTGGAGTCAAATGCTCCACACATTCGGGTTTTCTAGGAAGAAAGCTTCAGAAACCTGAGAATACATGATATTTCTTTCTGTAAACATGACATTGGATGCATTTGCCGAACAGGAAGATTGTGCTTTTTACAAAACCACTTTCACGGTGATTTTTTGGTTAAATTTCACTTCAAAACTACAACAATTTGTCCAGATACTCCTGGATAAAAACAAAACTATCTGGTGTGTTGTGGCTATCTCAATCCCAGATCTTGCTACAACCTCTGTGTGTGTTTGTGTTTTCTGGACATTCTCTATGGACTTTTCGGCTTTGAATGCATTCTAGTATGTTGGTTTTTGTGTTTAGCTGCCAAACGCTAATTGGTTCCACCTGGAGTCAAATCCTCCACACATTCGAGTTTTCTAGGAAGAAAGCTCCAGAAACCTGAGAAAACATGATATTTCTTTCTGTAAACATGACATTGGATGCATTTGCCGAACAGGAAGATTGTGCTTTTCTCCAAAACCACTTTCACGGTGATTTTTGGTTAAATTTCACCCAAAATCCACAACAATTTGTCCAGATACTCCTGGATGAAAACAAAACTATCTGATGATTTTTAGCTATCTCAATCCCAGATCTTGCTACAGCCTCTGTGTGTGTTTGTGTTTTCTGGACATTCTCTATGGACTTTACGATTTTGAATGCATTTAAGCATTTAAGTTTTTGTTTTCAGGTGCCAATCGCTAATTGGTTCCACCTGGGGTCAAATGCTCCACACATTCGGGTTTTCTAGGAAGAAAGCTCCAGAAACCTGAGAAAACATGATATTTCTTTCTGTAAACATGACATTGGATGCATTTGCCGAACAGGAAGATTGTGCTTTTCTCCAAAACCACTTTGACGGTGATTTTTGGTTAAATTTCACCCGAAATCCACAACAATTTGTCCAGATACTCCTGGATGAAAACAAAACGATCTGGTGTGTTGTGGCTATCTCAATCCGAGATCTTGGTACAGCCTCTTTGTGTGTTTGTGTTTTCTGGACATTCTCTATGGACTTTACGGTTTTGAATTCATTTTAGCATGTAAGTTTTTGTTTTAAGCTGCCAAACGCTAATTGGTTCCACCTGGAGTCAAATCCTCCACACATTCGAGTTTTCTAGGAAGAAAGCTTCAGAAACCTGAGAACACATGATATTTCTTTCTGTAAACATGACATTGGATGCATTTGCCGAACAGGAAGATTGTGCTTTTCTCCAAAACCACTTTCACGGTGATTTTTTGGTTAAATTTCACTTCAAAACTACAACAATTTGTCCAGATACTCCTGGATGAAAACAAAACTATCTGGTGTGTTGTGGCTACCTCAATCCCAGATCTTGCTACAGCCTCTGTGTATGTTTGTGTTTTCTGGACATTCTCTATGGACTTTACGGTTTTGAATGCATTTTAGCATGTAAGTTTTTGTGTTTAGCTGCCAAACGCTAATTGGTTCCACCTGGAGTCAAATCCTCCACACATTCGAGTTTTCTAGGAAGAAAGCTTCAGAAACCTGAGAAAACATGATATTTCTTTCTGTAAACATGACATTGGATGCATTTGCCGAACAGGAAGATTGTGCTTTTCCACAAAACCACTTTAACGGTGATTTTTTGGTTAAATTTCACTTCAAAACTACAACAATTTGTCCAGATATTCCTGGATGAAAACAAAGAGCTCTAGTGTGTTGTGGCTATCTCAATCCCAGATCTTGCTACAGCCTCTGAGTGTGTTTTTCTCTTCTGGACATTCTCTATGGACTTTACGGCTTTGAATGCATTCTAGCATGTTGGTTTTTGTGTTTAGCTGCCAAACGCTAATTGGTTCCACCTGGAGTCAAATCCTGCACACATTCGAGTTTTCTAGGAAGAAAGCTTCAGAAACCTGAGAAAACATGACATTTCTTTCTGTAAACATGACATTGGATGCATTTGCCGAACAGGAAGATTGTGCTTTTCCGCAAAACCACTTTCACGGTGATTTTTTGGTTAAATTTAACTTCAAAACTACAACAATTTGTCCAGATACTCCTGGATGAAAACAAAGATATCTGGTGATTTTTAGCTATCTCAATCCCAGATCTTGCTACAGCCTCTGTGTGTGTTTGTGTTTTCTGGACATTCTCTATGAACTTTACGGTTTTGAATGCATTTTAGCAGGACCCTTTTTGTTTTCTGCTGGCAAACGCTAATTGGTTCCACCTGGAGTGAAATCCTCCACACATTCGAGTTTTCTAGGAAGAAAGCTTCAGAAACCTGAGAAAACATGATATTTCTTTCTGTAAACATGACATTGGATGCATTTGCTGAACAGGAAGATTGTGCTTTTCTCCAAAACCACTTTCACGGTGATTTTTTGGTTAAATTTCACTTCAAAACTACAACAATTTGTCCAGATACTCCTGGATGAAAACAAAACTATCTGGTGTGTTGTGGCTATCTCAATCCCAGATCTTGCTACAGCCTCTTTGTGTGTTTGTGTTTTCTGGACATTCTCTATGGACTTTATGGCTTTGAATGCATTCTAGCATGTTGGTTTTTGTGTTTAGCTGCCAAACGCTAATTGGTTCCACCTGGAGTCAAATCCTCCACACATTCGAGTTTTCTAGGAAGAAAGCTTCAGAAACCTGAGAAAACATGATATTTCTTTCTGTAAACATGACATTGGATGCATTTGCCGAACAGGAAGATTGTGCTTTTCCACAAAACCACTTTAACGGTGATTTTTTGGTTAAATTTCACTTCAAAACTACAACAATTTGTCCAGATATTCCTGGATGAAAACAAAAAGCTCTGGTGTGTTGTGGCTATCTCAATCCCAGATCTTGCTACAGCCTCTGAGTGTGTTTTTCTCTTCTGGACATTCTCTATGGACTTTACGGCTTTGAATGCATTCTAGCATGTTGGTTTTTGTGTTTAGCTGCCAAACGCTAATTGGTTCCACCTGGAGTCAAATCCTCCACACATTCGAGTTTTCTAGGAAGAAAGCTTCAGAAACCTGAGAAAACATGATATTTCTTTCTGTAAACATGACATTGGATGCATTTGCCGAACAGGAAGATTGTGCTTTTCCGCAAAACCACTTTCACGGTGATTTTTTGGTTAAATTTCACTTCAAAACTACAACAATTTGTCCAGATACTCCTGGATGAAAACAAAGATATCTGGTGATTTTTAGCTATCTCAATCCCAGATCTTGCTACAGCCTCTGTGTGTGTTTGTGTTTTCTGGACATTCTCTATGAACTTTACGGTTTTGAATGCATTTTAGCAGGACCCTTTTTGTTTTCTGCTGGCAAACGCTAATTGGTTCCACCTGGAGTGAAATCCTCCACACATTCGAGTTTTCTAGGAAGAAAGCTTCAGAAACATGAGAAAACATGATATTTCTTTCTGTAAACATGACATTGGATGCATTTGCCGAACAGGAAGATTGTGCTTTTCTCTAAAACCACTTTCACGGTGATTTTTGGTTAAATTTCACCCAAAATCCACAACAATTTGTCCAGATACTCCTGGATGAAAACAAAACTATCTGATGATTTTTAGCTATCTCAATCCCAGATCTTGCTACAGCCTCTGTGTGTGTTTGTGTTTTCTGGACATTCTCTATGGACTTTACGATTTTGAATGCATTTTAGCATGTAAGTTTTTGTTTTCAGGTGCCAATCGCTAATTGGTTCCACCTGGAGTCAAATGCTCCACACATTCGGGTTTTCTAGGAAGAAAGCTCCAGAAACCTGAGAAAACATGATATTTCTTTCTGTAAACATGACATTGGATGCATTTGCCGAACAGGAAGATTGTGCTTTTCTCCCAAACCACTTTGACGGTGATTTTTGGTTAAATTTCACCCGAAATCCACAACAATTTGTCCAGATACTCCTGGATCAAAACAAAACGATCTGGTGTGTTGTGGCTATCTCAATCCGAGATCTTGGTACAGCCTCTGTGTGTATTTGTGTTTTCTGGACATTCTCTATGGACTTTACGGTTTTGAATTCATTTTAGCATGTAAGTTTTTGTTTTAAGCTGCCAAACGCTAATTGGTTCCACCTGGAGTCAAATGCTCCACACATTCGGGTTTTCTAGGAAGAAAGCTTCAGAAACCTGAGAATACATGATATTTCTTTCTGTAAACATGACATTGGATGCATTTGCCGAACAGGAAGATTGTGCTTTTTACAAAACCACTTTCACGGTGATTTTTTGGTTAAATTTCACTTCAAAACTACAACAATTTGTCCAGATACTCCTGGATGAAAACAAAACTATCTGGTGTGTTGTGGCTACCTCAATCCCAGATCTTGCTACAGCCTCTGTGTATGTTTGTGTTTTCTGGACATTCTCTATGGACTTTACGGTTTTGAATGCATTTTAGCATGTAAGTTTTTGTGTTTAGCTGCCAAACGCTAATTGGTTCCACCTGGAGTCAAATCCTCCACACATTCGAGTTTTCTAGGAAGAAAGCTTCAGAAACCTCTGAAAACATGATATTTCTTTCTGTAAGCATGACATTGGATGCATTTGCTGAACAGGAAGATTGTGCTTTTCTCCAAAACCACTTTCACGGTGATTTTTTGGTTAAATTTCACCCGAAATCCACAACAATTTGTCCAGATACTCCTGGATGAAAACAAAACTATCTGGTGTGTTGTGGCTATCTCAATCCCAGATCTTGCTACAGCCTCTGTGTGTGTTTGTGTTTTCTGGACATTCTCTATGGACTTTATGCCTTTGAATGCATTCTAGCATGTTGGTTTTTGTGTTTAGCTGCCAAACGCTAATTGGTTCCACCTGGAGTCAAATCCTCCACACATTCGAGTTTTCTAGGAAGAAAGCTTCAGAAACCTGAGAAAACATGATATTTCTTTCTGTAAACATGACATTGGATGCATTTGCCGAACAGGAAGATTGTGCTTTTCCACAAAACCACTTTAACGGTGATTTTTTGGTTAAATTTCACTTCAAAACTACAACAATTTGTCCAGATACTCCTGGATGAAAACAAAGATATCTGGTGTGTTGTGGCTATCTCCGTCCGAGATGTTGCTACATCCTATGTGTTTGTTTGTGTTTTCTGGACATTCTCTATGGACTTTACGATTTTGAATGCATTTTAGCATGTAAGTTTTTGTTTTTACCTGCCAAACGCTAATTGGTTCAACCTGGAGTCAAATCCTCCAAACATTCGAGTTTTCTAGGAAGAAAGCTTCAGAAACCTGAGAAAACATGATATTTCTATCTGTAAACATGACATTGGATGCACTTGCCGAACAGGAAGATTGTGCTTTTCTCCAAAACCACTTTCACGGTGATTTTTGGTTAAATTTCACCCGAAATCCACAATAATTTGTTCAGATACTCCTGGATGAAAACAAAACTATCTGGTGTGTTGTGGCTATCTCAATCCGAGATCTTGCTACAGCCTCTGTGCGTGTTTGTGTTTTCTGGACATTCTCTATGGACTTTACAGTTTTGAATGCATCTTAGCAGGACCCTTTTTGTTCTCTGCTGGCAAACGCTAATTGGTTCCACCTGGAGTCAAATCCTCCACACATTCGAGTTTTCTAGGAAGAAAGCTTCAGAAACCTGAGAAAACATGATATTTCTTTCTGTAAACATGACATTGGATGCATTTGCCGAACAGGAAGATTGTGCTTTTCCGCAAAACCACTTTCATGGTGATTTTTTGGTTAAATTTCACCCGAAATCCACAACAATTTGTCCAGATACTCCTGGATGAAAACAAAACTATCTGGTGTGTTGTGGCTATCTCAATCCCAGATCTTGCTACAGCCTCTGTGTGTGTTTGTGTTTTCTGGACATTCTCTATGTACTTTATGCCTTTGAATGCATTCTAGCATGTTGGTTTTTGTGTTTAGCTGCCAAACGCTAATTGGTTCCACCTGGAGTCAAATCCTCCACACATTCGAGTTTTCTAGGAAGAAAGCTTCAGAAACCTGAGAAAACATGATATTTCTTTCTGTAAACATGACATTGGATGCATTTGCCGAACAGGAAGATTGTGCTTTTCTCCAAAACTACTTTCACGGTGATTTTTGGTTAAATTTCACCCAAAATCCACAACAATTTGTCCAGATACTCCTGGATGAAAACAAAACTATCTGATGATTTTTAGCTATCTCAATCCCAGATCTTGCTACAGCCTCTGTGTCTGTTTGTGTTTTCTGGACATTCTCTATGGACTTTACGATTTTGAATGCATTTAAGCATTTAAGTTTTTGTTTTCAGGTGCCAATCGCTAATTGGTTCCACCTGGGGTCAAATGCTCCACACATTCGGGTTTTCTAGGAAGAAAGCTCCAGAAACCTGAGAAAACATGATATTTCTTTCTGTAAACATGACATTGGATGCATTTGCCGAACAGGAAGATTGTGCTTTTCTCCAAAACCACTTTGACGGTGATTTTTGGTTAAATTTCACTTCAAAACTACAACAATTTGTCCAGATACTCCTGGATGAAAACAAAACGATCTGGTGTGTTGTGGCTATCTCAATCCGAGATCTTGGTACAGCCTCTTTGTGTGTTTGTGTTTTCTGGACATTCTCTATGGACTTTACGGTTTTGAATTCATTTTAGCATGTAAGTTTTTGTTTTAAGCTGCCAAACGCTAATTGGTTCCACCTGGAGTCAAATGCTCCACACATTCGAGTTTTCTAGGAAGAAAGCTTCAGAAACCTGAGAAAACATCATATTTCTTTCTGTAAACATGACATTGGATGCATTTGCCGAACAGGAAGATTGTGCTTTTCTCCAAAACCACTTTCACGGTGATTTTTTGGTTAAATTTCACTTCAAAACTACAACAATTTGTCCAGATACTCCTGGATGAAAACAAAGCTATCTGGTGTGTTGTGGCTACCTCAATCCCAGATCTTGCTACAGCCTCTGTGTATGTTTGTGTTTTCTGGACATTCTCTATGGACTTTACGGTTTTGAATGCATTTTAGCATGTAAGTTTTTGTGTTTAGCTGCCAAACGCTAATTGGTTCCACCTGGAGTCAAATCCTCCACACATTCGAGTTTTCTAGGAAGAAAGCTTCAGAAACCTCTGAAAACATGATATTTCTTTCTGTAAACATGACATTGGATGCATTTGCTGAACAGGAAGATTGTGCTTTTCTCCAAAACCACTTTCACGGTGATTTTTTGGTTAAATTTCACTTCAAAACTACAACAATTTGTCCAGATACTCCTGGATGAAAACAAAACGATCTGGTGTGTTGTGGCTATCTCAATCCCAGATCTTGCTACAGCCTCTGTGTGTGTTTGTGTTTTCTGGACATTCTCTATGGACTTTATGGCTTTGAATGCATTCTAGCATGTTGGTTTTTGTGTTTAGCTGCCAAACGCTAATTGGTTCCACCTGGAGTCAAATCCTCCACACATTCGAGTTTTCTAGGAAGAAAGCTTCAGAAACCTGAGAAAACATGATATTTCTTTCTGTAAACATGACATTGGATGCATTTGCCGAACAGGAAGATTGTGCTTTTCCACAAAACCACTTTAACGGTGATTTTTTGGTTAAATTTCACTTCAAAACTACAACAATTTGTCCAGATATTCCTGGATGAAAACAAAAAGCTCTGGTGTGTTGTGGCTATCTCAATCCCAGATCTTGCTACAGCCTCTGAGTGTGTTTTTCTCTTCTGGACATTCTCTATGGACTTTACGGCTTTGAATGCATTCTAGCATGTTGGTTTTTGTGTTTAGCTGCCAAACGCTAATTGGTTCCACCTGGAGTCAAATCCTCCACACATTCGAGTTTTCTAGGAAGAAAGCTTCAGAAACCTGAGAAAACATGATATTTCTTTCTGTAAACATGACATTGGATGCATTTGCCGAACAGGAAGATTGTGCTTTTCCGCAAAACCACTTTCACGGTGATTTTTTGGTTAAATTTCACTTCAAAACTACAACAATTTGTCCAGATACTCCTGGATGAAAACAAAGATATCTGGTGATTTTTAGCTATCTCAATCCCAGATCTTGCTACAGCCTCTGTGTGTGTTTGTGTTTTCTGGACATTCTCTATGAACTTTACGGTTTTGAATGCATTTTAGCAGGACCCTTTTTGTTTTCTGCTGGCAAACGCTAATTGGTTCCACCTGGAGTGAAATCCTCCACACATTCGAGTTTTCTAGGAAGAAAGCTTCAGAAACATGAGAAAACATGATATTTCTTTCTGTAAACATGACATTGGATGCATTTGCCGAACAGGAAGATTGTGCTTTTCTCCAAAACTACTTTCACGGTGATTTTTGGTTAAATTTCACCCGAAATCCACAACAATTTGTCCAGATACTCCTGGATGAAAACAAAATTATCTGGTGTGTTGTGGCTATCTCAGTCCCAGATCTTGCTACAGCCTCTGTGTGTGTTTTTGTTTTCTGGACATTCTCTATGGACTTTACGCTTTTGAATACATTTTAGCATGTAAGTTTCTGTTTTAAGCTGCCAAACGCTAATTGATTCCACCTGGAGTCAAATCCTCCACACATTCGAGTTTTCTAGGAAGAAAGCTTCAGAAACCTCTGAAAACATGATATTTCTTTCTGTAAACATGACATTGGATGCATTTGCCAAACAGGAAGATTGTGCTTTTCTCCAAAACCAGTTTCACGGTGATTTTTGGTTAAATTTCACCCGAAATCCACAACAATTTGTTCAGATACTCCTGGATGAAAACAAAACTATCTGTTGTGTTGTGGCTATCTCAATCACAGATCTTGCTACAGCCTCTGTGCGTGTTTGTGTTTTCTGGACATTCTCTATGGACTTTACGGTTTTGAATGCATCTTAGCAGGACCCTTTTTGTTCTCTGCTGGCAAACGCTAATTGGTTCCAGCTTCAGTCAAATCCTCCACACATTCGAGCTTTCTAGGAGGAAAGCTTCAGAAACCTGAGAAAACATGATATTTCTTTCTGTTAACATGACATTCGATGCATCTGCCGAACAGGAAGATTGTGCTTTTCTCCAAAACCACTTTCACGGTGATTTTTGGTTAAATTTCACCCAAAATCCACAACAATTTGTCCAGATACCCCTGGATGAAAACAAAACTATCTGGTGATCTTTAGCTATTTCAATCCCAGATCTTGCTACAGCCTCTGTGTGTGTTTGTGTTTTCTGGACATTCTCTATGGACTTTACGGTTTTGAATGCATTTTAGCATGTAAGTTTTTGTTTTCAGGTGCCAATCGCTAATTGGTTCCACCTGGAGTCAAATCCTCCACACATTCGGGTTTTCTAGGAAGAAAGCTTCAGAAACCTGAGAAAACATGATATTTCTTTCTGTAAACATGACATTGGATGCATTTGCTGAATAGGAAGATTGTGCTTTTCTCCAAAACCACTTTCACGGTGATTTTTGGTTAAATTTCACCCGAAATCCACAACAATTTGTCCAGATACTCTTGGATCAAAACAAAACTATCTGGTGTGTTCTGGA
Organism: Oryctolagus cuniculus; assembly: GCF_964237555.1. NCBI lineage: Eukaryota > Metazoa > Chordata > Mammalia > Lagomorpha > Leporidae > Oryctolagus > Oryctolagus cuniculus. Next base: position 120,300,291 of record NC_091439.1, read on the forward strand.
TATCTCAATCCCAGATCTTGCTACAGCCTCTGTGTCTGTTTGTGTTTTCTGGACATTCTTTATGGACTTTACGGTTTTGTATTCCTTTTAGCATGTAAGTTTTTGTTTTAAGCTGCCAAACGCTAATTGGTTCCTCCTGGAGTCAAATCCTCCACACATTCGAGTTTTCTAGGAAGAAAGCTGCAGAAACCTGAGAAAACATGATATTTCTTTCTGTAATCATGACATTGGATGCATTTGCCGAACAGGAAGATTGTGCTTTTCTCCAAAACCACTTTCACGGTGATTTTTGGTTAAATTTCACCCGAAATCCACAACAATTTTTCCAGATACTCCTGGATGAAAACAAAACTATCTGGTGTGTTGTGGCTACCTCAATCCCAGATCTTGCTACCGCCTCTGTGTATGTTTGTGTTTTCTGGACATTCTCTATGGACTTTACGGTTTTGAATGCATTCTAGCATATAAGTTTTTGTTTTTAGCTGCCAAACGCTAATTGGTTCCACCTGGAGTCAAATCCTCCACACATTCGAGTTTTCTAGGAAGAAAGCTTCAGAAACCTGAGAAAACATGATATTTCGTTCTATAAACATGACATTGGATGCATTTGCCGAACAGGAAGATTGTGCTTTTCCGCAAAACCACTTTCACGGTGATTTTTTGGTTAAATTTCACTTCAAAACTACAACAATTTGTCCAGATACTCCTGGATGAAAACAAAGATATCTGGTGATTTTTAGCTATCTCAATCCCAGATCTTGCTACAGCCTCTGTGTTTGTTTGTTTTTTCTGGACATTCTCTATGAACTTTACGGTTTTGAATGCATTTTAGCAGGACCCTTTTTGTTTTCTGTTGGCAAACGCTAATTGGTTCCACCTGGAGTCAAATCCTCCACACATTCGAGTTTTCTAGGAAGAAAGCTTCAGAAACCTGAGAAAACATGATATTTCGTTCTATAAACATGACATTGGATGCATTTGCCGAATAGGAAGATTGTGCTTTTCTCCAAAACCACTTTCACGGCGATTTTTGGTTGAATTTCACTTCAAAACTACCACAATTTTTCCAGATTCTCCTGGATGAAAACAAAACTATCTGGTGTGTTGTGGCTATCTCAGTCCGAGATCTTGCTACAGCCTCTGTGTTTGTGTTTTTGTTTTCTGGACATTCTCTATGGACTTTACAGTTTTGAATGAATTTTATCATGTAAGTTTTTGTTTTTAGCTCCCAAACGCTAATTGGTTCCACCTGGAGTCAAATCCGCCACACATTCGAGTTTTCTAGGAAGAAAGCTTCAGAAACCTGAGAAAACATGACATTTGTATTTGTAAACATGACATTGGATGCATTTGCTGAACAGGAAGATTGTGCTTTTCTCCAAAACCACTTTCACTGTGATTTTTGGTTAAATTTCACTACAAAACTATAACAATGTGTCCACATACTCCTGAATGAAAACAAAACAATCTGCTGTGTTCTGGCTATCTCAATGCCAGATCTTGCTACAGCCTCTGTGTTTGTTTGTGTTTTCTGGACATTCTCTATGGACTCTACGGTTTTGAATGCATTTAACATGTAAGTTTTTGTTTTAAGCTGCCAAACGCTAACTGGTTCCACCTGGAGTCAAATCCTCCACACATTCGAGTTTTCTAGAAAGAAAGCTTCCGAAACCTGAGAAAACATGATATTTCTTTCTGTAAACATGACATTGGATGCATTTGCCAAACAGAAAGATTGTGCTTTTCTCCAAAACCACTTTCACGGTGATGTTTGGTTAAATTTCACCCGAAATCCACTACAATTTGTCCAGATACTCCTGGATGAAAACAAAACTATCTGGTGTGTTGTGGCTATCTCAATCCCAGATCCTGCTACACCCTCTGTGTGTGTTTGTGTTTTCTGGACATTCTCTATGGACTTTACGGTTTTGAATGCATTTTAGCATGTAGGTTTTTGTTTTTAGCTGCCAAACGCTAATTGGTTCCACCTGGAGTCAAATCCTCCACACATTCGAGTTTTCTAGGAAGAAAGCTTCAGAAACCTGAGAAAACATGATATTTCTTTCTGTAAACATGACATTGGATGCATTTGCTGAATAGGAAGATTGTGCTTTTCTCCAAAACCACTTTCACGGTGATTTTTGGTTAAATTTCACCCGAAATCCACAACAATTTGTCCAGATACTCTTGGATCAAAACAAAACTATCTGGTGTGTTCTGGATATCTCAATCCCAGATCTTGCTACAGCCTCTGTGTCTGTTTGTGTTTTCTGGACATTCTTTATGGACTTTACGGTTTTTTATTCATTTTAGCATGTAAGTTTTTGTTTTAAGCTGCCAAACGCTAATTGGTTCCACCTGGAGTCAAATCCTCCACACATTCGAGTTTTCTAGGAAGAAAGCTGCAGAAACCTGAGAAAACATGATATTTCTTTCTGTAAGCATGACATTGGATGCATTTGCCGAACAGGAAGATTGTGCTTTTCTCCAAAACCACTTTCACGGTGATTTTTTGGTTAAATTTCACTTCAAAACTACAACAATTTGTCCAGATACTCCTGGATGAAAACAAAACTATCTGGTGTGTTGTGGCTACCTCAATCCCAGATCTTGCTACAGCCTCTGTGTATGTTTGTGTTTTCTGGACATTCTCTATGGACTTTACAGTTTTGAATGCATCTTAGCAGGACCCTTTTTGTTCTCTGCTGGCAAACGCTAATTGGTTCCACCTGGAGTCAAATCCTCCACACATTCGAGTTTTCTAGGAAGAAAGCTCCAGAAACCTGAGAAAACATGATATTTCTTTCTGTAAACATGACATTGGATGCATTTGCTGAACAGGATGATTTTGCTGTTCTCCAAAACCGCTTTCACGGTGATTTTTCGTTAAATTTCACCCGAAATCCACAACAATTTGTCCAGATACTCCTGGATGAAAACAAAACTATCTGGTGTGTTGTGGCTATCTCAATCCCAGATCTTGCATTTTAGCATCTACGTTTTTGTTTTTAGCTGCCAAACGGTAATTGGTTCCACCTGGAGTCAAATCCTCCACACATTCGAGTTTTCTAGGAAGAAAGCTTCAGAAACGTGAGAAAACAAGATATTTCTTTCTGTAAACATGACATTGGATGCATTTGCCGAACAGGAAGATTGTGCTTTTCTCCAAAACGACTTTCACGGTGATTTTTTGATTAAATTTCATCCGAAATCCACAACAATTTGTCCAGATACCCCTGGATGAAAACAAAACGATGTGCTGTGTTGTGACTATCTCAATCCGAGATCTTGCTACAGCCTCTGTGTTTGTTTGTGTTTTCTGGACATTCTCTATGGACTTTACGGTTTTGAATGCATTTTAGCATGTAAGTTTTTGTTTTTAGATGCCATACGCTAATTGGTTCCACCTGGAGTCAAATCCTCCACACATTCGAGTTTTCTAGGAAGAAAGCTTCAGAAACCTGAGAAAACATGATATTTCTTTCTGTAAACATGACATTGGAAGCATTTTCCAAACAGGAAGATTGTGCTTTTCTCCAAAACCACTTTCACGGTGATTTTTTGGTTAAATTTCACTTCAAAACTACAACAATTTGTCCAGATACTCCTGGATGAAAACAAAGCTATCTGGTGTGTTGTGGCTATCTCAATCCCAGATATGGCTACAGCCTCTGTGTGTGTTTGTGTTTTCTGGACATTCTCTATGGACTTTACGTTTTTGAATGCATTTTAGCATGTAAGATTTTGTTTTTAGCTGCCAAACGCTAATTGGTTTCCCCTGGAGTCAAATCCTCCACACATTCGAGTTTTCTAGGAAGAAAGCTTCAGAAACCTGAGAAAACATGATATTTCTTTCTATAAACATGACATTGGATGCATTTTCCGAACAGGAAGATTGTGCTTTTCTCCAACACCACTTTCACGGTGATTTTTGGTTAAATTTCACCCAAAATCCACAACAATTTGTCCAGATACTCCTGGATGACAACGAAACTATCTGGTGTGTTGTGGCTATCTCAATCCCAGATCTTGCTACAGCCTCTGTGTGTGTTTGTGTTTTCTGGACATTCTCTATGGACTTTACGGTTTTGAATGCATTTTAGCATGTAAGTTTTTGTTTTTAGATGCCATACGCTAATTGGTTCCACCTGGAGTCAAATCCTCCACACATTCGAGTTTTCTAGGAAGAAAGCTTCAGAAACCTTTGAAAACATGATATTTCTATCTGTAAACATGACATTGGATGCATTTGCCGAACAGGAAGATTGTGCTTTTCTCCAAAACCACTCTCACGGTGATTTTTGGTTAAATTTCACCCAAAATCCACAACAATTTGTCCAGATACTCCTGGATGAAAACAAAACTATCTGGTGTGTTGTGGCTATCTCAATCCGAGATCTTGCTACAGCCTCTGTGTGTGTTTGTGTTTTCTGGACATTCTCTATGGACTTTAATTTGAATGCATTTTAGCACGTAGGTTTTTATTTTTAGCTGGCAAACGCTAATTGGTTCCACCTGCAGTCAAATCCTCCACACATTCGAGTTTGCTAGGAAGAAAGCTTCAGAAACCCAAGAAAACCCGATATTTCTTTCTGTAAGCATGACATTGGATGCATTTGCCGAACAGGAAGATTGTGCTTTTCTCCAAAACCACTTTCACGGTTTTTTTTGGTTAAATTTCACTTCAAAACTACAACAATTTGTCCACATACTCCTGGATGAAAACAAAGATATCTGGTGATTTTTAGCTATCTCAATCCCGGATCTTGCTACAGCCTCTGTGTGTGTTTGTGTTTTCTGGACATTCTCTATGGACTTTACGGTTTTGAATGCATTTTAGTATGTAGGTTTTTATTTTTAGCTGCCAAACGCTAATTGGTTCCAACTGGAGTCAAATCCTCCACACATTCGAGTTTTCTAGGAAGAAAGCTTCAGAAACCTGAGAAAACCCGATATTTCTTTCTGTAAACATGACATTGGATGCATTTGCCGAACAGGAAGATTGTGCTTTTCCGCAAAACCACTTTCACGGTGATTTTTTGGTTAAATTTCACTTCAAAACAACAACAACTTGTCCAGATACTCCTGGATGAAAACAACGATATCTGGTGATTTTTAGCTATCTCAATCCCAGATCTTGCTACAGCCTCTGTGTGTGTTTGTGTTTTCTGGACATTCTCTATGGACTTTACGGTTTTGAATGCATTTTAGCATGTAAGTTTTTGTTTTCAGGTGCCAATAGCTAATTGGTTCCACCTGGAGTCAAATGCTCCACACATTCGGGTTTTCTAGGAAGAAAGCTCCAGAAACCTGAGAAAACATGATATTTCTTTCTGGAAACATGACATTGGATGCATTTGCCGAACAGGAAGATTGTGCTTTTCTCCAAAACCACTTTCACGGTGATTTTTTGTTTAAATTTCACTTCAAATCTACAAAAATTTGTCCAGATACTCCTGGATGAAAACAAAATTATCTGGTGTGTTGTGGCTACCTCAATCCCAGATCTTGGAACAGCCTCTGTGTGTGTTTGTGTTTTCTGGACATTCTCTATGGCCTTTGCGGCTTTGAATGCATTTTATCATGGAAGATTTTCTTTTAAGCTGCCAAACGCTAATTGGTTCCACCTGGAGTCAAATCCTCCACACATTCGAGTTTTCCAGGAAGAAAGCTCCAGAAACCTGAGAAAACATGATATTTCTTTCTCTAAACATGACATTGGATGCATTTGACGAACAGGAAGATTGTGCTTTTCTCCAAAACCACTTTCACGGTGATGTTTGGTTAAATTTCACCCGAAATCCACAACAATTTGTCCAGATACTCCTGGATGAAAACAAAACTATCTGGTGTGTTGTGGCTATCTCAATCCCAGATCTTGCATTTTAGCATCTACGTTTTTGTTTTTAGCTGCCAAACGCTAATTGGTTCCACCTGGAGTCAAATCCTCCACACATTCGAGTTTTCTAGGAAGAAAGCTTCAGAAACCTGAGAAAACACGATATTTTTTTCTGGAAACATGACATTGGATGCATTTGCCGAACAGGAAGATTGTGCTTTTCTCCAAAACCACTTTCACGGTGATTTTTGGTTAAATTTCACCTGAAATCCACAACAATTTTTCCAGATACTCCTGGATGAAAACAAAACTATCTGGTGTGTTGTGGCTATCTCAATCCCAGATTTTGCATTTTAGCATGTACGTTTTTGTTTTTGGCTGCCAAACGCTAATTGGTTCCACCTGGAGTCAAATCCTCCACACATTTGAGTTTTCTAGGAAGAAAGCTCCAGAAACCAGAGAAAACATGATATTTCTTTCTGTAAACATGACATTGGATGCATTTGCCGAACAGGAAGATTGTGCGTTTCTCCAAAACCACTTTCACGGTGATTTTTTGGTTAAATTTCACCTAACATCCACAACAATTTGTCCAGATACTCCTGGATGAAAACAAAACTATCTGGTGGGTTGTGACTATCTCAATCCGAGATCTTGCTACAGCCTCTGTGTTTGTTTGTGTTTTCTGGACATTATCCATGGACTTTACAGTTCTGAATGCATTTTAGCATGTAAGTTTTTGTTTTTAGCTGCCAAACGCTAATTGGTTCCACCTGGAGTCAAATCCTCCACACATTCGAGTTTTCTAGGAAGAAAGCTTCAGAAACCTGAGAAAACATGATATTTCTTTCTGTAAACATGACATTGGATGCATTTGCCGAACAGGAAGATTGTGCTTATCCGCAAAACCACTTTCACCGTGATTTTTGGTTAAATTTTACTACAAAACTAAAAAAATTTGTCCAGATACTCCTGGATGAAAACAAAACCATCTGGTGATCTTTAGCTATTTCAATCCCAGATCTTGCTACAGCCTCTGTGTGTGTTTGTGTTTTCTGGACATTCTCTATGGACTTTAAGGTTTTGAATGCATTTTAGGAGGACCCTTTTTGTTTTCTGCTGGCAAACGCTAATTGGTTCCACCTAGAGTGAAATCCGCCACACATTCGAGTTTTCTAGGAAGAAAGCTTCAGAAACCTGAGAAAACATGATATTTCTTTCTGTAAACATGACATTGGATGCATTTGCAGAACAGGAAGATTGTGCTTTTCTCCAAAACCACTTTCACGGTGATTGTTTGGTTAAATTTCACTTCAAAACTACAACAATTTGTCCAGATACTCCTGGATGAAAACAAAACTATCTGGTGTGTTGCAGCTACCTCAATCCCAGATCTTGCTACAGCCTCTGTGTGTGTTTGTGTTTTCTGGACATTCTCTATGGCCTTTACGGTTTTGAATGCATTTTAGCATGTAAGTTTTTGTTTTAAGCTGCCAAACGCTAATTGGTTCCAACTGGAGTCAAATCCTCCACACATTTGAGTTTTCTAGGAAGAAAGCTCCAGAAACCTGAGAAAACATGATATTTCTTTCTGTAAACATGACATTGGATGCATTTGCTGAACAGGAAGATTGTGCTTTTCTCCAAAACCACTTTCACGGTGATTTTTTGGTTAAATTTCATCCGAAATCCACAACAATTTGTCCAGATACACCTGGATGAAAACAAAACTATCTGGTGGGTTGTGACTATCTCAATCCGAGATCTTGCTACAGCCTCTGTGTTTGTTTGTGTTTTCTGGACATTCTCTATGGACTTTACAGTTTTGAATGCATTTTAGAATGTAAGTTTTTGTTTTTAGCTGCCATACGCTAATTGTTTCCACCTGGAGTCAAATTCTCCACACATTCGAGTTTTCTAGGAAGAAAGCTGCAGAAACCTGAGAAAACATGATATTTCTTTCTGTAAACATGACATTGGATGCATTTGCCGAACAGGAAGATTGTGCTTTTCTCCAAAACCACTTTCACAGTGATTTTTTGGTTAAATTTCACTTCAAAACTACAACAATTTGTCCAGATACTCCTGATTGAAAACAAAACTATCTGGTGTGTTGTGGCTATCTCAATCCCAGATCTTGCTACAGCCTCTGTGTGTGTTTGTGTTTTCTGGACATTCTCTATGGACTTTACGGTTTTGATTGCATTTTAGCATGTAAGTTTTTGTTTTTAGCTGCCAAACGCTAATTGGTTCCACCTGGAGTCAAATCCTATACACATTCGAGTTTTCTAGGAAGAAAGCTTCAGAAACCTGAGAAAACATGATATTTCTTTCTGTAAACATGACATTGGATGCATTTGCCGAACAGGAAGATTGTGCTTTTCTCCAAAACCACTTTCACGGTGATTTTTGGTTAAATTTCACCTGAAATCCACAACAATTTGTCCAGATACTCCTGGATGAAAACAAAACTATCTGGTGTCTTGTGGCTATCCATATCCCAGATATTGCTACAGCCTCTGTGTGTGTTTGTGTTTTCTGGACATTCTCTATGGACTTTAAGGTTTTGAATGCATTTTAGCATGTAGGTTTTTATTTTTAGCTGCCAAGCGCTAACTGGTTCCACCTGCAGTCAAATCCTCCACACATTCGAGTTTTCTAGGAAGAAAGCTTCAGAAACCTGAGAAAACCCGATATTTCTTTCTGTAAACATGACATTGGATGCATTTGCCGAACAGGAAGATTGTGCTTTTCTCCAAAATCACTTTCACGGTGATTTTTTGGTTAAATTTCACTTCAAAACTACAACAAATTGTCCAGATACTCCTGGATGAAAACAAAGAAATCTGGTGATTTTTAGCTATCTCAATCCCAGATCTTGCTACAGCCTCTGTGTGTGTTTGTGTTTTCTGGACATTCTCTATGAACTTTACGGTTTTGAATGCATTTTAGCAGGACCCTTTTTGTTTTCTGTTGGCAAACGCTAATTGGTTCCACCTGGAGTCAAATCCTCCACACATTCGAGTTTTCTAGGAAGAAAGCTTCAGAAACCTGAGAAAACATGATATTTCTTTCTGTAAACATGACATTGGATGCATTTGCCGAACAGGAAGATTGTGCTTATCCGCAAAACCACTTTCACGGTGATTTTTGGTTAAATTTTACTACAAAACTACAACAATTTGTCCAGATACTCCTGGATGAAAACAAAACTATCTGGTGTGTTCTGGCTATCTCAATCCCAGATCTTGCTACAGCCTCTGTGTTTGTTTGTGTTTTCTGGACATTCTCTATGGACTTTACGGTTTTGAATGCATTTTAGCTTGTAAGTTTTTGTTTTCTGCTGCCAAACGCTAATTGGTTCCACCTGGAGTCAAATCCTCCACACATTCTAGTTTTCTAGGAAGAAAGCTTCAGAAACCTGAGAAAACACGATATTTCTTTCTGGAAACATGACATTGGATGCATTTGCCGAACAGGAAGATTGTGCTTTTCTCCAAAACCACTTTCACGGTGATTTTTGGTTAAATTTCACCTGAAATCCACAATTTTTCCAGATACTCCTGGATGAAAACAAAACTATCTGGTGTGTTGTGGCTATCTCAATGCCAGATCTTGCTACAGCCTCTGTGTGTGTTTGTGTTTTCTGGACATTCTCTATGGACTTTACGGTTTTGAATGCATTTTAGCATGTAAGTTTTTGTTTTTAGCTGCCAAACGCTAATTGGTTCCACCTGGAGTCAAATCCTATACACATTCGAGTTTTCTAGGAAGAAAGCTTCAGAAACCTGAGGAAACATGATATTTCTTTCTGTAAACATGACATTGGATGCATTTGCCGAACAGGAAGATTGTGCTTTTCTCCAAAACCACTTTCACGGTGATTTTTTGGTTAAATTTCACTTCAAAACTACAACAATTTGTCCAGATACTCCTGGATGAAAACAAAACTATCTGGTGTGTTGCGGCTACCTCAATCCCAGATCTTGCTACAGCCTCTGTGTGTGTTTGTGTTTTCTGGACATTCTCTATGGCCTTTACGGTTTTGAATGCATTTTAGCATGTAAGTTTTTGTTTTAAGCTGCCAAACGCTAATTGGTTCCACCTGGAGTCAAATCCTCCACACATTCGAGTTTTCTAGGAAGAAAGCTCCAGAAACCTGAGAAAACATGATATTTCTTTCTGTAAACAAGACATTGGATGCATTTGCCGAACAGGAAGATTGTGCTTTTCTCTAAAACCACTTTCACGGTGATTTTTGGTTAAATTTCACCCAAAATCCACAACAATTTGTCCAGATACTCCTGAATGAAAACAAAACTATCTGGGGATTTTTAGCTATCTCAATCCCAGATCTTGCTACAGCCTCTGTGTGTGTTTGTGTTTTCTGGACATTCTCTATGGACTTTACAGTTTTGAATGCATTTTAGCATGTAAGTTTTTGTTTTCAGGTGCCAATCGCTAATTGGTTCCACCTGGAGTCAAATGCTCCACACATTCGGGTTTTCTAGGAAGAAAGCTTCAGAAACCTGAGAAAACATGATATTTCTTTCTGTAAACATGACATTGGATGCATTTGCCAAACAGGCAGATTGTGCTTTTCTCCAAAACCACTTTCACGGTGATTTTTTGGTTAAATTTCACTTCAAAACTACAACAATTTGTCCAGATACTCCTGGATGAAAACAAAACTATCTGGTGTCTTGTGGCTATCCATATCCCAGATATTGCTACAGCCTCTGTGTGTGTTTGTGTTTTCTGGACATTCTCTATGGACTTTAAGTTTTTGAATGCATTTTAGCATGTAGGTTTTTATTTTTAGCTGCCAAGCGCTAACTGGTTCCACCTGCAGTCAAATCCTCCACACATTCGAGTTTTCTAGGAAGAAAGCTTCAGAAACCTGAGAAAACCCGATATTTCTTTCTGTAAACATGACATTGGATGCATTTGCCGAACAGGAAGATTGTGCTTTTCTCCAAAACCACTTTCACGGTGATTTTTTGGTTAAATTTCACTTCAAAACTACAACAAATTGTCCAGATACTCCTGGATGAAAACAAAGAAATCTGGTGATTTTTAGCTATCTCAATCCCAGATCTTGCTACAGCCTCTGTGTGTGTTTGTGTTTTCTGGACATTCTCTATGAACTTTACGGTTTTGAATGCATTTTAGCAGGACCCTTTTTGTTTTCTGTTGGCAAACGCTAATTGGTTCCACCTGGAGTCAAATCCTCCACACATTCGAGTTTTCTAGGAAGAAAGCTTCAGAAACCTGAGAAAACATGATATTTCTTTCTGTAAACATGACATTGGATGCATTTGCCGAACAGGAAGATTGTGCTTATCCGCAAAACCACTTTCACGGTGATTTTTGGTTAAATTTTACTACAAAACTACAACAATTTGTCCAGATACTCCTGGATGAAAACAAAACTATCTGGTGTGTTCTGGCTATCTCAATCCCAGATCTTGCTACAGCCTCTGTGTTTGTTTGTGTTTTCTGGACATTCTCTATGGACTTTACGGTTTTGAATGCATTTTAGCTTGTAAGTTTTTGTTTTCTGCTGCCAAACGCTAATTGGTTCCACCTGGAGTCAAATCCTCCACACATTCTAGTTTTCTAGGAAGAAAGCTTCAGAAACCTGAGAAAACACGATATTTCTTTCTGGAAACATGACATTGGATGCATTTGCCGAACAGGAAGATTGTGCTTTTCTCCAAAACCACTTTCACGGTGATTTTTGGTTAAATTTCACCTGAAATCCACAATTTTTCCAGATACTCCTGGATGAAAACAAAACTATCTGGTGTGTTGTGGCTATCTCAATGCCAGATCTTGCTACAGCCTCTGTGTGTGTTTGTGTTTTCTGGACATTCTCTATGGACTTTACGGTTTTGAATGCATTTTAGCATGTAAGTTTTTGTTTTTAGCTGCCAAACGCTAATTGGTTCCACCTGGAGTCAAATCCTATACACATTCGAGTTTTCTAGGAAGAAAGCTTCAGAAACCTGAGGAAACATGATATTTCTTTCTGTAAACATGACATTGGATGCATTTGCCGAACAGGAAGATTGTGCTTTTCTCCAAAACCACTTTCACGGTGATTTTTTGGTTAAATTTCACTTCAAAACTACAACAATTTGTCCAGATACTCCTGGATGAAAACAAAACTATCTGGTGTGTTGCGGCTACCTCAATCCCAGATCTTGCTACAGCCTCTGTGTGTGTTTGTGTTTTCTGGACATTCTCTATGGCCTTTACGGTTTTGAATGCATTTTAGCATGTAAGTTTTTGTTTTAAGCTGCCAAACGCTAATTGGTTCCACCTGGAGTCAAATCCTCCACACATTCGAGTTTTCTAGGAAGAAAGCTCCAGAAACCTGAGAAAACATGATATTTCTTTCTGTAAACAAGACATTGGATGCATTTGCCGAACAGGAAGATTGTGCTTTTCTCCAAAACCACTTTCACGGTGATTTTTGGTTAAATTTCACCCAAAATCCACAACAATTTGTCCAGATACTCCTGAATGAAAACAAAACTATCTGGGGATTTTTAGCTATCTCAATCCCAGATCTTGCTACAGCCTCTGTGTGTGTTTGTGTTTTCTGGACATTCTCTATGGACTTTACAGTTTTGAATGCATTTTAGCATGTAAGTTTTTGTTTTCAGGTGCCAATCGCTAATTGGTTCCACCTGGAGTCAAATGCTCCACACATTCGGGTTTTCTAGGAAGAAAGCTTCAGAAACCTGAGAAAACATGATATTTCTTTCTGTAAACATGACATTGGATGCATTTGCCAAACAGGCAGATTGTGCTTTTCTCCAAAACCACTTTCACGGTGATTTTTTGGTTAAATTTCACTTCAAAACTACAACAATTTGTCCAGATACTCCTGGATGAAAACAAAACTATCTGGTGTCTTGTGGCTATCCATATCCCAGATATTGCTACAGCCTCTGTGTGTGTTTGTGTTTTCTGGACATTCTCTATGGACTTTAAGTTTTTGAATGCATTTTAGCATGTAGGTTTTTATTTTTAGCTGCCAAGCGCTAACTGGTTCCACCTGCAGTCAAATCCTCCACACATTCGAGTTTTCTAGGAAGAAAGCTTCAGAAACCTGAGAAAACCCGATATTTCTTTCTGTAAACATGACATTGGATGCATTTGCCGAACAGGAAGATTGTGCTTTTCTCCAAAACCACTTTCACGGTGATTTTTTGGTTAAATTTCACTTCAAAACTACAACAAATTGTCCAGATACTCCTGGATGAAAACAAAGAAATCTGGTGATTTTTAGCTATCTCAATCCCAGATCTTGCTACAGCCTCTGTGTGTGTTTGTGTTTTCTGGACATTCTCTATGAACTTTACGGTTTTGAATGCATTTTAGCAGGACCCTTTTTGTTTTCTGTTGGAAAACGCTAATTGGTTCCACCTGGAGTCAAATCCTCCACACATTCGAGTTTTCTAGGAAGAAAGCTTCAGAAACCTGAGAAAACATGATATTTCTTTCTGTAAACATGACATTGGATGCATTTGCCGAACAGGAAGATTGTGCTTATCCGCAAAACCACTTTCACGGTGATTTTTGGTTAAATTTTACTACAAAACTACAACAATTTGTCCAGATACTCCTGGATGAAAACAAAACTATCTGGTGTGTTCTGGCTATCTCAATCCCAGATCTTGCTACAGCCTCTGTGTTTGTTTGTGTTTTCTGGACATTCTCTATGGACTTTACGGTTTTGAATGCATTTTAGCTTGTAAGTTTTTGTTTTCTGCTGCCAAACGCTAATTGGTTCCACCTGGAGTCAAATCCTCCACACATTCTAGTTTTCTAGGAAGAAAGCTTCAGAAACCTGAGAAAACACGATATTTCTTTCTGGAAACATGACATTGGATGCATTTGCCGAACAGGAAGATTGTGCTTTTCTCCAAAACCACTTTCACGGTGATTTTTGGTTAAATTTCACCTGAAATCCACAACAATTTTTCCAGATACTCCTGGATGAAAACAAAACTATCTGGTGTGTTGTGGCTATCTCAATGCCAGATCTTGCTACAGCCTCTGTGTGTGTTTGTGTTTTCTGGACATTCTCTATGGACTTTACGGTTTTGAATGCATTTTAGCATGTAAGTTTTTGTTTTTAGCTGCCAAACGCTAATTGGTTCCACCTGGAATCAAATCCTATACACATTCGAGTTTTCTAGGAAGAAAGCTTCAGAAACCTGAGGAAACATGATATTTCTTTCTGTAAACAAGACATTGGATGCATTTGCCGAACAGGAAGATTGTGCTTTTCTCCAAAACCACTTTCACGGTGATTTTTGGTTAAATTTCACCCAAAATCCACAACAATTTGTCCAGATACTCCTGAATGAAAACAAAACTATCTGGGGATTTTTAGCTATCTCAATCCCAGATCTTGCTACAGCCTCTGTGTGTGTTTGTGTTTTCTGGACATTCTCTATGGAGTTTACCGTTTTGAATGCATTTTAGCATGTAAGTTTTTGTTTTCAGGTGCCAATCGCTAATTGGTTCCACCTGGAGTCAAATGCTCCACACATTCGGGTTTTCTAGGAAGAAAGCTTCAGAAACCTGAGAAAACATGATATTTCTTTCTGTAAACATGACATTGGATGCATTTGCCAAACAGGCAGATTGTGCTTTTCTCCAAAACCACTTTCACGGTGATTTTTTGGTTAAATTTCACTTCAAAACTACAACAATTTGTCCAGATACTCCTGGATGAAAACAAAACTATCTGGTGTGTTGCGGCTACCTCAATCCCAGATCTTGCTACAGCCTCTGTGTGTGTTTGTGTTTTCTGGACATTCTCTATGGCCTTTACGGTTTTGAATGCAGTTTAGCATGTAAGTTTTTGTTTTAAGCTGCCAAACGCTAATTGGTTCCACCTGGAGTCAAATCCTCCACACATTTGAGTTTTCTAGGAAGAAAGCTTCAGAAACCTGAGAAAACATGATATTTCTTTCTGTAAACAAGACATTGGATGCATTTGCCGAACAGGAAGATTGTGCTTTTCTCCAAAACCACTTTCACGGTGATGTTTGGTTAAATTTCACCTGAAATCCACAACAATTTGTCCAGATACTCCTGGATGAAAACAAAACTATCTGGTGTGTTGTGGCTATCTCAATCCGAGATCTTGCATTTTAGCATGTACGTTTTTGTTTTTAGCTTCCAAACGCTAATTGGTTCCACCTTTAGTCAAATCCTCCACACATTTGAGTTTTCTAGGAAGAAAGCTTCAGAAACCTGAGAAAACATGATATTTCTTTCTGTAAACATGACATTGGATGCATTTGCCGAACAGGAAGATTGTGCTTTTCTCCAAAACCACTTTCACGGTGATTTTTTGGTTAAATTTCATCCGAAATCCACAACAATTTGTCCAGATACTCCTGGATGAAAACAAAACTATCTGGTGGGTTGTGACTATCTCAATCCGAGATCTTGCTACAGCCTCTGTGTTTGTTTGTGTTTTCTGGACATTCTCTATGGACTTTACAGTTTTGAATGCATTTTAGAATGTAAGTTTTTGTTTTTAGCTGCCATACGCTAATTGTTTCCAAATGGAGTCAAATTCTCCACATATTTGAGTTTTCTAGATAGAAAGCTGCAGAAACATGAGAAAACATGATATTTCATTCTGTAAACATGACATTGGATGCATTTGCAGAACAGGAAGATTTTGCTTTTCTCCAAAACCACTTTCACAGTGATTTTTTGGTTAAATTTCACTTCAAAACTACAACAATTTGTCCAGATACTCCTGGATGAAAACAAAGCTATATGGTGTGTTGTGGCTATCTCAATCCCAGATATGGCTACAGCCTCTGTGTGTGTTTGTGTTTTCTGGACATTCTCTATGGACTTTACGGTTTTGAATGCATTTTAGCATGTAAGTTTTTGTTTTTAGCTGCTAAACCCTAATTGGTACCACCTGGAGTCAAATCCTATACACATTCGAGTTTTCTAGGAAGAAAGCTTCAGAAACCTGAGAAAACATGATATTTCTTTCTGTAAACATGACATTGGATGCATTTGCCGAACAGGAAGATTGTGCTTTTCTCCAAAACCACTTTCACGGTGATTTTTGGTTAAATTTCACCTGAAATCCACAACAATTTGTCCAGATACTCCTGGATGAAAACAAAACTATCTGGTGTGTTGTGGCTATCCATATCCCAGATATTGATACAGCCTCTGTGTGTGTTTTTGTTTTCTGGACATTCTCTATGGACTTTAAGGTTTTGAATGCATTTTAGCATGTAGGTTTTTATTTTTAGCTGCCAAGCGCTAACTGGTTCCACCTGCAGTCAAATCGTCCACACATTCGAGTTTTCTAGGAAGAAAGCTTCAGAAACCTGAGAAAACCAGATATTTCTTTCTGTAAACATGACATTGGATGCATTTGCCGAACAGGAAGATTGTGCTTTTCTCCAAAACCACTTTCACGGTGATTTTTTGGTTAAATTTCACTTCAAAACTACAACAATTTGTCCAGATACTCCTGGATGAAAACAAAGATATCTGGTGATTTTTAGCTATCTCAATCCCAGATCTTGCTACAGCCTCTGTGTGTGTTTGTGTTTTCTGGACATTCTCTATGGCCTTTGCGGCTTTGAATGCATTTTAGCAGGACCCTTTTTGTTTTCTGTTGGCAAACGCTAATTGGTTCCACCTGGAGTCAAATCCTCCACACATTCGAGTTTTCTAGGAAGAAAGCTGCAGAAACATTAGAAAACATGATATTTCTTTCTGTAAAGATGACATTGGATGCATTTGCCGAACAGGAAGATTGTGCTTTTCTCCAAAACCACTTTCACGGTGATTTTTGGTTAAATTTCACCCGAAATCTACAACAATTTGTCCAGATACTCCTGGATGAAAACAAAACTATCTGGTGTGTTGTGGCTATCTCAATCCCAATTTGCATTTTAGCATGTACGTTTTTGTTTTTGGCTGCCAAACGCTAATTGGTTCCACCTGGAGTCAAATCCTCCACACATTCGAGTTTTCTAGGAAGAAAGCTCCAGAAACCTGAGAAAACATGATATTTCTTTCTGTAAACATGACATTGGATGCATTTGCCGAACAGGAAGATTGTGCGTTTCTCCAAAACCACTTTCACGGTGATTTTTTGGTTAAATTTCACCGAACATCCACAACAATTTGTCCAGATACTCCTTGATGAAAATAAAATTATCTGGTGTGTTGTGGTAATCTCAATCCCACATCTTGCTACAGCCTCTGTGTTTGTTTGTGTTTTCTGGACATTATCCATGGACTTTACAGTTCTGAATGCATTTTAGCATGTAAGTTTATGTTTTTAGCTGCCAAACGCTAAGTGGTTCCACCTGGAGTCAAATCCTCCACACATTCGAGTTTTCTAGGAAGAAAGCTTCTGAAACCTGAGAAAACATGATATTTCTTTCTGTAAACATGACATTGGATGCATTTGCCGAACAGGAAGATTGTGCTTTTCCGCAAAACCACTTTCACGGTGACTTTTTGGTTCAATTTCACCCGCAATCCACAACAATTTGTCCAGATACTCCTGGATGTAAACAAAACTCTATGGTGTGTTGTGGCTATCTGAATCCCAGATCTTGCTACAGCCTCTGTGTTTGTTTGTGTTTTCTGGACATTCTCTATGGACTTTACGCTTTTGAATGCACTTTAGCATGTAAGTTTTTGTTTTCAGCTGGCAAACGCTAATTGGTTCCACCTGGAGTCAAATCCTCCACACATTCGAGTTTTCTAGGAAGAAAGCTTCAGATACCTGAGAAAACATGATATTTCTTTCTGTAAACATGACATTGGATGCATTTGCCGAACAGGCAGATTGTGCTTCTCTCCAAAACCACTTTCACGGTGATTTTTTGTTTAAATTTCACCCGAAATCCACAACAATTTGTCCAGATACTCCTGGATGACAACAAAACTCTATGGTGTGTTGTGGCTATCTGAATCCCAGATCTTGCTACAGCCTCTGTGTTTGTTTGTGTTTTCTGGACATTCTCTATGGACTTTATTGTTTTGAATGCATTTTAGCAGGACCCATTTGTTTTCTGCTAGGAAACGCTAATTGGTTCCACCTGAAGTCAAATCCTCCACACATTCGAGTTTTCTAGGAAGAAAGCTTCAGAAAACTGAGAAAACATGATATTTGTTTCTGTACCAATGACATTGGATGCATTTCCCGAACAGGCAGATTGTGCTTTTCTCCAAAACAAATTTCATGGTGTTTTTTTCGTTAAATTTCACCCGAAATCCACCTCAATTTGTCCAGATACTCCTGGATGACAACAGAACTATCTGGTGTGTTGTGGCTTTCTCAATCCCAGATCTTGCTACAGCCTCTGTGTTTGTGTTTTCTGGACATTCTCTATGGACTTTACGGTTTTGAATGCATTTTAGCATGTAAGTTTTTGTTTTCTGCTGTCAAATGCTAATTGGTTCCACCTGGAGTCAAATCCTCCACACATTCGAGTTTTCTAGGAAGAAAGCTCCAGAAACCTGAGAAAACATGATATTTCTTTCTGTAAACATGACATTGGATGCATTTGCCGAACAGGAAGATTGTGCTTTTCTCCAAAACCACTTTCACGGTGATTTTTGGTTGAATTTCACCCGAAATCCACAACAATTTGTCCAGATACTCCTGGATGAAAACAAAACTATCTGGTGATTTGTAGCTATCTCAATCCGAGATCTTGCTACAGCCTCTGTGTGTATTTGTGTTTTCTGGACATTCTCTATGGACTTTACGGTTTTGAATGCATTTTAGCATGTAAGTTTTTGTTTTTAGCTGCCAAACGCTAATTGGTTCCACCTGGAGTCAAATCCACCACACATTCGTGTTTTCTAGGAAGAAAGCTTGAGAAACCTGAGAAAACATGATATTTCTTTCTGTAAACATGACATTGGATGCATTTGCCGAACAGGAAGATTGTGCTTTTCCCCTAAATCACTTTCAAGGGGATTTTTTGGTTAAATTTCACTTCAAAACTACAACAATTTGTCCAGATACTCCTGGATGAAAACAAAACTATCTGGTGATTTTTAGCTATCTCAATCCCAGATATTGCTACAGCCTCTGTGTGTGTTTGTGTTTTCTGGACATTCTCTATGGACTTTAATGTTTTGAATGCATTTTAGCATTTAAGTTTTTGGTTTCAGCTGGCAAACGCTAATTGGTTCCACCTGGAGTCAAATCCTCCACACATTCGAGTTTTCTAGGAAGAAAGCTTCAGAAACCTGAGAAAACATGATATTTCTTTCTGTAAACATGACATTGGATGCATTTGCCAAACATGAAGATTGTGCTTTTCCCCAAAACCACGTTCACGGTGATTTTTTGGTTACATTTCACTTCAAAACTACAACAATTTGTCCAGATACTCCTGGATGAAAACAAAACTATCTGGTGTGTGTGGCTATCTCAAACCCAGATCTTGCTACAGCCTCTGTGTGTGTTTGTGTTTTCTGGGCATTCTCTGTGGACTTTAAGGTTTTCAATGCATTTTTTTTATCTTTTATTTAATGAATATAAATTTCCAAAGTACGACTCATGTGTTACAATGGCTTTCCCCCCCCTACCGTCCCTCCCACCCACAACCCTCCCCTTTCCCACTCCCTCTCCCCTTCCATTCACATCAAGATTCGTTTTCGATTATCTTAATATACAGAAGATCAGCTTAGTATACCTTAAGTAAGGATTTCAACAGTTTGTTCCCCACAGAAACATAAAGTGAAAAATAATAGATGATTTTTTTTTAAATCATGATGAAATCAGATCAGACCTATTGTCTTGTTTAATCCCAGTGAGAGTCAAGTTGGGAATTGATAATTTCTTTTTTTTTTTTTTACAGAAGATCAGTTTAATGTACGTTAAGTAAAGATTTCAATCGTTTGCACCCCCATAGAAACACAAAGTGAAATATACTGTTTGAGTACTCGTTATAGCATTAAACCTCAGTGTACAGCACATTAAGGACAGAGATCCTACATGAGGAGTAAGTGCACAGTGACTCCTGTTGTTGACTTTACAAATTGACACTCCTGTTTATGGCATCAATAATCTCCCTATGCACCAGTCATGAGTTTCCAAGGCTATGGAAGCCCCTTGAGTTCTCCGACTCTTATCTTGTTTAGACAAGGTCATAGTCAAAGTGGAGGTTCTCTCCTCCCTTCAGAGAAAGGCACCTCCCTCTTTGTAGACCTGTTCTTTCCACTGGGATCTCACTCACAGAGATCTTTTTGCCAGAGTGCCTTGGCTTTCCATGCCTGAAATACTCTCATGGGCTTTTCAGCCAGATCCGAGTGCCTTTAGGGCTGATTCTGAGGCCAGAGTGCTATTTAGGACATCTGCCATTCTATGAGTCTGCTGAGTATCTCACTTCCCATGTTGGATCACTCTCCCCTTTATTTATTCTATCGGTTAGTGTTAGCAGATACTAGACTTGTTTATGTGCTCCCTTTGACTCTTAGTCCTTTCATTATGATCAATTGTGAACTGAAATTGATCAATTGGAATAGTGAGATGGCATTGACACATGCCACCTTGATGGGATTGAATTGGAATCCCCTGGTATGTTTCCAACTCCACCAATTGGGGCAAGTCAGCCCGAGCATGCCCCAAATTATACATCTCTTCCCTCTCTTATTCCCACTTTTATGTTTAACAGGGATCACATTTCAGTTAATTTTCAACACTTAAGAATAACTGTGTGATAATTACAGAATGAAACCAGTCATATTAAGTAGAACAGACAAAAAAAATACTATGAGGGATAATATATTAAGTTGTCCATTAGCAGTCAGGGCTATGCTGATCAAGTCACCATTTCCCATAGTGTCCATTTCACTTCAGGAGGTTTCCTTTTTGGTGTTCAGTCAGTTGTCACCGATCAGGGAGAACATATGGTATTTGTCCCTTTGGGACTGGCTTAATTCACTCAGCATGATGTGTTCCAGATTCCTCCATTTTGTTGCAAATGACTGGATTTCATTGTTTCTTACTGCGGTATAGTATTCTAAAGAATACATATCCCATAATTTCTTTATCCAGTCTACCGTTGATGGGCATTTAGGTTGGTTCCAGGTCTTGGCTATTGTGAATTGTGCTGCAATAAACATTAGGGTGCAGACCGCATTTTTCTTTATCAATTTAAACTCCTTTGGGTAAATTCCAAGGAGTGGGATGGCTGGGTCGAACGGTAGGGTTATATTCAGGTTTCTGAGGAATCTCCAGACTGATTTCCATAGTGGCTTGACCAGTTTGCATTCCCACCAACAGTGGGTTAGTGTCCCTTTTTCCCCACATCCTCTCCAGCATCTATTGTTGGTAGATTTCTGTAGGTGAGCCATTCTAACCGGGGTGAATTTCTGGAAAAGACCCGGGAGGCACAGACAGTCAAAGCCAAAATCAACTATTGGGATTGCATCAAATTGAGAAGTTTCTGTACTGCAAAAGAAACAGTCAGGAGAGAGAAGAGACAACCAACAGAATGGGAAAAATATTTGCAAACTATGCAACAGATAAAGGGTTAATAACCAGAATCTACAAAGAGATCAAGAAACTCCACAAAAACAAAACCAACAACCCACTTAAGAGATGGGCCAAGGACTTCAATAGACATTTTTCAAAAGAGGAAATCCAAATGGCCAACAGGCACATGAAAAAATGTTCACGGTCACTAGCAATCAGGGAAATGCAAATCAAAAGCACAATGAGGTTTCACCTCACCCCGGTTAGAATGGCTCACATACAGAAATCAATGCATTTTATCATGTAAGTTTTTGTTTTTAGCTGCCAAACGCTAATTGGTTCCACCTGGAGTCAAATCCTCCACACATTCGAGTTTTCTAGGAAGAAAGCTCCAGAAACCTGAGAAAACATGATATTTCTTTCTGTAAACATGACATTGGATGCATTTGCCGAACAGGAAGATTGTGCTTTTCTCCAAAACCACGTTCACGGTGATTTTTGGTTAAATTTCATCTGAAATCCACAACAATTTGTGCAGATACTCCTGGATGAAAACAAAACTATCTGGTGATTTTAGCTATCTCAATCCCAGATCTTGCTACAGCCTCTGTGTGTGTTTGTGTTTTCTGGACATTCTCTATGGAATTTATGGTTTTGAATGCATTTCAGCAGGAACCTTTTTGTTTTCTGCTGGCAAAGGCTAATTTGTTCCACCTGGAGTCAAATACTCCACACATTCGAGTTTTCTAGGAAGAAAGCTTCAGAAACCTGAGAAAACATGATATTTCTTTCTGTAAACATGACATTGGATGCATTTGCCGAACAGGAAGATTGTGCTTTTCTCCAAAACCACTTTCACGGTGATTTTTGGTTAAATTTCACCCAAAATCCACAACAATTTGTCCAGATACTCCTGGATGAAAACAAAACTATCTGGTGTGTTGTGGCTATCTCAATCCCAGGTCTTGCTACAGCCTCTGTGTGTGTTTGTGTTTTCAGCACATTCTCTATGGACTTTACGGTTTTGAATGCATTGTAGCAGGACCCTTTTTGTTTTCAGCTGGCAAATGCTAATTGGTTCCACCTGGAGTCAAATCCACCACACATTCGTGTTTTCTAGGAAGAAAGCTTCAGAAACCTGAGAAAACATGATATTTCTTTCTGTAAACATGACATTGGATGCATTTGCCGAACCGGAAGATTGTGCTTTTCCCCAAAATCACTTTCACGGTGATTTTTTGGTTAAATTTCACTTCAAAACTACAACAATTTGTCCAGATACTCCTGGATGAAAACAAAACTATCTGGTGTGTTGTGGCAATCTCAATCCCAGATCTTGCTACAGCCTCTGTGTTTGTCTGTGTTTTCTGGACATTCTCTATGGACTTTACGGTTTTGAATGCATTGTAGCAGGACCCTTTTTTTTTCTGCTGGCAAATGCTAATTGGTTCCACCTGGAGTCAAATCCTCCACAGATTCGAGTTTTCTAGGAAGAAAGCTTCAGAAACCTGAGAATACATGATATTTCTTTCTGTAAACATGACATTGGATGCATTTGCCGAACAGGCAGATTGTGCTTCTCTCCAAAACCACTTTCACGGTGATTTTTTGTTTAAATTTCACCCGAAATCCACAACAATTTGTCCAGATACTCCTGGATGACAACAAAACTCTATGGTGTGTTGTGGCTATCTGAATCCCAGATCTTGCTACAGCCTCTGTGTTTGTTTGTGTTTTCTGGACATTCTCTATGGACTTTATTGTTTTGAATGCATTTTAGCAGGACCCATTTGTTTTCTGCTAGGAAACGCTAATTGGTTCCACCTGAAGTCAAATCCTCCACACATTCGAGTTTTCTAGGAAGAAAGCTTCAGAAAACTGAGAAAACATGATATTTGTTTCTGTACCAATGACATTGGACGCATTTCCCGAACAGGCAGATTGTGCTTTTCTCCAAAACAAATTTCATGGTGTTTTTTTCGTTAAATTTCACCCGAAATCCACCTCAATTTGTCCAGATACTCCTGGATGACAACAGAACTATCTGGTGTGTTGTGGCTTTCTCAATCCCAGATCTTGCTACAGCCTCTGTGTTTGTGTTTTCTGGACATTCTCTATGGACTTTACGGTTTTGAATGCATTTTAGCATGTAAGTTTTTGTTTTCTGCTGGCAAATGCTAATTGGTTCCACCTGGAGTCAAATCCTCCACACATTCGAGTTTTCTAGGAAGAAAGCTCCAGAAACCTGAGAAAACATGATATTTCTTTCTGTAAACATGACATTGGATGCATTTGCCGAACAGGAAGATTGTGCTTTTCTCCAAAACCACTTTGACGGTGATTTTTGGTTGAATTTCACCCGAAATCCACAACAATTTGTCCAGATACTCCTGGATGAAAACAAAACTATCTGGTGATTTGTAGCTATCTCAATCCGAGATCTTGCTACAGCCTCTGTGTGTATTTGTGTTTTCTGGACATTCTCTATGGACTTTACGGTTTTGAATGCATTTTAGCATGTAAGTTTTTGTTTTTAGCTGCCAAACGCTAATTGGTTCCACCTGGAGTCAAATCCACCACACATTCGTGTTTTCTAGGAAGAAAGCTTGAGAAACCTGAGAAAACATGATATTTCTTTCTGTAAACATGACATTGGATGCATTTGCCGAACAGGAAGATTGTGCTTTTCCCCTAAATCACTTTCAAGGGGATTTTTTGGTTAAATTTCACTTCAAAACTACAACAATTTGTCCAGATACTCCTGGATGAAAACAAAACTATCTGGTGATTTTTAGCTATCTCAATCCCAGATATTGCTACAGCCTCTGTGTGTGTTTGTGTTTTCTGGACATTCTCTATGGACTTTAATGTTTTGAATGCATTTTAGCATTTAAGTTTTTGGTTTCAGCTGGCAAACGCTAATTGGTTCCACCTGGAGTCAAATCCTCCACACATTCGAGTTTTCTAGGAAGAAAGCTTCAGAAACCTGAGAAAACATGATATTTCTTTCTGTAAACATGACATTGGATGCATTTGCCAAACATGAAGATTGTGCTTTTCCCCAAAACCACGTTCACGGTGATTTTTTGGTTACATTTCACTTCAAAACTACAACAATTTGTCCAGATACTCCTGGATGAAAACAAAACTATCTGGTGTGTGTGGCTATCTCAAACCCAGATCTTGCTACAGCCTCTGTGTGTGTTTGTGTTTTCTGGGCATTCTCTGTGGACTTTAAGGTTTTCAATGCATTTTTTTTATCTTTTATTTAATGAATATAAATTTCCAAAGTACGACTCATGTGTTACAATGGCTTTCCCCCCCCTACCGTCCCTCCCACCCACAACCCTCCCCTTTCCCACTCCCTCTCCCCTTCCATTCACATCAAGATTCGTTTTCGATTATCTTAATATACAGAAGATCAGCTTAGTATACCTTAAGTAAGGATTTCAACAGTTTGTTCCCCACAGAAACATAAAGTGAAAAATAATAGATGATTTTTTTTTAAATCATGATGAAATCAGATCAGACCTATTGTCTTGTTTAATCCCAGTGAGAGTCAAGTTGGGAATTGATAATTTCTTTTTTTTTTTTTTACAGAAGATCAGTTTAATGTACGTTAAGTAAAGATTTCAATCGTTTGCACCCCCATAGAAACACAAAGTGAAATATACTGTTTGAGTACTCGTTATAGCATTAAGCCTCAGTGTACAGCACATTAAGGACAGAGATCCTACATGAGGAGTAAGTGCACAGTGACTCCTGTTGTTGACTTTACAAATTGACACTCCTGTTTATGGCATCAATAATCTCCCTATGCACCAGTCATGAGTTTCCAAGGCTATGGAAGCCCCTTGAGTTCTCCGACTCTTATCTTGTTTAGACAAGGTCATAGTAAAAGTGGAGGTTCTCTCCTCCCTTCAGAGAAAGGCACCTCCCTCTTTGTAGACCTGTTCTTTCCACTGGGATCTCACTCACAGAGATCTTTTTGCCAGAGTGCCTTGGCTTTCCATGCCTGAAATACTCTCATGGGCTTTTCAGCCAGATCCGAGTGCCTTTAGGGCTGATTCTGAGGCCAGAGTGCTATTTAGGACATCTGCCATTCTATGAGTCTGCTGAGTATCTCACTTCCCATGTTGGATCACTCTCCCCTTTATTTATTCTATCGGTTAGTGTTAGCAGATACTAGACTTGTTTATGTGCTCCCTTTGACTCTTAGTCCTTTCATTATGATCAATTGTGAACTGAAATTGATCAATTGGAATAGTGAGATGGCATTGACACATGCCACCTTGATGGGATTGAATTGGAATCCCCTGGTATGTTTCCAACTCCACCAATTGGGGCAAGTCAGCCCGAGCATGCCCCAAATTATACATCTCTTCCCTCTCTTATTCCCACTTTTATGTTTAACAGGGATCACATTTCAGTTAATTTTCAACACTTAAGAATAACTGTGTGATAATTACAGAATGAAACCAGTCATATTAAGTAGAACAGACAAAAAAAATACTATGAGGGATAATATATTAAGTTGTCCATTAGCAGTCAGGGCTATGCTGATCAAGTCACCATTTCCCATAGTGTCCATTTCACTTCAGGAGGTTTCCTTTTTGGTGTTCAGTCAGTTGTCACCGATCAGGGAGAACATATGGTATTTGTCCCTTTGGGACTGGCTTAATTCACTCAGCATGATGTGTTCCAGATTCCTCCATTTTGTTGCAAATGACTGGATTTCATTGTTTCTTACTGCGGTATAGTATTCTAAAGAATACATATCCCATAATTTCTTTATCCAGTCTACCGTTGATGGGCATTTAGGTTGGTTCCAGGTCTTGGCTATTGTGAATTGTGCTGCAATAAACATTAGGGTGCAGACCGCATTTTTCTTTATCAATTTAAACTCCTTTGGGTAAATTCCAAGGAGTGGGATGGCTGGGTCGAACGGTAGGGTTATATTCAGGTTTCTGAGGAATCTCCAGACTGATTTCCATAGTGGCTTGACCAGTTTGCATTCCCACCAACAGTGGGTTAGTGTCCCTTTTTCCCCACATCCTCTCCAGCATCTATTGTTGGTAGATTTCTGTAGGTGAGCCATTCTAACCGGGGTGAATTTCTGGAAAAGACCCGGGAGGCACAGACAGTCAAAGCCAAAATCAACTATTGGGATTGCATCAAATTGAGAAGTTTCTGTACTGCAAAAGAAACAGTCAGGAGAGAGAAGAGACAACCAACAGAATGGGAAAAATATTTGCAAACTATGCAACAGATAAAGGGTTAATAACCAGAATCTACAAAGAGATCAAGAAACTCCACAAAAACAAAACCAACAACCCACTTAAGAGATGGGCCAAGGACTTCAATAGACATTTTTCAAAAGAGGAAATCCAAATGGCCAACAGGCACATGAAAAAATGTTCACGGTCACTAGCAATCAGGGAAATGCAAATCAAAAGCACAATGAGGTTTCACCTCACCCCGGTTAGAATGGCTCACATACAGAAATCAATGCATTTTATCATGTAAGTTTTTGTTTTTAGCTGCCAAACGCTAATTGGTTCCACCTGGAGTCAAATCCTCCACACATTCGAGTTTTCTAGGAAGAAAGCTCCAGAAACCTGAGAAAACATGATATTTCTTTCTGTAAACATGACATTGGATGCATTTGCCGAACAGGAAGATTGTGCTTTTCTCCAAAACCACGTTCACGGTGATTTTTGGTTAAATTTCATCTGAAATCCACAACAATTTGTGCAGATACTCCTGGATGAAAACAAAACTATCTGGTGATTTTAGCTATCTCAATCCCAGATCTTGCTACAGCCTCTGTGTGTGTTTGTGTTTTCTGGACATTCTCTATGGAATTTATGGTTTTGAATGCATTTCAGCAGGAACCTTTTTGTTTTCTGCTGGCAAAGGCTAATTTGTTCCACCTGGAGTCAAATACTCCACACATTCGAGTTTTCTAGGAAGAAAGCTTCAGAAACCTGAGAAAACATGATATTTCTTTCTGTAAACATGACATTGGATGCATTTGCCGAACAGGAAGATTGTGCTTTTCTCCAAAACCACTTTCACGGTGATTTTTGGTTAAATTTCACCCAAAATCCACAACAATTTGTCCAGATACTCCTGGATGAAAACAAAACTATCTGGTGTGTTGTGGCTATCTCAATCCCAGGTCTTGCTACAGCCTCTGTGTGTGTTTGTGTTTTCAGCACATTCTCTATGGACTTTACGGTTTTGAATGCATTGTAGCAGGACCCTTTTTGTTTTCAGCTGGCAAATGCTAATTGGTTCCACCTGGAGTCAAATCCACCACACATTCGTGTTTTCTAGGAAGAAAGCTTCAGAAACCTGAGAAAACATGATATTTCTTTCTGTAAACATGACATTGGATGCATTTGCCGAACCGGAAGATTGTGCTTTTCCCCAAAATCACTTTCACGGTGATTTTTTGGTTAAATTTCACTTCAAAACTACAACAATTTGTCCAGATACTCCTGGATGAAAACAAAACTATCTGGTGTGTTGTGGCAATCTCAATCCCAGATCTTGCTACAGCCTCTGTGTTTGTCTGTGTTTTCTGGACATTCTCTATGGACTTTACGGTTTTGAATGCATTGTAGCAGGACCCTTTTTTTTTCTGCTGGCAAATGCTAATTGGTTCCACCTGGAGTCAAATCCTCCACAGATTCGAGTTTTCTAGGAAGAAAGCTTCAGAAACCTGAGAATACATGATATTTCTTTCTGTAAACATGACATTGGATGCATTTGCCGAACAGGCAGATTGTGCTTCTCTCCAAAACCACTTTCACGGTGATTTTTTGTTTAAATTTCACCCGAAATCCACAACAATTTGTCCAGATACTCCTGGATGACAACAAAACTCTATGGTGTGTTGTGGCTATCTGAATCCCAGATCTTGCTACAGCCTCTGTGTTTGTTTGTGTTTTCTGGACATTCTCTATGGACTTTATTGTTTTGAATGCATTTTAGCAGGACCCATTTGTTTTCTGCTAGGAAACGCTAATTGGTTCCACCTGAAGTCAAATCCTCCACACATTCGAGTTTTCTAGGAAGAAAGCTTCAGAAAACTGAGAAAACATGATATTTGTTTCTGTACCAATGACATTGGACGCATTTCCCGAACAGGCAGATTGTGCTTTTCTCCAAAACAAATTTCATGGTGTTTTTTTCGTTAAATTTCACCCGAAATCCACCTCAATTTGTCCAGATACTCCTGGATGACAACAGAACTATCTGGTGTGTTGTGGCTTTCTCAATCCCAGATCTTGCTACAGCCTCTGTGTTTGTGTTTTCTGGACATTCTCTATGGACTTTACGGTTTTGAATGCATTTTAGCATGTAAGTTTTTGTTTTCTGCTGGCAAATGCTAATTGGTTCCACCTGGAGTCAAATCCTCCACACATTCGAGTTTTCTAGGAAGAAAGCTCCAGAAACCTGAGAAAACATGATATTTCTTTCTGTAAACATGACATTGGATGCATTTGCCGAACAGGAAGATTGTGCTTTTCTCCAAAACCACTTTGACGGTGATTTTTGGTTGAATTTCACCCGAAATCCACAACAATTTGTCCAGATACTCCTGGATGAAAACAAAACTATCTGGTGATTTGTAGCTATCTCAATCCGAGATCTTGCTACAGCCTCTGTGTGTATTTGTGTTTTCTGGACATTCTCTATGGACTTTACGGTTTTGAATGCATTTTAGCATGTAAGTTTTTGTTTTTAGCTGCCAAACGCTAATTGGTTCCACCTGGAGTCAAATCCACCACACATTCGTGTTTTCTAGGAAGAAAGCTTGAGAAACCTGAGAAAACATGATATTTCTTTCTGTAAACATGACATTGGATGCATTTGCCGAACAGGAAGATTGTGCTTTTCCCCTAAATCACTTTCAAGGGGATTTTTTGGT
Source organism: Oryctolagus cuniculus (assembly GCF_964237555.1). Taxonomy (NCBI): domain Eukaryota; kingdom Metazoa; phylum Chordata; class Mammalia; order Lagomorpha; family Leporidae; genus Oryctolagus; species Oryctolagus cuniculus. The sequence continues at coordinate 120,329,589 of NC_091439.1, forward strand.
TAAATTTCACTTCAAAACTACAACAATTTGTCCAGATACTCCTGGATGAAAACAAAACTATCTGGTGATTTTTAGCTATCTCAATCCCAGATATTGCTACAGCCTCTGTGTGTGTTTGTGTTTTCTGGACATTCTCTATGGACTTTAATGTTTTGAATGCATTTTAGCATTTAAGTTTTTGGTTTCAGCTGGCAAACGCTAATTGGTTCCACCTGGAGTCAAATCCTCCACACATTCGAGTTTTCTAGGAAGAAAGCTTCAGAAACCTGAGAAAACATGATATTTCTTTCTGTAAACATGACATTGGATGCATTTGCCAAACATGAAGATTGTGCTTTTCCCCAAAACCACGTTCACGGTGATTTTTTGGTTACATTTCACTTCAAAACTACAACAATTTGTCCAGATACTCCTGGATGAAAACAAAACTATCTGGTGTGTGTGGCTATCTCAAACCCAGATCTTGCTACAGCCTCTGTGTGTGTTTGTGTTTTCTGGGCATTCTCTGTGGACTTTAAGGTTTTCAATGCATTTTTTTTATCTTTTATTTAATGAATATAAATTTCCAAAGTACGACTCATGTGTTACAATGGCTTTCCCCCCCCTACCGTCCCTCCCACCCACAACCCTCCCCTTTCCCACTCCCTCTCCCCTTCCATTCACATCAAGATTCGTTTTCGATTATCTTAATATACAGAAGATCAGCTTAGTATACCTTAAGTAAGGATTTCAACAGTTTGTTCCCCACAGAAACATAAAGTGAAAAATAATAGATGATTTTTTTTTAAATCATGATGAAATCAGATCAGACCTATTGTCTTGTTTAATCCCAGTGAGAGTCAAGTTGGGAATTGATAATTTCTTTTTTTTTTTTTTTACAGAAGATCAGTTTAATGTACGTTAAGTAAAGATTTCAATCGTTTGCACCCCCATAGAAACACAAAGTGAAATATACTGTTTGAGTACTCGTTATAGCATTAAGCCTCAGTGTACAGCACATTAAGGACAGAGATCCTACATGAGGAGTAAGTGCACAGTGACTCCTGTTGTTGACTTTACAAATTGACACTCCTGTTTATGGCATCAATAATCTCCCTATGCACCAGTCATGAGTTTCCAAGGCTATGGAAGCCCCTTGAGTTCTCCGACTCTTATCTTGTTTAGACAAGGTCATAGTAAAAGTGGAGGTTCTCTCCTCCCTTCAGAGAAAGGCACCTCCCTCTTTGTAGACCTGTTCTTTCCACTGGGATCTCACTCACAGAGATCTTTTTGCCAGAGTGCCTTGGCTTTCCATGCCTGAAATACTCTCATGGGCTTTTCAGCCAGATCCGAGTGCCTTTAGGGCTGATTCTGAGGCCAGAGTGCTATTTAGGACATCTGCCATTCTATGAGTCTGCTGAGTATCTCACTTCCCATGTTGGATCACTCTCCCCTTTATTTATTCTATCGGTTAGTGTTAGCAGATACTAGACTTGTTTATGTGCTCCCTTTGACTCTTAGTCCTTTCATTATGATCAATTGTGAACTGAAATTGATCAATTGGAATAGTGAGATGGCATTGACACATGCCACCTTGATGGGATTGAATTGGAATCCCCTGGTATGTTTCCAACTCCACCAATTGGGGCAAGTCAGCCCGAGCATGCCCCAAATTATACATCTCTTCCCTCTCTTATTCCCACTTTTATGTTTAACAGGGATCACATTTCAGTTAATTTTCAACACTTAAGAATAACTGTGTGATAATTACAGAATGAAACCAGTCATATTAAGTAGAACAGACAAAAAAAATACTATGAGGGATAATATATTAAGTTGTCCATTAGCAGTCAGGGCTATGCTGATCAAGTCACCATTTCCCATAGTGTCCATTTCACTTCAGGAGGTTTCCTTTTTGGTGTTCAGTCAGTTGTCACCGATCAGGGAGAACATATGGTATTTGTCCCTTTGGGACTGGCTTAATTCACTCAGCATGATGTGTTCCAGATTCCTCCATTTTGTTGCAAATGACTGGATTTCATTGTTTCTTACTGCGGTATAGTATTCTAAAGAATACATATCCCATAATTTCTTTATCCAGTCTACCGTTGATGGGCATTTAGGTTGGTTCCAGGTCTTGGCTATTGTGAATTGTGCTGCAATAAACATTAGGGTGCAGACCGCATTTTTCTTTATCAATTTAAACTCCTTTGGGTAAATTCCAAGGAGTGGGATGGCTGGGTCGAACGGTAGGGTTATATTCAGGTTTCTGAGGAATCTCCAGACTGATTTCCATAGTGGCTTGACCAGTTTGCATTCCCACCAACAGTGGGTTAGTGTCCCTTTTTCCCCACATCCTCTCCAGCATCTATTGTTGGTAGATTTCTGTAGGTGAGCCATTCTAACCGGGGTGAATTTCTGGAAAAGACCCGGGAGGCACAGACAGTCAAAGCCAAAATCAACTATTGGGATTGCATCAAATTGAGAAGTTTCTGTACTGCAAAAGAAACAGTCAGGAGAGAGAAGAGACAACCAACAGAATGGGAAAAATATTTGCAAACTATGCAACAGATAAAGGGTTAATAACCAGAATCTACAAAGAGATCAAGAAACTCCACAAAAACAAAACCAACAACCCACTTAAGAGATGGGCCAAGGACTTCAATAGACATTTTTCAAAAGAGGAAATCCAAATGGCCAACAGGCACATGAAAAAATGTTCACGGTCACTAGCAATCAGGGAAATGCAAATCAAAAGCACAATGAGGTTTCACCTCACCCCGGTTAGAATGGCTCACATACAGAAATCAATGCATTTTATCATGTAAGTTTTTGTTTTTAGCTGCCAAACGCTAATTGGTTCCACCTGGAGTCAAATCCTCCACACATTCGAGTTTTCTAGGAAGAAAGCTCCAGAAACCTGAGAAAACATGATATTTCTTTCTGTAAACATGACATTGGATGCATTTGCCGAACAGGAAGATTGTGCTTTTCTCCAAAACCACTTTCACGGTGATTTTTGGTTAAATTTCATCTGAAATCCACAACAATTTGTGCAGATACTCCTGGATGAAAACAAAACTATCTGGTGATTTTAGCTATCTCAATCCCAGATCTTGCTACAGCCTCTGTGTGTGTTTGTGTTTTCTGGACATTCTCTATGGAATTTATGGTTTTGAATGCATTTCAGCAGGAACCTTTTTGTTTTCTGCTGGCAAAGGCTAATTTGTTCCACCTGGAGTCAAATACTCCACACATTCGAGTTTTCTAGGAAGAAAGCTTCAGAAACCTGAGAAAACATGATATTTCTTTCTGTAAACATGACATTGGATGCATTTGCCGAACAGGAAGATTGTGCTTTTCTCCAAAACCACTTTCACGGTGATTTTTGGTTAAATTTCACCCAAAATCCACAACAATTTGTCCAGATACTCCTGGATGAAAACAAAACTATCTGGTGTGTTGTGGCTATCTCAATCCCAGGTCTTGCTACAGCCTCTGTGTGTGTTTGTGTTTTCAGCACATTCTCTATGGACTTTACGGTTTTGAATGCATTGTAGCAGGACCCTTTTTGTTTTCAGCTGGCAAATGCTAATTGGTTCCACCTGGAGTCAAATCCACCACACATTCGTGTTTTCTAGGAAGAAAGCTTCAGAAACCTGAGAAAACATGATATTTCTTTCTGTAAACATGACATTGGATGCATTTGCCGAACCGGAAGATTGTGCTTTTCCCCAAAATCACTTTCACGGTGATTTTTTGGTTAAATTTCACTTCAAAACTACAACAATTTGTCCAGATACTCCTGGATGAAAACAAAACTATCTGGTGTGTTGTGGCAATCTCAATCCCAGATCTTGCTACAGCCTCTGTGTTTGTCTGTGTTTTCTGGACATTCTCTATGGACTTTACGGTTTTGAATGCATTGTAGCAGGACCCTTTTTTTTTCTGCTGGCAAATGCTAATTGGTTCCACCTGGAGTCAAATCCTCCACACATTCGAGTTTTCTAGGAAGAAAGCTTCAGAAACCTGAGAAAACATGATATTTCTTTCTGTAAACATGACATTGGATGCATTTGCCCAACAGGAAGATTGTGCTTTACTCCAAAACCACTTTCACGGTGATTTTTGGTTAAATTTTACCCGAAATCCACAACAATTTGTTCAGATACTCCAGGATGAAAACAAAACTATCTGGTGTGTTGTGGCTATCTCAATCCCAGATCTTGCGACAGCCTCTGTGTGTGTTTGTGTTTTCTGGACATTCTCTATAGACTTTACGGTTTTGAATGCATTTTAGCATGTAAGTTTTTGTTTTCAGCTGCCAAACGCTAATTGGTTCCACCTGGAGTCAAGTCCGCCACACATTCGAGTTTTCTTGGAAGAAAGCTCCAGAAACCTGAGAAAACATGATATTTCTTTCTGTAAACATGACATTGGATGCATTTGCCGAACAGGAAGATTGTGCTTTTCTCCAAAACCACGTTCACGGTGATTTTTTTGGTTAAATTTCACTTCAAAACTAAAACAATTTGTCCAGATACTCCTGGATGACAACAATACTATCTGGTGTGTTGTGGCTACCTCAATCCCAGATCTTGCTACAGCCTCTGTGTGTGTTTGTTTGTTCTGGACATTCTCTATGGACTTTACGGTTTTGAATGCATTTTAGCATGTAAGTTTTTGTTTCCAGCTGGCAAAGTCTAATTGGTTCCACCTGGAGTCAAATCCTCCACACATTCGAGTTTTCTAGGAAGAAAGCTTCAGAAACCTGAGAAAACATGATATTTCTTTCTGTAAACATGACATTGGATGCATTTTCCGAACAGGAAGATTGTGCTTTTCTCCAAAACCACTTTCACGGTGATTTTTTGGTTAAATTTCACTTCAAAACTAAAACAATTTGTGCAGATACTCCTGGATGAAAACAAAGATATCTGGTGATTTTTAGCTATCTGAATCCCAGATCTTGCTACAGCCTCTGTGTGTGTTTGTGTTTTCTGGACATTCTCAGTGGAATTTACGGTTTGAAAGAATTTTAGCATGTAAGTTTTTTTTTTTTTTTACCTGCTAAACACTAACTGATTCCACCTGGAGTCAAATCCTCCTCACATTCGAGTTTTCTAGGAAGGAAGCCTCAGAAACCTGAGAAAACATGATATTTCTTTCTGTAAACATGACATTGGATGCATTTGCCGAACCGGAAGATTGTGCTATTCTCCAAAACCACTTTCCCGGTGATTTTTTTGTTAAATTTTTCTTCAAAACTACAGCAATTTGTCCTGATACTCCTGGATGAAAGCAAAACTATCTGGTGTGTTGTGGCTATCTCAATCTCAGATCTTGCTACAGCCTCTGTGTGTGTTTGTGTTTTCTGTACATTCTCTATGGACTTTAAGGTTTTGAATGCATTTTAGCAGGAACCTTTTTGTTTTCTGCTGGCAAACGCTAATTGGTTCCACCTGGAGTCACATCCTCCACACATTCGAGTTTTCTAGGAAGAAAGCTTCAGAAACCTGAGAAAACATGATATTTCTTTCTGTAAACATGACATTGGATGCATTTGCCGAACAGGAAGATTGTGCTTTTCTCCAAAACCACTTTCACGGTGATTTTTTGGTTAAATTTTACTTCAACACTACAACAATTTGTCCAGATACTCCTGAATGAAAACAAAACTATCTGGTGTGTTGTGGCTATCTCAATCCGAGATCTTGCTACAGCCTCTGTGTGTGTTTGTGTTTTCTGGACATTCTCTATGGACTTTAAGGTTTTGAATGCATTTTAGGAGGAACCTTTTTGTTTTCTGCTGGCAAACGCTAATTGTTTCCACCTGGAGTCAAATCCTGCACACATTCGAGTTTTCTAGAAAGAAAGCCTCAGAAACCTGAGAAAACATGATATTTCTTCCTGTAAACATGACATTGGATGCATTTCCCGAACAGGAAGATTGTGCTTTTCTCCAAAACCACTTTCACGGGGATTTTTGGTTAAATTTCACCCGAAATCCACAACAATTTGTCCAGATACTCCTGGATGACAACGAAACTATCTGGTGTGTTGTGGCTATCTCAATCCCAGATCTTGCAACAGCCTCTGTGTTTGTGTTTTCTAGACATTCTCTATGGACTTTACAGTTTTGAATGCATTTTAGAATGTAAAGTTTTGTTTTTAGCTGCCAAACGCTAATTGGTTCCACCTGGAGTCAAATCCTCCACACATTCGAGTTTTCTAGGAAGAAAGCTTCAGAAACCTGAGAAAACATGATATTTCTTTCTGTAAACATGACATTGGATGCATTTGCTGAACAGGAAGATTGTGCTTTTCTCCAAAACCACTTTCACGGTGATTTTTGGTTAAATTTCACCCGAAATCCACCACAATTTGTCCAGATACTCGTGGATGACAACAAAACTATCTGGTGTGTTGTGGCTATCTCAATCCCAGATCTTGCTACAGCCTCTGTGTTCGTTTGTGTTTTCTGGACATTCTCAATGCAATTTACGGTTTGAAAGAATTTTAGCATGTAAGTTTTTTTTTTTTTTTTTACCTGCTAAACACTAACTGGTTCCACCTGGAGTCAAATCCACCTCACATTCGAGTTTTCTAGGAAGGAAGCTTCAGAAACCTGAGAAAACATGATATTTCTTTCTGTAAACATGACATTGGATGCATTTGCCGAACCGGAAGATTGTGCTATTCTCCAAAACCACTTTCCCGGTGATTTTTTTGTTAAATTTTTCTTCAAAACTACAGCAATTTGTCCAGATACTCCTGGATGAAAACAAAACTATCTGGTGTGTTGTGGCTATCTCAATCTCAGATCTTGCTACAGCCTCTGTGTGTGTTTGTGTTTTCTGGACATTCTCTATGGACTTTAAGGTTTTGAATGCATTTTAGCAGGAACCTTTTTGTTTTCTGCTGGCAAACGCTAATTGGTGCTACCTGGAGTCAAATCCTCCACACATTCGAGTTTTCTATGAAGAAAGCTTCAGAAACCTGAGAAAACATGATATTTCTTTCTGTAAACATGACATTGGATGCATTTGCCGAGCAGGAAGATTGTGCTTTTCTCCAAAACCACTTTCATGGTGATTTTTTGGTTCAATTTCACTTCAAAACTATAACAATTTGTCCACATATTCGTGGATGAAAACAAAACTATCTGGTGTGTTGTGGCTATCTCAATCCCAGATCTTCCTACAGCCTCAGTGTGTGTTTGTGTTTTCTGGACATTCTCTATGGACTTTATGGTTTGGAATGCATTTTAGCATGTAAGTTTTTGTTTTCAGCTTACAAATGCTAATTGGTTCCACCTGGAGTGAAATCCACCACACATTCGAGTTTTCTAGGAAGAAAGCTTCAGAAACCTGAGAGAACATGATATTTGTATTTGTAAACATGACATTGGGTGCATTTGCCGAACAGGAATATTGTGCTTTTCTCCAAAACCACTTTCACGGTGATTTTTGGTTAAATTTCCCCCGAAATCCACAACAATTTGTCCAGATACTCCTGGATGAAAACAAAACTATCTGGTGTGTTGTGGGTATCTCAATCCCAGATCTTCCCACAGCCTCTGTGTTTGTTTGTGTTTTCTGGACATTCTCTATGGACTTTACGGTTCTGAATGCATTTTAGCAGGACCCTTTTTGTTTTCTGCTGACAAATGCTAATTGTTCCACCTGGAATGAAATCCGCCACACATTCGACTTTTCTAGGAAGAAAGCTTCAGAAACCTGAGAAAACATGATATTTCTTTCTGTAAACATGACATTGGATGCATTTGCCGAACAGGAAGATTGTGCTTTTCTCCAAAACCACTTTCACGGTGATTTTTTATTAAAATTCACCCGAAATCCACAACAAATATTCCAGATACTCCTGGATGAAAACAAAACTATCTGGTGTGTTGTGGCTATCTCAATCCCAGATCTTGCTACAGCCTCAGTGTGTGTTTGTGTTTTCTGGACATTCTCTATGGACTGTACGGTTTTGAATGCATTTTAGCATGTAAGTTTTTGTTTTTAGCTGCCAAATGCTAATTGGTTCCACCTGGAGTCAAATCCTCCACACATTCGAGTTTTCTAGAAAGAAAGCTCCAGAAACCTGAGAAGAAATCAAATATGTATTTGTAAACATGACATTGGATGCATTTGCTGAAAAGGAAGATTGTGCTTTTCTCCAAAACCACTTTCACGGTGATTTTTGGTTAAATTTCACCCGAAATCCACAAGAATTTATCCAGATACTCCTGGATGATACCAAAACTATCTGGTGATTTTTCGCTATCTCAATCCCAGATCTTGCTACAACCTCTGTGTGTGTTTGTGTTTTCTGGACATTCTCAATGGACTTTTCGGTTTTGAATGCATTTTAGCAGGACCTTTTTTGTTTTTAGCTGCCAAACGCTAATTGGTTCCACCTGGAGTCAAATCCTCCACACATTCGAGTTTTCTAGGAAGAAAGCTTCAGAAGCCTGAAAAACATGATATTTCTTTCTGTAAATATGGCATTGGATGCATTTGCTGAAAAGGAAGATTGTGCTTTTCTCCAAAACCACTTTCACGGTGATTTTTTGGTTAAATTTCACTTCAAAACTACAATTTGTCCAGATGCTCCTGGATGAAAACAAAACTATCTGGTGTGTTGTGGCTATCTCAATCCGAGATCTTGCTACAGCCTCTGTGTGTGTTTGTGTTTTCTGGACATTTTCTATGGACTTTAAGTTTTTGAATGCATTTTAGCAGGATCCTTTTTGTTTTCTGCTGGCAAACGCTAATTGGTTCCACCTGGAGTCAAATACTCCACACATTCGAGTTTTCTAGGAAGAAAGCTTCAGAAACCTGAGAAAACATGATATTTCTTTCTGTAAACATGACATTGGATGCATTTGCCAAACAGGAAGATTGTGCTTTTCTCCAAAACCACTTTCACGGTGATTTTTGGTTAAATTTCACCCGAAATCCGCAAGAATTTGTCCAGAAACTCCTGCATGAAAACAAAACTGTCTGGTAATTTTTAGCTATCTCAATCCGAGATCTTGCTACAGCCTCTGTGTGTGTTTGTGTTTTCTGGAGATTCTCTATGGACTTTAAGGTTTTGAATGCATTTTAGCATGTAAGTTTTTGTTTTCAGTTGCCAAACCCTAATTGGTTCGACCTGAAGTCAAATCCTCCACACATTCGAGTTTTCTAGGAAGAAAGCTTCAGAAACCTGAGAAAACATGATATTTCTTTCTGTAAACATGACGTTGGATGCATTTCCCGAACAGGAGGATTGTGCTTTTCTCCAAAACCACTTTCACGGTGATTTTTTGGTTAAATTTCACTTCAAAACTACAACAATTTGTGCAGATACTCCTGGATGAAAACAAAACTATCTGGTGTGTTGTGGCTATCTCAATCCCACATCTTGCTACAGCCTCTGTGTGTCTTTGTGTTTTCAGGACATTCTCTACGGACTTTACGGTTTTGAATGCATTTTAGCATGTAAGTTTTTGTTTTCAGCTGCCAAACGCTAATTGGTTCCACCTGGAGTCAAGTCCGCCACACATTCGAGTTTTCTAGGAAGAAAGCTTCAGAAACCTGAGAAAACATGATATTTCTTTCTGTAAACATGACATTGGATGCATTTTCCGAACAGGAAGATTGTGCTTTTCTCCAAAACCACTTTCACGGTGATTTTTTGGTTAAATTTCACTTCAAAACTACAACAATTTGTCCAGATACTCCTGGATGAAAACAAAACTATCTGGTGATTGGTAGCTATCTCAATCCCAGATCTTGCTACAGCCTTTGTGTTTGTTTGTGTTTTCTGGACATTCTCTATGGACTTTACCGTTTTGAATGCATTTTAGCAGGACCCTTTTTGTTTTCTGCTGGCAAACGCTAATTGGTTCCACCTGGAGTCAAATCCTCCACACATTCGAGTTTTCTAGGAAGAAAGCTTCAGAAGCCTGAGAAAACATGATATTTCTTTCTGTGAACATCACATTGGATGCATTTGCTGAAAATAAAGATTGTGCTTTTCTCCAAAACCACTTTCACGGTGATTTTTGGTTAAATTTAACCCGAAATCCGCAACAGTTTGTCCAGATACTCCTGGATGAAAACAAAACTATCTGGTGTGTTGTGGCTATATCAATCCCAGATCTTGCTGCATCCTCTGTGTTTGTTTGTGTTTTCTGGACATTCTATATGGACTTTATGGGTTTGAATGCATTTTAGCATGTAAGTTTTTCTTTTCACCTGCGAAACTCTAATTGGTTCCACCTGGAGTGAAATCCGCCACACATTCGAGTTTTCTAGGAAGAAAGCTTCAGAAACCTGAGAAAACGTGATATTTCTTTCTGTAAACATGACATTGGATGCATTTTCCGAACAGGAAGATTGTGCTTTTCTCCAAAACCACTTTCACGGTGATTTTTGGTTAAATTTCACCCGAAATCCACACGAATTTGTTCAGATACTCCTGGACGAAAACAAAACTATCTGGTGATTTGTAGCTATCTCAATCCGAGATCTTGCTACAGCCTCTGTGTGTGTTTGTGTTTTCTGGACATTCTCTATGGACTTTAAGGTTCTGAATGCATTTTAGCAGGACACTTTTTGTTTTCTCCTGGCAAACGCTAATTGGTTCCACCTGGAGTCAAATCCTCCACACATTCGAGTTTTCTAGGAAGAAAGCTCCAGAAACCTGAGAAAACATGATATTTCTTTCTGTAAACATGACATTGGATGCATTTGCCAAACAGGAAGATTGTGCTTTTCTCCAAAACCACTTTCACGGTGTATTTTGGTTAAATTTCATCCAAAATCCACAACAATTTGTCCAGATACTCCTGGATGAAAACAAAACTATCTGGTGTGTTGTGGCTATCTCAATCCCACATCTTGCTACAGCCTCTGTGTTTGTTTGTGTTTTCTGGACATTCTCTATGGACTTGAAATTTATGAATGCATTTTAGCATGTAAGTTTTTGTTTTTAGCTGCCAAATGCTAATTGGTTCCACCTGGAGTCAAATCCTCCACACATTCGAGTTTTCTAGGAAGAAAGCTTCAGAAACCTGAGAAAACGTGATATTTCTTTCTGTAAACATGACATTGGATGCATTTTCCGAACAGGAAGATTGTGCTTTTCTCCAAAACCACTTTCACGGTGATTTTTGGTTAAATTTCACCCGAAATCCACAAGAATTGGTCCAAATACTAATGGATGGAAACAAAAGTATCTGGTGATTTTTAGCTATCTCAATCCCAGATCTTGCTACAGCCTCTGTGTGTGTTGTTTTTTCTGGACATTCTCTATGGACTTTACGGTTTTGAATGCATTTTAGCAGGACCCTTTTTCTTTTCAGCTGGTAAACGCTAATTCGTTCCACCTGGAGTCAATTCCTCCACACATTCGAGTTTTCTAGGAAGAAAGCTTCAGAAACCTGAGAAAACCAGATATTTCTTTCTGTAAACATGACATTGGATGCATTTGCCGAACAGGAAGATTGTGCTTTTCTCCAAAACCACTTTCACGGTGATTTTTGGTTAAATTTCACCCGAAATCCACAAGAATAGGTCCAAATACTACTGGATGAAAACAAAACTATCTGGTGATTTTTAGCTATCTAAATCCCAGATCGTCCTACAGCCTCTGTGTGTGTTTGTGTTTTCTGGACACTCTCTATGGAGTTTACGGTTTTGAATGCATTTTAGCAGGACCCTTTTTGTTTTCTGCTGGCAAACGCTAATTGGTTCCACCTGGAGTCAAATCCTCCACACATTTGAGTTTTCTAGGAAGAAAGCTTCAGAAACCTGAGAAAACATGATATTTCTTTCTGTAAACATGACATTGGATGCATTTGCCGAACAGGAAGATTGTGCTTTTCTCCAAAACCACTTTCACGGTGATTTTTTATTAAAATTCACCCGAAATCCACAACAAATTGTCCAGATACTCCTGGATGAAAACAAAACTATCTGGTGTGTTGTGGCTATCTCAATCCCAGATCTTGCTGCATCCTCTGTGTTTGTTTGTGTTTTCTGGACATTCTATATGGACTTTATGGGTTTGAATGTATTTTAGCATGTAAGTTTTTGCTTTCAGCTGCCAAACTCTAATTGGTTCCACCTGGAATGAAATCCGCCACACATTCGAGTTTTCTAGGAAGAAAGCTTCAGAAACTGAGAAAACATGATATTTCTTTCTGTAAACATGACATTGGATGCATTTGCCGAACAAGAAGATTGTGCTTTTCTCCAAAAACACTTTCACGGTGATTTTTGGTTAAATTTCACCCGAAATCTACAAGAATTTGTCCAGATACTCCTGGATGACAACAAAACTATCTGGTGTGTTGTGGCTATCTCAATCCCAGATCTTGCTACAGCCTATGTGTTTGTTTGTGTTTTCTGGACATTCTCTATGGACTTTACGGTTTTCAATGCATTTTACCATGTAAGTTTTTCATTTCAACTGCCAAACGCTAATTGGTTCCACATGGAGTCAAGTCCGCCACACATTCGAGTTTTCTAGGAAGAAAGCTTCAGAAACCTGAGAAAACATTATATTTCTTTCTGTAAACATGACATTGGATGCATTTGCTGAACAGGAAGATTGCGCTTTTCTCCAAAACCACTTTCACGGTGATTTTATATTAAATTTCACCCTAAATCCACACCAATTTGTCCAGATACTCCTGGATGAAAACAAAACTATCTGGTGTGTTGTGGCTATCTCAATCCCAGAACATGCGGCAGCCTCTGTGTTTGTTTCGGTTTTCTGGACATTCTACATGGACTTTATGGTTTTGAATGCATTTTAGCATGTAAGGTTTTGTTTTCAGCTGCCAAACTCTGATTGGTTCCACCTGGAGTGAAATCCTCCACACATTCGAGTTTTCTAGGAAGAAAGCTTCAGAAACCTGAGAAAACATGATATTTTTTTCTGTAAACATGACATTGGATGCATTTGCTGAACAGGAAGATTGTGCTTTTCTCCAAAACCACTTTCACGGGGATTTTTGGTTAAATTTCACCCGAAATCCACAAGAATATATCCAGATACTCCTGGATGAAAACAAAACTATCTGGTGATTTTTAGCTATCTCAATCCCAGATCTTGCTACAGCCTCTGTTTGTTTGTGTTTTCTGGACATTCTCTATGGACTTTACAGTTTTGAATGCATTTTAGCATGTAAGGTTTTGTTTTCAGCTGGCAAACGCTAATTGGTTCCACCTGGGGTCAAATCCTGCACACATTCGAGTTTTATAGGAAGAAAGCTTCAGAAACCTGAGAAAACATGATATTTGTTTCTGTAAACATGACATTGGATGCATTTGCTGAACAGGAAGATTGTGCTTTTCTCCAAAACCACTTTCACGGTGATTTTTGGTTAAATTTCACCCGAAATCCACAAGAATTGGTCAAAATACTACTGGATGAAAACAAAACTATCTGGTGATTTTTAGCTATCTCAATCCCCGATCGTCCTACAGCCACTGTGTTTGTTTGTGTTTTCTGGACATTCTCTATGGACTTTACGGTTTTGAATGCATTTTAGCAGGACCCTTTTTGTTTTCTGCTGGCAAACGCTAATTGGTTCCACCTGGAGTCAAATCCTCCACACATTCGAGTTCTCTAGGAAGAAAGCTTCAGAAACCTGAGAAGACATGATATTTCTTTCTGTAAACATGACATTGGATGCATTTGCCGAACAGGAAGATTGTGCTTTTCTCCAAAACCACTTTCACGGTGATTTTTGGGTAAATTTCACCCAAAATCCACAACAATTTGTCCAGATACTCCTGGATGAAAACAAAACTATCTGGTGATTTGTAGCTATCTGAATCCCAGATCTTGCTACAGCCTCTGTGTGTGTTTGTGTTTTCTGGACATTCTCTATGGACTTTACGGTTTTGAATGCATTTTAGCATGTAAGTGTTTGTTTTCAGCTGCCAAACCCTAATTGGTTGCACCTGGAGTCAAATCCTCCACACATTCGAGTTTTCTAGGAATAAAGTTTCAGAAACCTGATAAAACATGATATTTCTTTCTGTAAACATCATATTGATTGCATTTGCCGAACAGGAAGATTGTGCTTTTCTCCAAAACCACTTTCATGGTGATTTTTTGGTTAAATTTCACTTCAAAACTACAACAATTTGTCCAGATACTCCTGGATGAAAACAAAACTATCTGGTGTGTTGTGGCTATCTCAATCCCAGATCTTGCTACAGCCTCTGTGTGTGTTTGTGTTTTCTGGACATTCTCTATGGACTTTAAGGTTTTGAATGTATTTTAGAAGGACCTTTTTGATTTTAGCTGCCAAACGCTAATTGGTTCAACCTGGAGTCAAATCCTCCACACACTCGAGTTTTCTAGGAAGAAAGCTCCAAACCTGAGAAAACATGAAATTTGTATTTCTAAACGTGACATTGGATGCATTTGCTGAACAGGAAGATTGTGCTTTTCTCCAAAACTACTTTCTCGGTGATTTTTGGCTAAATTTCACCTGAAATCCACAAGAATTTGTAAAGATACTCCTGGATGAAAACAAAACTATCTGGTGTGTTGTGGCTATCTCAATCCCAGATCTTGCTGCAGCCTCTGTGTTTGTTTGTGTTTTCAGGACATTCTATATTGACTTTATGCTTTGGAATGCATTTTAGCATGTAAGTTTTTGTTTTCAGCTTCCAAACGCTAATTCGTTCCACCTGGAGAGAAATCCGCCACACATTCGAGTTTTCTAGGAAGAAAGCTTCAGAAACCTGAGAAAACATGATATTTCTTTCTGTAAACATGACATTGGATTCATTTGCCGAACAGGAAGATTGTGCTTTTCTCCAAAACCACTTTCACGGTGATTTTTGGTTAAATTTCACCCGAAATCCACAAGAATTGGTCCAAATACTACTGGATGAAAACAAAACTATCTGGTGATTTTTAGCTATCTAAATCCCAGATCGTCCTACAGCCTCTGTGTGTGTTTGTGTTTTCTGGACACTCTCTATGGAGTTTACGGTTTTGAATGCATTTTAGCAGGACCCTTTTTGTTTTCTGCTGGCAAACGCTAATTGGTTCCACCTGGAGTCAAATCCTCCACACATTCGAGTTTTCTAGGAAGAAAGCTTCAGAAACCTGAGAAAACATGATATTTCTTTCTGTAAACATGACATTGGATGCATTTGCCGAACAGGAAGATTGTGCTTTTCTCCAAAACCACTTTCACGGTGATTTTTTATTAAAATTCACCCGAAATCCACAACAAATTGTCCAGATACTCCTGGATGAAAACAAAACTATCTGGTGTGTTGTGGCTATCTCAATCCCAGATCTTGCTGCATCCTCTGTGTTTGTTTGTGTTTTCTGGACATTCTATATGGACTTTATGGGTTTGAATGTATTTTAGCATGTAAGTTTTTGCTTTCAGCTGCCAAACTCTAATTGGTTCCACCTGGAATGAAATCTGCCACACATTCGAGTTTTCTAGGAAGAAAGCTTCAGAAACCTGAGAAAACATGATATTTCTTTCTGTAAACATGACATTGGATGCATTTGCCCAACAAGAAGATTGTGCTTTTCTCCAAAAACACTTTCACGGTGATTTTTGGTTAAATTTCACCCGAAATCTACAAGAATTTGTCCAGATACTCCTGGATGACAACAAAACTATCTGGTGTGTTGTGGCTATCTCAATCCCAGATCTTGCTACAGCCTATGTGTTTGTTTGTGTTTTCTGGACATTCTCTATGGACTTTACGGTTTTCAATGCATTTTACCATGTAAGTTTTTCATTTCAGCTGTAAAACGCTAATTGGTTCCACATGGAGTCAAGTCCGCCACACATTCGAGTTTTCTAGGAAGAAAGCTTCAGAAACCTGAGAAAACATTACATTTCTTTCTGTAAACATGACATTGGATGCATTTGCTGAACAGGAAGATTGCGCTTTTCTCCAAAACCACTTTCACGGTGATTTTATATTAAATTTCACCCTAAATCCACACCAATTTGTCCAGATACTCCTGGATGAAAACAAAACTATCTGGTGTGTTGTGGCTATCTCAATCCCAGAACATGCGGCAGCCTCTGTGTTTGTTTCGGTTTTCTGGACATTCTACATGGACTTTATGGTTTTGAATGCATTTTAGCATGTAAGGTTTTGTTTTCAGCTGCCAAACTCTGATTGGTTCCACCTGGAGTGAAATCCTCCACACATTCGAGTTTTCTAGGAAGAAAGCTTCAGAAACCTGAGAAAACATGATATTTTTTTCTGTAAACATGACATTGGATGCATTTGCTGAACAGGAAGATTGTGCTTTTCTCCAAAACCACTTTCACGGGGATTTTTGGTTAAATTTCACCCGAAATCCACAAGAATATATCCAGATACTCCTGGATGAAAACAAAACTATCTGGTGATCTTTAGCTATCTCAATCCCAGATCTTGCTACAGCCTCTGTGTGTTTGTGTTTTCTGGACACTCTCTATGGACTTTACAGTTTTGAATGCATTTTAGCATGTAAGGTTTTGTTTTCAGCTGGCAAACGCTAATTGGTTCCACCTGGGGTCAAATCCTGCACACATTCGAGTTTTATAGGAAGAAAGCTTCAGAAACCTGAGAAAACATGATATTTGTTTCTGTAAACATGACATTGGATGCATTTGCTGAACAGGAAGATTGTGCTTTTCTCCAAAACCACTTTCACGGTGATTTTTGGTTAAATTTCACCCGAAATCCACAAGAATTGGTCAAAATACTACTGGATGAAAACAAAACTATCTGGTGATTTTTAGCTATCTCAATCCCCGATCGTCCTACAGCCACTGTGTTTGTTTGTGTTTTCTGGACATTCTCTATGGACTTTACGGTTTTGAATGCATTTTAGCAGGACCCTTTTTGTTTTCTGCTGGCAAACGCTAATTGGTTCCACCTGGAGTCAAATCCTCCACACATTCGAGTTCTCTAGGAAGAAAGCTTCAGAAACCTGAGAAGACATGATATTTCTTTCTGTAAACATGACATTGGATGCATTTGCCGAACAGGAAGATTGTGCTTTTCTCCAAAACCACTTTCACGGTGATTTTTGGGTAAATTTCACCCAAAATCCACAAGAATTTGTCCAGATACTCCTGGATGAAAACAAAACTATCTGGTGATTTGTAGCTATCTGAATCCCAGATCTTGCTACAGCCTCTGTGTGTGTTTGTGTTTTCTGGACATTCTCTATGGACTTTACGGTTTTGAATGCATTTTAGCATGTAAGTGTTTGTTTTCAGCTGCCAAACCCTAATTGGTTCCACCTGGAGTCAAATCCTCCACACATTCGAGTTTTCTAGGAATAAAGTTTCAGAAACCTGAGAAAACATGATATTTCTTTCTGTAAACATCATATTGATTGCATTTGCCGAACAGGAAGATTGTGCTTTTCTCCAAAACCACTTTCATGGTGATTTTTTGGTTAAATTTCACTTCAAAACTACAACAATTTGTCCAGATACTCCTGGATGAAAACAAAACTATCTGGTGTGTTGTGGCTATCTCAATCCCAGATCTTGCTACAGCCTCTGTGTGTGTTTGTGTTTTCTGGACATTCTCTATGGACTTTAATGATTTGAATGCATTTTAGCAGGACCCTTTTTGTTTTCTGCTGGCAAACGCTAATTGGTTCCACCTGGAGTCAAATCCTCCACACATTCGAGTGTTCTAGGAAGAAAGCTTCAGAAATCTGAGAAAACATGATATTTCTTTCTGTAAACATGACATTGGATGCATTTGCCGAACAGGAAGATTGTGCTTTTCTCCAAAACCACTTTCACGGTGATTTTTGGTTAAATTACACCCGAAATCCACAAAAATTTGTGCAGATACTCCTGGATGAAAACAAAACTATCTGGTGTGTTGTGGCTATCTCAATCCCAGATCTTGCTACAGCCTCAGTGTTTGTTTGTGTTTTCTGGGCATTCTCTATGGACTTTACGGTTTTGAATGCATTTTAGCATGTAAGATTTTGTTTTTAGCTGCCAAACGCTAATTGGTTCCACCTGGAGTCAAATCCTGCACACATTCGAGTTTTCTAGGAAGAAAGCTTCAGAAACCTGAGAAAACATGATATTTGTTTCTGTAAACATGACATTGGATGCATTTGCCGAACAGGAAGATTGGGCTTTTCCCTAAAACTACTTTCACGGTGATTTTTTGGTTAAATTTCACTTCAAAGGTACAACAATTTGTCCAGATACTCCTGGATGAATATAAAACTATCTGGTGTGTTGTGGCTATCTCAATCCCAGATCTTGCTACAGCCTCTGTGTGTGTTTGTGTTTTCTGGACATTCTCTATGGACTTTAAGGTTTTGAATGCATTTTAGCAGGACCCTTTTTGTTTTCTGCTGGCAAACGCTAATTGGTTCCACCTGGAGTCAAATCCTCCACACATTCGAGTTTTCTAGGAAGAAAGCTTCAGAAACCTGAGAAGACATGATATTTCTTTCTGTAAACATGACATTGGATGCATTTGCTGAACAGGAAGATTGTGCTTTTCTCCAAAACCACCTTCACGGTGATTTTTGGTTAAATTTCACCTGAAATCCACACGTATTTGTTCAGATACTCCTGGATGAAAACAAAACTATCTGGTGTGTTGTGGCTATCTCAATCCCAGATCTTGCTACAGCCTCTGTGTGTGTTTGTGTTTTCTGGACATTCTCTATGGACTTTATTTTTTAGAATGCATTTTATCATGTAAGTTTTTGTTTTTAGCTGCCAAACGCTAATTGGTTCCAGCTTTAGTCAAATCCTCCACACATTCGAGTTTTCTAGGAAGAAAGCTTCAGAAACCTGAGAAAACATGACATTTCTTTCTGTAAACATGACATTGGATGCATTTGCCGAACAGGAAGATTGCGCTGTTCTCCAAAACCACTTTCACGGTGATTTTATATTAAATTTCACCCGAAATCCACAACAATTTGTCCAGATACTCCTGGATGAAAACAAAACTATCTGGTGTGTTGTGGCTATCTCAATCCCAGAACTTACGGCAGCCTCGGTGTTTGTTTTCGTTTTCTGGACATTCTCTATGGACTTTACGGTTTTAAATGCATTTTAGCATGTAAGTTTCTGTTTTTAGCTGCCAAACGCTAATTGGTTCCACCTGGAGTCAAATCCTCCACACATTCGAGTTTTCTAGGAAGAAAGCTCCAGAAACCTGAGAAAACATGATATTTCTTTCTGGAAACATGACATTGGATGCATTTGCCGAATAGGAAGATTGTGCTTTTCTCCAAAACCACTTTCACCGTGATTTTTGGTTAAATTCCACCCGAAATCCACAGCAATTTGTCCAGATACTCCTGGATGAAAACAAAACTATCTGGTGTGTTGTGGCTATCTCAATCCCAGATCTTGGTACAGCCTGTGTGTGTGTTTGTGTTTTCCTGACATTCTCTATGGACTTTACGGTTTTGAATGCATTTTAGCATGTAAGTTTTTGTTTTTAGCTGCCAAACGCTAATTGGTTCCACCTGGGGTCAAATCCTGCACACATTCGAGTTTTCTAGGACGAAAGCTCCAGAAACCTGAGAAAACATGATAGTTCTTTCTGTAAACCTGACATTGGATGCATTTGGCGAACAGGAAGATTGTGCTTTTCTCCAAAACCACTTTCACGGTGATTTTTGGTTAAATTTCACCAGAAATCTACAGCAATTTGTGCAGATACTCCTGGATGAAAACAAAACTATCTGGTAATTTTCAGCTATCTCAATCCCAGATCTTGCTACAGCCTCTGTGTGTGTTTGTGTTTTCTGGACATTCTCTATGGAGTTTACGTTTTTGAATGCATTTTAGCAGGACCCTTTTTGTTTTCTGCTGGCAAACGCTAATTGGTTCCACCTGGAGTCAAATCCTCCACACATTCGAGTTTTCTAGGAAGAAAGCTTCAGAAACCTGAGAAGACATGATATTTCTTTCTGTAAACATGACATTGGATGCATTTGCTGAACAGGAAGATTGTGCTTTTCTCCAAAACCACTTTCACGGTGATTTTATATTAAATTTCACCCGAAATCCACACCTATTTGTCCAGATACTCCTGGATGAAAACAAAACTATCTGGTGTGTTGTGGCTATCTCAATCCCAGAACTTGCGGCAGTCTCTGTGTTTGTTTCGGTTTTCTGGACATTCTACATGCACTTTATGGTTTTGAATGCATTTTAGCATGCAAGGTTTTGTTTTCAGCTGCCAAACTCTAATTGGTTCCACCTGGAGTCAAATCCTCCACACATTCGAGTTTTCTAGGAAGAAAGCTTCAGAAACCTGAGAAAACATGATATTTTTTTCTGTAAACATGACATTGGATGCATTTGCCGAACAGGAAGATTGTGCTTTTCTCCAAAACCACTTTCACGGTGATTTTTGGTTAAATTCCACCCGAAATCCACAAGAATATATCCAGATACTCCTGGATGAAATCAAAACTATCTCGTGATCTTTAGCTATCTGAATCCCAGATCTTGCTACAGCCTCTGTGTGTTTGTATTTTCTGGACATTCTCTATGGACTTTACAGTTTTGAATGCATTTTAGCATGTAAGGTTTTGTTTTTGGCTGCCAAACGCTTATTGGTTCCACCTGGGGTCAAATCCTGCACACATTCGAGTTTTCTAGGAAGAAAGCTTCAGAAACCTGAGAAAACATGATATTTCTTTCTGGAAACATGACATTGGATGCATTTGCCAAACAGGAAGATTGTGCTTTTCTCCAAAACCACTTTCACGGTGATTTTTGGTTAAATTCCACCCGAAATCCACAGCAATTTGTGCGGATAATCCTGGATGAAAACAAAACTATCTGGTAATTTTCAGCTATCTCAATCCCAGATCTTGCTACAGCCTCTGTGTGTGTTTGTGTTTTCTGGACATTCTCTATGGACTTTATGGTTTTGAATGCATTTTAGCATGTAAGTTTTTGTTTTTAGCTGCCAAACGCTAATTGGTTCCACCTGGAGTCAAATCATGCACACATTCGAGTTTTCTAGGAAGAAAGCTTCAGAAACCTGAGAAAACGTGACATTTCTTTCTGTAAACATGAAATTGGATGCATTTGCAGAACAGGAAGATTATGCTTTTCTTCAAAAGCACTTTCACGGTGATTTTTTGGTTAAATTTCACCAGGATACTACGACATTTTGTCCAGATACTCCTTTATGAAAACAAAACTATCTGGTGTGTTGTGGCTATCTCAATCCCAGATCTTGCTACAGCCTCTGTGTGTGTTTGTGTTTTCTGGACATTCTCTATGGACTTTAAGGTTTTGAATGTATTTTAGCAGGACCTTTTTCATTTTAGCTGCCAAACGCTAATTGGTTCCACCTGGAGTCAAATCCTCCACACACTCGAGTTTTCTAGGAAGAAAGCTCCAAACCTGAGAAAACATGAAATTTGTATTTCTAAACGTGACATTGGATGCATTTGCTGAACTGGAAGATTGTGCTTTTCTCCAAAACCACTTTCTCGGTGATTTTTGGCTAAATTTCACCTGAAATCCACAAGAATTTGTCCAGATACTCCTGGATGAAAACAAAACTATCTGGTGTGTTGTGGCTATCTCAATCCCAGATCTTGCTGCAGCCTCTGTGTTTGTTTGTGTTTTCAGGACATTCTATATTGACTTTATGCTTTGGAATGCATTTTAGCATGTAAGTTTTTGTTTTCAGCTTCCAAACGCTAATTCGTTCCACCTGGAGTGAAATCCGCCACACATTCGAGTTTTTTAGGAAGAAAGCTTCAGAAACCTGAGAAAACATGATATTTCTTTCTGTAAACATGACATTGGATGCATTTGCCGAACAGGAAGATTGTGCTTTTCTCCAAAACCACTTTCACGGTGATTTTTGGTTAAATTTCACCCGAAAAGCACAACAATTTGTGCAGATACTCCTGGATGAAAACAAAACTATCTGGTGATTTTTAGCTATCTCAATCCCAGATCGTCCTACAGCCACTGTGTGTGTTTGTGTTTTCTGGACATTCTCTATGGAGTTTACGGTTTTGAATGCATTTTAGCAGGACCCTTTTTGTTTTCTGCTGGCAAACGCTAATTGGTTCCACCTGGAGTCAAATCCTCCACACATTCGAGTTTTCTAGGAAGAAAGCTTCAGAAACCTGAGAAGACATGATATTTCTTTCTGTAAACATGACATTGGATGCATTTTCCGAACAGGAAGATTGTGCTTTTCTCCAAAACCACTTTCACGGTGATTTTATATTAAATTTCACCCGAAATCCACACCTATTTGTCCAGATACTCCTGGATGAAAACAAAACTATCTGGTGTGTTGTGGCTATCTCAATCCCAGAACTTGCGGCAGTCTCTGTGTTTGTTTCGGTTTTCTGGACATTCTACATGCACTTTATGGTTTTGAATGCATTTTAGCATGCAAGGTTTTGTTTTCAGCTGCCAAACTCTAATTGGTTCCACCTGGAGTCAAATCCTCCACACATTCGAGTTTTCTAGGAAGAAAGCTTCAGAAACCTGAGAAAACATGATATTTTTTTCTGTAAACATGACATTGGATGCATTTGCCGAACAGGAAGATTGTGCTTTTCTCCAAAACCACTTTCACGGTGATTTTTGGTTAAATTCCACCCGAAATCCACAAGAATATATCCAGATACTCCTGGATGAAATCAAAACTATCTCGTGATCTTTAGCTATCTGAATCCCAGATCTTGCTACAGCCTCTGTGTGTTTGTATTTTCTGGACATTCTCTATGGACTTTACAGTTTTGAATGCATTTTAGCATGTAAGGTTTTGTTTTTAGCTGCCAAACGCTTATTGGTTCCACCTGGGGTCAAATCCTGCACACATTCGAGTTTTCTAGGAAGAAAGCTTCAGAAACCTGAGAAAACATGATATTTCTTTCTGGAAACATGACATTGGATGCATTTGCCAAACAGGAAGATTGTGCTTTTCTCCAAAATCACTTTCACGGTGATTTTTGGTTAAATTCCACCCGAAATCCACAGCAATTTGTGCGGATACTCCTGGATGAAAACAAAACTATCTGGTAATTTTCAGCTATCTCAATCCCAGATCTTGCTACAGCCTCTGTGTGTGTTTGTGTTTTCTGGACATTCTCTATGGACTTTATGGTTTTGAATGCATTTTAGCATGTAAGTTTTTGTTTTTAGCTGCCAAACGCTAATTGGTTCCACCTGGAGTCAAATCATGCACACATTCGAGTTTTCTAGGAAGAAAGCTTTAGAAACCTGAGAAAACATGACATTTCTTTCTGTAAACATGACATTGGATGCATTTGCAGAACAGGAAGATTATGCTTTTCTTCAAAAGCACTTTCACGGTGATTTTTTGGTTAAATTTCACCAGGATACTACGACATTTTGTCCAGATACTCCTGGATGAAAACAAAACTATCTGGTGTGTTGTGGCTATCTCAATCCCAGATCTTGCTACAGCCTCTGTGTTTGTTTGTGTTTTCTGGACATTCTCTATGGACTTTACGGTTTTGAATGCATTTTAGCATGTAAGTTTCTGTTTTTAGCTGCCAAACGCTAATTGGTTGCACCTGGAGTCAAATCCTGCACACATTCGAGTTTTCTAGGAAGAAAGCTCCAGAAACCTGAGAAAACATGACATTTCTTTCTGTGAACATGACATTGGATGCATTTTCCGAACAGGAAGATTGTGCTTTTCTCCAAAACCACTTTCACCGTGATTTTTGGTTAAATTTCACCCGAAATCCACAACAATTTGTCCAGATATTCCTGGATGAAAACAAAACTATCTGGTGTGTTGTGGCTATCTCAATCCCAGATCTTGCTACAGCCTCTGTGTTTGTTTGTGTTTTCTGGACATTCTCTATGGACTTTCCGTTTTTGAATGCATTTTAGCATGTAAGTTTTTGTTTTTAGCTGCCAAACGCTAATTGGTTCCACCTGGAGTGAAATCCTCCACACATTCCAGTTTTCTAGGAAGAAAGCTCCAGAAACCTGAGAAAACATGATAGTTCTTTCTGTAAACATGACATTGGATGCATTTGCCGAACAGGAAGATTGTGCTTTTCTCCAAAACCACTTTCACGGTGATTTTTGGTTAAATTTCACTTCAAAACTACAACAATTTGTCCAGATACTCCTGGATGTAAACAAAACTATCTGGTGTGTTGTGGCTATCTCAATCCCAGATCTTGCAACAGCCTCTGTGTTTGTTTGTGTTTTCTGGACATTCTCTACGGACTTTACGGTTTTGATGCATTTTAGCAGGACCCTTTTTGTTTTTAGCTGCCAAACGCTAATTGGTTACACCTGGAGTCAAATCCTGCACACATTCAAGTTTTCTAGGAAGAAAGCTTCAGAAACCTTAGTAAACATGACATTGGATGCATTTGCCGAACAGGAAGATTGTGCTTTCCTCCAAAACCACTTTCACGGTGATTTTTAGGTTAAATTTCACTTCAAAACTACAACAATTTCTCCAGATATTCCTGGATGAAAACAAAACTATCTGGTAATTTTCAGCTATCTCAATCCCAGATCTTGCTACAGCCTCTGTGTGTGTTTGTGTTTTCTGGACATTCTCTATGGACTTTACAGTTTTGAATGCATTTTAGCATGTAAGTTTTTGTTTTTAGATGCCAAACGCTAATTGGTTCCACCTGGAGTCAAATTCTGCACACATTCGAGTTTCCTAGGAAGAAAGCTCCAGAAACCTGAGAAAACATGATAGTTCTTTCTGTAAACATGACATTGGATGCATTTGCCGAACAGGAAGATTGTGCTTTTCTCCAAAACCACTTTCACGGTGTTTTTTGGTTAAATTTCACTTCAAAACAAAAACAATTTGTCCAGATACTCCTGGATGAAAACAAAACTATCTGGTGTGTTGTGGCTATCTCAATCCCAGAGCATGCTACAGCCTCTGCGGGGTTTGTGTTTTCCTGACATTCTCTATGGACTTTACGGTTTTGAATGCATTTTAGCATGTAAGTTTTTGTTTTTAGCTGCCAAATGCTAATTGGTTCCACCTGGGGTCAAATCCTGCACACATTCGAGTTTTCCAGGAAGAAAGCTTCAGAAACCTGAGAAAACATGATATTTCTTTCTGTAAACATGACATTGGATGCATTTGCCAAACAGGAAGATTGTGCTTTGCTCCAAAACCACTTTCACGGTGATTTTTGGTTAAATTTCACCCGAAATCCACAACAATTTGTCCAGATACTCCTGGATGTAAACAAAACTATCTGGAGATTTTTGGCTATCTCAATCCCAGATCTTGCTACAGCCTCTGTGTTTGTTTGTGTTTTCTGGACATTTTCTACGGACTTTACGGTTTCGATGCATTTTAGCAGGACCCTTTTTGTTTTTAGCTGCCAAACGCTAATTGGTTACACCTGGAGTCAAATCCTGCACACATTCGAGTTTTCTAGGAAGAAGGCTTCAGAAACCTGAGAAAACATGACATTGGATGCATTTGCCGAACAGGAAGATTTTTCTTTCCTCCAAAACCACTTTCAGTGTGATTTTTAGGTTAAAATTCACTTCAAAACTGCAACAATTTGTCCAGATACTCCTGGATGAAAACAAAACTATCTGGTGTGTTGTGGCTATCTCAATCCCAGATCTTGCTACAGCCTCTGTGTTTGTTTGTGTTTTCTGGACATTCTCTATGGACTTTACAATTTTGAATGCATTTTAGCATGTAAGTTTCTGTTTTTAGCTGCCAAACACTGATTGGTTCCACCTGGAGTCAAATCCTCCACACATTCGAGTTTTCTGGGAAGAAAGCTCCAGAAACCAGAGAAAACATGATATTTCTTTCTGTAAACATGACATTGGATGCATTTGCCGAACAGGAAGATTGTGCTTTTCTCCTAAACCACTTTAACGGTGATTTTTGGTTAAATTCCACCCGAAATCCACAACAATTTGTCCAGATACTCCTGGATGAAAACAAAACTATCTGGTGTGTTGTGGCTATCTCAATCCCAGATCTTGCTACAGCCTCTGTGTTTGTTTGTGTTTTACTGACATTCTCTATGGACTTTACAGTTTTGAATGCATTTTAGCATGTAAGTTTTTGTTTTTAGCTGCCAAACGCTAATTGGTTCCACCTGGAGTCAAATTCTGCACACATTCGAGTTTCCTAGGAAGAAAGCTCCAGAAACCTGAGAAAACATGATATTTCTTTCTGTAAACATGACATTGGATGCATTTGCCGAACAGGAAGATTGTGCTTTTCTCCAAAACCACCTTCACGGTTATTTTTGGTTAAATTTCACCCGAAATCCACAACAATTTTCCAGATACTCCTGGATGAAAACAAAACTATCTGGTGTGTTGTGGATATCTCATTCCCAGATCTTGCTACAGCCTCTGTGTGTGTTTGTGTTTTCTGGACATTCTCTGTGGACTTTACAGTTTTGAATGCATTTTAGCATGTAAGTTTTCGTTTTTAGCTGCCAAACGCTAATTGGTTCCACCTGGAGTCAAATCCTGCACACATTCGAGTTTTCTAGGAAGCAAGCTCCAGAAACCTGAGAAAACATGACATTTCTTTCTGTAAACATGAGATTGGATGCATTTACAGAACAGGAAGATTATGCTTTTCTTCAAAACCACTTTCACGGTGATTTTTTGGTTAATTTCACCAGGATACTACGAAATTTTGTCCAGATACTCCTGGATGAAAACAAAACTATCTGGTGTTTGTGGCTATCTGAATCCCAGATCTTGCTACAGCCTCTGTGTTTGTTTGTGTTTTCTGGACATTCTCTATGGACTTTACGGTTTTGAATGCATTTTAGCATGTAAGTTTTTGTTTTTAGCTGCAAAACGCTAATTGGTTCCACCTGGAGTCAAATCCTGCACACATTCGAGTTTTCTAGGAAGAAAGCTCCAGAAACCTGAGAAAACATGATAGTTCTTTCTGTAAACATGACATTGGATGCATTTGCCGAACAGGAAGATTGTGCTTTTCTCCAAAACCACTTTCACGGTGATTTTTTGGTTAATTTCACCAGGATACTACGAAATTTTGTCCAGATACTCCTGGATGAAAACAAAACTATCTGGTGTTTGTGGCTATCTGAATCCCAGATCTTGCTACAGCCTCTGTGTGTGTTTGTGTTTTCTGGACATTCTCTATGGACTTTACGGTTTTGATGCATTTTAGCAGGACCCTTTTTTTTTTAGCTGCCAAACGCTAATTGGTTCCACCTGGAGTCAAATACTGCACACATTCGAGTTTTCTAGGAAGAAAGCTCCAGAAACCTGATAAAACATGATAGTTCTTTCTGTAAACATGACATTGGATGCATTTGCCAAACAGGAAGATTGTGCTTTTCTCCAAAACCCCTTTCATGGTGTATTTTGGTTAAATTTCACCCGAAATCCACAACAATTTGTCCAGATACTCCTGGATGTAAACAAAACTATCTGGTGTGTTGTGGCTATCTCAATCCCAGATCTTGCTACAGCCTCTGTGTTTGTTTCTGTTTTCTGGACATTCTCTATGGACTTTACAATTTTGAATGCATTTTAGCATGTAAGTTTCTGTTTTTAGCTGCCAAACGCTAATTGGTTCCACCTGGAGTCAAATCCTCCACACATTCGAGTTTTCTGGGAAGAAAGCTCCAGAAACCAGAGAAAACATGATATTTCTTTCTGTAAACATGACATTGGATGCATTTGCCGAACAGGAAGATTGTGCTTTTCTCCTAAACCACTTTAACTGTGATTTTTGGTTAAATTCCACCAGAAATCCACAACAATTTGTCCAGATACTCCTGGATGAAAACAAAACTATCTGGTGTGTTGCGGATATCTCATTCCCAGATCTTGCTACAGCCTCTGTGTGTGTTTGTGTTTTCTGGACATTCTCTACGGACTTTACAGTTTTGAATGCATTTTAGCATGTAAGTTTTTGTTTTTAGCTGCCAAACGCTAATTGGTTCCACCTGGAGTCAAATTCTGCACACATTCGAGTTTCCTAGGAAGAAAGCTCCAGAAACCTGAGAAAACATGATAGTTCTTTCTGTAAACATGACATTGGATGCATTTCCCGAACAGGAAGATTGTCCTTTTCTCCAAAACCACTTTCACGGTGATTTTTGGTTAAATTTCACCCGAAATCCACAACAATTTGTGCAGATACTCCTGGATAAAAACAAAACTATCTGGTGATTTTTAGCTATCTCAATCCCAGCTCTTGCTACAGCCTCTGTGTGTGTTTGTGTTTTCTGGACATTCTCTATGGACTTTACGGTTTTGAATGCATTTTAGCATGTAACTTTTTGTTTTTATCTGCCAAACGCTAATGGTTCCACCTGGAGTCAAATCATCCACACATTCGAGTTTTCTAGGAAGAAAGCTCCAGAAACCTGAGAAAACATGATATTTCATTCTCTAAACATGACATTGGATGCACTTGCCGAAGAGGAAGATTGTGTTTTTCTCCCAAACCACTTTCACGGTGATTTTTTTTTAAATTCCACCCGAAATCCACAACAATTTGTCCAGATACTCCTGGATGAAATCAAAACTATCTGGTGTGTTGCGGCTATCTCAATCCCAGATCTTGCTACAGCCTCTGTGTGTGTTTGTGTTTTCTGGACATTCTCTACGGACTTTACAGTTTTGAATGCATTTTAGCATGTAAGTTTTTGTTTTTAGCTGCCAAACGCTAATTGGTTCCACCTGGTGTCAAATCCTGCACACATTCGAGTTTTCCAGGAAGAAAGCTCCAGAAACCTGAGAAAACATGATAGTTCTTTCTGTAAACATGACATTGGATGCATTTACCGAACAGGAAGATTGTCCTTTTCTCCAAAACCACTTTCAAGGTGATTTTTGGTTAAATTTCACCCGAAATCCACAACAATTTGTGCAGATACTCCTGGATAAAAACAAAACTATCTGGTGATTTTTAGCTATCTCAATCCCAGCTCTTGCTACAGCCTCTGTGTGTGTTTGTGTTTTCTGGACATTCTCTATGGACTTTACAGTTTTGAATGCATTTTAGCATGTAAGTTTTTGTTTTTAGCTGCCAAACGATAATTGGTTCCACTTGGAGTCAAATCCTGCACACATTCGAGTTTTCTAGGAAGCAAGCTCCAGAAACCTGAGAAAACATGACATTTCTTTCTGTAAACATGAGATTGGATGCATTTACAGAACAGGAAGATTATGCTTTTCTTCAAAACCACTTTCACGGTGATTTTTTGGTTAATTTCACCAGGATACTACGAAATTTTGTCCAGATACTCCTGGATGAAAACAAAACTATCTGGTGTTTGTGGCTATCTGAATCCCAGATCTTGCTACAGCCTCTGTGTTTGTTTGTGTTTTCTGGACATTCTCTATGGACTTTACGGTTTTGAATGCATTTTAGCATGTAAGTTTTTGTTTTTAGCTGCAAAACGCTAATTGGTTCCACCTGGAGTCAAATCCTGCACACATTCGAGTTTTCTAGGAAGAAAGCTCCAGAAACCTGAGAAAACATGATAGTTCTTTCTGTAAACATGACATTGGATGCATTTGCCGAACAGGAAGATTGTGCTTTTCTCCAAAACCACTTTCACGGTGATTTTTGGTTAAATTTCACTTCAAAACAAAAACAATTTGTCCAGATACTCCTGCATGAAAACAAAACTATCTGGTGTGTTGTGGCTATCTCAATCCCAGATCTTGCTACAGCCTTGTGGTGTTTGTGTTTTCCTGACATTCTCTATGGACTTTACGGTTTTGAATGCATTTTAGCATGTAAGTTTTCGTTTTTAGCTGCCAAACGCTAATTGGTTCCACCTGGATTCAAATCCTCCACACATTCGAGTTTTCTAGGAAGAAAGCTCCAGAAACCTGAGAAAACATGATATTTCTTTCTGTAAACATGACATTGGATGCATTTGCCGAACAGAAAGATTGTGCATTTCTCCAAAACCACTTTCACGGTGATTTTTGGGTTAAATTTCACCCGAAATCCACAACAATTTGTCCAGATACTCCTGGATGTAAACAAAACTATCTGGTGTGTTGTGGCTATCTCAATCCCAGATCTTGCTACAGCCTCTGTGTGTGTTTGTGTTTTCTGGACATTCTCAATGGACTTTACAGTTTTGAATGCATTTTAGCATGTAAGTTTTTGTTTTTAGATGCCAAACGCTAATTGGTTCCACCTGGAGTCAAATTCTGCACACATTCGAGTTTCCTAGGAAGAAAGATCCAGAAACCTGAGAAAACATGATATTTCTTTCTGTAAACATGACATTGGATGCATTTGCCGAACAGGAAGATTGTGCTTTTCTCCAAAACCACTTTCACGGTGATTTTTATTTAAATTTCACTTCAAAACTACAACAATTTGTCCAGATACTCCTGGATGTAAACAAAACTATCTGGTATGTTGTGGCTATCTCAATCCCTGATCTTGCTACAGCCTCTGTGTTTGTTTGTGTTTTCTGGACATTCTCTATGGACTTTACGGTTTTGAATGCATTTTAGCATGTAAGTTTCTGTTTTAAGCTGCCAAACGCTAATTGGTTCCACCTGGAGTCAAATCCTCCACACATTCAAGTTTTCTAGGAAGAAAGCTCCAGAAACCTGAGAAAACATGATATTTCTTTCTGTAAACATGACATTGGATGCATTTGCCGAACAGGAAGATTGTGCTTTTCTCCAAAACCACTTTCACGGTGATTTTTGGTTAAATTTCACCTGAAATCCACAACAATTTGTCCAGATACTCCTGGATGAAAACAAAACTATCTGGTGTGTTGTGGCTATCTCATTCCCAGATCTTGCTACAGCCTCTGTGTGTGTTTGTGTTTCCTGGACATTCTCTATGGACTTTACGGTTTTGAATGCATTTTAGCATGTAAGTTTTTGTTTTTAGCTGCCAAACGCTAATTGGTTCCACCTGGAGTCAAATCCTGCAAACATTCGAGTTTTCTAGGAAGAAAGCTCCAGAAACCTGAGAAAACATGATAGTTCTTTCTGCAAACATGACATTGGATGCATTTGCCGAACAGGAAGATTGTGATTTCCTCCAAAACCACTTTCAGGGTGATTTTTAGGTTAAATTTCACTTCAAAACTACAACAATTTGTCCAGATACTCCTGGATGTAAACAAAACTATCTGGTGTGTTGTGGCTATCTCAATCCCAGATCTTGCTACAGTCTCTGTGTGTGTTTGTGTTTTCTGGACCTTCTCTATGGACTTTACGGTTTTGAATGCATTTTAGCATGTAAGTTTCTGTTTTAAGCTGCCAAACGCTAATTGGTTCCACCTGGAGTCAAATCCTGCACACATTCGAGTTTTCTAGGAAGAAAGCTCCAGAAACCTGAGAAAACATGATATTTCTTTCTGTAAACATGACATTGGATGCATTTGCCGAACAGGAAGATTGTGCTTTTCTCCAAAACCACTTTCACGGTGATTTTTGGTTAAATTCCACCCGAAATCCGCAACAATTTGTCCAGATACACCTAGATGAAAACAAAACTATCTGGTGTGTTGTGGCTATCTCAATCCCAGATCTTGCTACAGCCTCTGTGTTTGTTTGTGTTTTCTGGACATTCTCTATGGATTTGAAAGTTATGAATCCATTTTAGCATGTAAGTTTTTGTTTTTAGCTGCCAAACGCTAATTGGTTCCACCTGGGGTCAAATCCTGCGCACATTTGAGTTTTCTAGGAAGAAAGCTTCAGAAACCTGAGATAACATGATATTTATTTCTTTAAACATGACATTGGATGCATTTGCCGAACAGGAAGATTGTGCTTTTCTCCATAACCACTTTCACGGTGTATTTTGGTTAAATTTCACTTCAAAACTACAACAATTTGTCCAGATACTCCTGCATGTAAGCAAAACTATCTGGTGTGTTGTGGCTATCTCAATCCCAGATCTTGCTACAGCCTCTGTGTTTGTTTGTGTTTTCTGGACATTCTCTATGGACTTGAAAGTTATGAATGCATTTTAGCATGTAAGTTTTTGTTTTTAGCTGCCAAACGCTAATTGGTTCCACCTGGAGTCAAATCCTCCACACATTCGAGTTTTCTAGGAAGAAAGCTCCAGAAACCTGAGAAAACATGATATTTCTTTCTGTAAACATGACATTGGATGCATTTGCCGAACAGGAAGATTGTGCTTTTCTCGAAAACCACTTTCACGGTGATTTTTGGTTAAATTTCACCCGAAATCCACAACAATTTGTCCAGATAATCCTGGATGTAAACAAAACTATCTGGTGTGTTGTGGCTATCTCAATCCCAGATCTTGCTACAGCCTCTGTGTGTGTTTGTGTTTTCTGGACATTCTCTATGGACTTTACGGTTTTGAATGCATTTTAGCATGTAAGTTTCTGTTTTAAGCTGCCAAACGCTAATTGGTTCCACCTGGAGTCAAATCCTGCACACATTCGAGTTTTCTAGGAAGAAAGCTCCAGAAACCTGAGAAAACATGATATTTCTTTCTGTAAACATGACATTGGATGCATTTGCCGAACAGGAAGATTGTGCTTTTCTCCAAAACCACTTTCACGGTGATTTTTGGTTAAATTCCACCCGAAATCCGCAACAATTTGTCCAGATACACCTAGATGAAAACAAAATTATCTGCTGTGTTGTGGCTATCTCAATCCCAGATCTTGCTACAGCCTCTGTGTTTGTTTGTGTTTTCTGGACATTCTCTATGGACTTGAAAGTTATGAATCCATTTTAGCATGTAAGTTTTTGTTTTTAGCTGCCAAACGCTAATTGGTTCCACCTGGGGTCAAATCCTCCACACATTCGAGTTTTCTAGGAAGAAAGCTTCAGAAACCTGAGATAACATGATATTTATTTCCTTAAACATGACATTGGATGCATTTGCCGAACAGGAAGATTGTGCTTTTCTCCATAACCACTTTCACGGTGTATTTTGGTTAAATTTCACTTCAAAACTACAACAATTTGTCCAGATACTCCTGCATGTAAGCAAAACTATCTGGTGTGTTGTGGCTATCTCAATCCCAGATCTTGCTACAGCCTCTGTGTTTGTTTGTGTTTTCTGGACATTCTCTATGGACTTGAAAGTTATGAATGCATTTTAGCATGTAAGTTTTTGTTTTTAGCTGCCAAACGCTAATTGGTTCCACCTGGGGTCAAATCCTGCACACATTCGAGTTTTCTAGGAAGAAAGCTCCAGAAACCTGAGAAAACATGATAGTTCTTTCTGTAAACATGACATTGGATGCATTTGCCGAACAGGAAGATTGTGCTTTTCTCCAAAACCACTTTCACGGTGATTTTTGGTTAAATTTCACCCGAAATCCACAACAATTTGTCCAGATACTCCTGCATGTAAGCAAAACTATCTGGTGTGTTGTGGCTATCTCAATCCCAGATCTTGCTACAGCCTCTGTGTTTGTTTGTGTTTTCTGAACATTCTCTATGGACTTGAAAGTTATGAATCCATTTTAGCATATAAGTTTTTGTTATTAGCTGCCAAACGCTAATTGGTTCCACCTGGGGTCAAATCCTGCACACATTCGAGTTTTCTAGGAAGAAAGCTTCAGAAACCTGAGATAACATGATATTTATTTCTTTAAACATGACATTGGATGCATTTGCCGAACAGGAAGATTGTGCTTTTCTCCAAAACCACTTTCACTGTGTATTTTGGTTAAATTTCACTTCAAAACTACAACAATTTGTCCAGATACTCCTGCATGTAAGCAAAACTATCTGGTGTGTTGTGGCTATCTCAATCCCAGATCTTGCTACAGCCTCTGTGTGTGTTTGTGTTTTCTGGACATTCTCTATGGACTTTACGGTTTTGAATGCATTTTAGCATGTAAGTTTTTGTTTTTAGCTGCCAAACGCTAATTGGTTCCACCTGGAGTCAAATCCTCCACACATTCGAGTTTTCTAGGAAGAAAGCTCCAGAAACCTGAGAAAACATGATATTTCTTTCTGCAAACATGACATTGGATGCATTTGCCGAACAGGAAGATTGTGATTTCCTCCAAAACCACTTTCACGGTGATTTTTAGGTTAAATTTCACTTCAAAACTACAACAATTTGTCCAGATACTCCTGGATGTAAACAAAACTATCTGGTGTGTTGTGGCTATCTCAATCCCAGATCTTGCTACAGCCTCTGTGTGTGTTTGTGTTTTCTGGACACTCTCTATGGACTTTACGGTTTTGAATGCATTTTAGCATGTAAGTTTCTGTTTTAAGCTGCCAAACGCTAATTGGTTCCACCTGGAGTCAAATCCTGCACACATTCGAGTTTTCTAGGAAGAAAGCTCCAGAAACCTGAGAAAACATGATATTTCTTTCTGTAAACATGACATTGGATGCATTTGCCGAACAGGAAGATTGTGCTTTTCTCCAAAACCACTTTCACGGTGATTTTTGGTTAAATTCCACCCGATATCCGCAACAATTTGTCCAGATACACCTAGATGAAAACAAAACTATCTGGTGTGTTGTGGCTATCTCAATCCCAGATCTTGCTACAGCCTCTGTGTTTGTTTGTGTTTTCTGGACATTCTCTATGGACTTTACGGTTTTGAATGCATTTTAGCATGTAAGTTTTTGTTTTTAGCTGCCAAACGCTAATTGGTTCCACCTGGGGTCAAATCCTGCGCACATTTGAGTTTTCTAGGAAGAAAGCTTCAGAAACCTGAGATAACATGATATTTATTTCCTTAAACATGACATTGGATGCATTTGCCGAACAGGAAGATTGTGCTTTTCTCCATAACCACTTTCACGGTGTATTTTGGTTAAATTTCACTTCAAAACTACAACAATTTGTCCAGATACTCCTGCATGTAAGCAAAACTATCTGGTGTGTTGTGGCTATCTCAATCCCAGATCTTGCTACAGCCTCTGTGTTTGTTTGTGTTTTCTGGACATTCTCTATGGACTTGAAAGTTATGAATGCATTTTAGCATGTAAGTTTTTGTTTTTAGCTGCCAAACGCTAATTGGTTCCACCTGGGGTCAAATCCTGCACACATTCGAGTTTTCTAGGAAGAAAGCTCCAGAAACCTGAGAAAACATGATAGTTCTTTCTGTAAACATGACATTGGATGCATTTGCCGAACAGGAAGATTGTGCTTTTCTCCAAAACCACTTTCACGGTGATTTTTGGTTAAATTTCACCCGAAATCCACAACAATTTGTCCAGATACTCCTGCATGTAAGCAAAACTATCTGGTGTGTTGTGGCTATCTCAATCCCAGATCTTGCTACAGCCTCTGTGTTTGTTTGTGTTTTCTGAACATTCTCTATGGACTTGAAAGTTATGAATCCATTTTAGCATATAAGTTTTTGTTATTAGCTGCCAAACGCTAATTGGTTCCACCTGGGGTCAAATCCTGCGCACATTCGAGTTTTCTAGGAAGAAAGCTTCAGAAACCTGAGATAACATGATATTTATTTCTTTAAACATGACATTGGATGCATTTGCCGAACAGGAAGATTGTGCTTTTCTCCAAAACCACTTTCACTGTGTATTTTGGTTAAATTTCACTTCAAAACTACAACAATTTGTCCAGATACTCCTGCATGTAAGCAAAACTATCTGGTGTGTTGTGGCTATCTCAATCCCAGATCTTGCTACAGCCTCTGTGTGTGTTTGTGTTTTCTGGACATTCTCTATGGACTTTACGGTTTTGAATGCATTTTAGCATGTAAGTTTTTGTTTTAAGCTGCCAAACGCTAATTGGTTCCACCTGGAGTCAAATCCTCCACACATTCGAGTTTTCTAGGAAGAAAGCTCCAGAAACCTGAGAAAACATGATATTTCTTTCTGCAAACATGACATTGGATGCATTTGCCGAACAGGAAGATTGTGATTTCCTCCAAAACCACTTTCACGGTGATTTTTAGGTTAAATTTCACTTCAAAACTACAACAATTTGTCCAGATACTCCTGGATGAAAACAAAACTATCTGGTGTGTTGTGGCTATCTCAATCCCAGATCTTGCTACAGCCTCTGTGTTTGTTTGTGTTTTCTGGACACTCTCTATGGACTTTACGGTTTTGAATGCATTTTAGCAGGACCCTTTTTGTTTTTAGCTGCCAAACGCTAATTGGTTCCACCTGGAGTCAAATCCTGCACACATTCGAGTTTTCTAGGAAGAAAGCTCCAGAAACCTGAGAAAACATGATATTTCTATCTGTAAACATGACATTGGATGCATTTGCCGAACAGGAAGATTGTGCTTTTCTCCAAAACCACTTTCACGGTGATTTTTGGTTAAATTCCACCCGAAATCCGCAACAATTTGTCCAGATACACCTAGATGAAAACAAAATTATCTGCTGTGTTGTGGCTATCTCAATCCCAGATCTTGCTACAGCCTCTGTGTTTGTTTGTGTTTTCTGGACATTCTCTATGGACTTGAAAGTTATGAATCCTTTTTAGCATGTAAGTTTTTGTTTTTAGCTGCCAAACGCTAATTGGCTCCACCTGGGGTCAAATCCTGCGCACATTCGAGTTTTCTAGGAAGAAAGCTTCAGAAACCTGAGATAACATGATATTTCTTTCTTTAAACATGACATTGGATGCATTTGCCGAACAGGAAGGTTGTGCTTTTCTCCAAAACCACTTTCACGGTGTATTTTGGTTAAATTTCACTTCAAAACTACAACAATTTGTCCAGATACTCCTGCATGTAAGCAAAACTATCTGGTGTGTTGTGGCTATCTCAATCCCAGATCTTGCTACAGCCTCTGTGTTTGTTTGTGTTTTCTGGACATTCTCTATGGACTTTACGGTTTTGAATGCATTTTAGCATGTAAGTTTTTGTTTTTAGCTGCCAAACGCTAATTGGTTCCACCTGGAGTCAAATCCTGCACACATTCGAGTTTTCTAGGAAGAAAGCTCCAGAAACCTGAGAAAACATGATATTTCTTTCTGCAAACATGATATTGGATGCATTTGCCGAACAGGAAGATTGTGATTTCCTCCAAAACCACTTTCAGTTTGATTTTTAGGTTAAATTTCACTTCAAAACTACAACAATTTGTCCAGATACTCCTGGATGTAAACAAAACTATCTGGTGTGTTGTGGCTATCTCAATCCCAGATCTTGCTACAGCCTCTGTGTTTGTTTGTGTTTTCTGGACACTCTCTATGGACTTTACGGTTTTGAATGCATTTTAGCAGGACCCTTTTTGTTTTTAGCTGCCAAACGCTAATTGGTTCCACCTGGAGTCAAATCCTGCACACATTCGAGTTTTCTAGGAAGAAAGCTCCAGAAACCTGAGAAAACATGATATTTCTATCTGTAAACATGACATTGGATGCATTTGCCGAACAGGAAGATTGTGCTTTTCTCCAAAACCACTTTCACGGTGATTTTTGGTTAAATTCCACCCGAAATCCGCAACAATTTGTCCAGATACACCTAGATGAAAACAAAATTATCTGCTGTGTTGTGGCTATCTCAATCCCAGGTCTTGCTACAGCCTCTGTGTTTGTTTGTGTTTTCTGGACATTCTCTATGGACTTGAAAGTTATGAATCCATTTTAGCATGTAAGTTTTTGTTTTTAGCTGCCAAACGCTAATTGGCTCCACCTGGGGTCAAATCCTGCGCACATTCGAGTTTTCAAGGAAGAAAGCTTCAGAAACCTGAGAAAACATGATATTTATTTCTTTAAACATGACATTGGATGCATTTGCCGAACAGGAAGGTTGTGCTTTTCTCCAAAACCACTTTCACGGTGTATTTTGGTTAAATTTCACTTCAAAACTACAACAATTTGTCCAGATACTCCTGCATGTAAGCAAAACTATCTGGTGTGTTGTGGCTATCTCAATCCCAGATCTTGCTACAGCCTCTGTGTTTGTTTGTGTTTTCTGGACATTCTCTATGGACTTTACGGTTTTGAATGCATTTTAGCATGTAAGTTTTTGTTTTTAGCTGCCAAACGCTAATTGGTTCCACCTGGAGTCAAATCCTGCACACATTCGAGTTTTCTAGGAAGAAAGCTCCAGAAACCTGAGAAAACATGATATTTCTTTCTGCAAACATGATATTGGATGCATTTGCCGAACAGGAAGATTGTGATTTCCTCCAAAACCACTTTCAGTTTGATTTTTAGGTTAAATTTCACTTCAAAACTACAACAATTTGTTCAGATACTCCTGGATGTAAACAAAACTATCTGGTGTGTTGTGGCTATCTCAATCCCAGATCTTGCTACAGCCTCTGTGTGTGTTTGTGTTTTCTGGACATTCTCTATGGACTTGAAAGTTATGAATCCATTTTAGGATGTAAGTTTTTGTTTTTAGCTGCCAAACGCTAATTGGTTCCACCTGGGGTCAAATCCTGCGCACATTCGAGTTTTCTAGGAAGAAAGCTTCAGAAACCTGAGATAACATGATATTTATTTCTTTAAACATGACATTGGATGCATTTGCCGAACAGGAAGATTGTGCTTTTCTCCAAAACCACTTTCACGGTGTATTTTGGTTAAATTTCACTTCAAAACTACAACAATTTGTCCAGATACTCCTCCATGTAAGCAAAATTATCTGGTGTGTTGTGGCTATCTCAATCCCAGATCTTGCTACAGCCTCTGTGTGTGTTTGTGTTTTCTGGACATTCTCTATGGACTTTACGGTTTTGAATGCATTTTAGCATGTAAGTTTCTGTTTTAAGCTGCCAAACGCTAATTGGTTCCACCTGGAGTCAAATCCTGCACACATTCGAGTTTTCTAGGAAGAAAGCTTCAGAAACCTGAGAAAACATGATATTTCTTTCTGTAAACATGACATTGGATGCATTTGCCGAACAGGAAGATTGTGCTTTTCTCCAAAACCACTTTCACGGTGTATTTTGGTTAAATTTCACTTCAAAACTACAACAATTTGTCCAGATACTCCTGGATGAAAACAAAACTATCTGGTGTGTTGCGGCTATCTCAATCCCAGATCTTGCTACAGCCTCTGTGTGTGTTTGTATTTTCTGGACATTCTCTATGGACTTTACAGTTTTGAATGCATTTTAGCATGTAAGTTTTTGTTTTTAGCTGCCAAACGCTAATTGGTTCCACCTGGAGTCAAATCCTCCACACATTCGAGTTTTCTAGGAAGAAAGCTCCAGAAACCTGAGAAAACATGATATTTCTTTCTGCAAACATGACATTGGATGCATTTGCTGAACAGGAAGATTTTGCTTTCCTCCAAAACCACTTTCAGGGTGAATTTTAGGTTAAATTTCACTTCAAAACTACAACAATTTGTCCAAATACTCCTGGAAGTAAACAAAGCTATCTGGTGTGTTGTGGCTATCTCAATCCCGGATGTTGCTACAGACTCTGTGTTTGTTTGTGTTTTCTGGACATTCTCTATGGACTTTAAGGTTTTGAATGCATTTTAGCATGTAAGTTTTTGTTTTTAGCTGCCAAACGCTAATTGGTTCCACCTGGATTCAAATCCTCCACACATTCGAGTTTTCTAGGAAGAAAGCTCCAGAAACCTGAGAAAACATGATATTTCTTTCTGCAAACATGACATTGGATGCATTTGCCGAACAGGAAGATTGTGCTTTCCTCCAAAACCACTTTCAGGGTGAATTTTAGGTTAAATTTCACTTCAAAACTACAACAATTTGTCCAGATACTCCAGGATGAAAACAAAACTATCTGGTGTGTTGTGGCTATCTCAATCCCGGATGTTGCTACAAACTCTGTGTTTGTTTGTGTTTTCTGGACATTCTCTATGGACTTTAAGGTTTTGAATGCATTTTAGCATGTAAGTTTTTGTTTTTAGCTGCCAAACGCTAACTGGTTCCACCTGGAGTCAAATCCTCCACACATTCAAGTTTTCTAGAAAGAAAGCTCCAGAAACCTGAGAAAACATGATAGTTCTTTCCGTAAACATGACGTTGGATGCATTTGCCGAATAGGAAGATTGTGCTTTCCTCCAAAACCACTTTCACGGTGATTTTTGTTTAAATTCCACCCGAAATCCACAACAATTTGTCCAGATACTCCTGGATGAAAACAAAACTATCTGGTGATTGGTAGCTATCTCAATCCCAGATCTTGCTACAGCCTTTGTGTTTGTTTGTGTTTTCTGGACATTCTCTATGGACTTTACCGTTTTGAATGCATTTTAGCAGGACCCTTTTTGTTTTCTGCTGGCAAACGCTAATTGGTTCCACCTGGAGTCAAATCCTCCACACATTCGAGTTTTCTAGGAAGAAAGCTTCAGAAGCCTGAAAAACATGATATTTCTTTCTGTGAACATCACATTGGAAGCATTTGCTGAAAATAAAGATTGTGCTTTTCTCCAAAACCACTTTCACGGTGATTTTTGGTTAAATTTAACCCGAAATCCGCAACAATTTGTCCAGATACTCCTGGATGAAAACAAAACTATCTGGTGTGTTGTGGCTATCTCAATAACAGATCTTGCCACAGCCTCTGTGTGTTTGTGTTTTCTGGACATTCTCTATGGACTTTATGGTTTAGAATGCAGTTTAGCATGTAAGTTTTTGTTTTCAGCTGCCAAACGCTAATTGGTTCCACCTGGAGTCAAATCCGCCACACATTCGAGTTTTTAGGAAGAAAGCTTCAGAATCATAAGAAAACATGATATTTCTTTCTGTAAACATGACATTGGATGCATTTTCCGAACAGGAAGATTGTGCTTTTCTCCAAAACCACTTTCACGGTGATTTTTGGTTAAATTTCACCCGAAATCCACAACAATTTGTCCAGATACTCCTGGATGAAAACAAAACTATCTGGTGTGTTGTGGCTATATCAATCCCAGATCTTGCTGCATCCTCTGTGTTTGTTTGTGTTTTCTGGACATTCTATATGGACTTTATGGGTTTGAATGCATTTTAGCATGTAAGTTTTTGTTTTCACCTGCGAAACTCTAATTGGTTCCACCTGGAGTGAAATCCGCCACACATTCGAGTTTTCTAGGAAGAAAGCTTCAGAAACCTGAGAAAACATGATATTTCTTTCTGTAAACATGACATTGGATGCATTTGCCGAACAGGAAGATTGTGCTTTTCTCCAAAACCACTTTCACGGTGTATTTTGGTTAAATTTCACTTCAAAACTACAACAATTTGTCCAGATACTCCTGGATGAAAACAAAACTATCTGGTGTGTTGCGGCTATCTCAATCCCAGATCTTGCTACAGCCTCTGTGTGTGTTTGTATTTTCTGGACATTCTCTATGGACTTTACAGTTTTGAATGCATTTTAGCATGTAAGTTTTTGTTTTTAGCTGCCAAACGCTAATTGGTTCCACCTGGAGTCAAATCCTCCACACATTCGAGTTTTCTAGGAAGAAAGCTCCAGAAACCTGAGAAAACATGATATTTCTTTCTGCAAACATGACATTGGATGCATTTGCTGAACAGGAAGATTTTGCTTTCCTCCAAAACCACTTTCAGGGTGAATTTTAGGTTAAATTTCACTTCAAAACTACAACAATTTGTCCAAATACTCCTGGAAGTAAACAAAGCTATCTGGTGTGTTGTGGCTATCTCAATCCCGGATGTTGCTACAGACTCTGTGTTTGTTTGTGTTTTCTGGACATTCTCTATGGACTTTAAGGTTTTGAATGCATTTTAGCATGTAAGTTTTTGTTTTTAGCTGCCAAACGCTAATTGGTTCCACCTGGATTCAAATCCTCCACACATTCGAGTTTTCTAGGAAGAAAGCTCCAGAAACCTGAGAAAACATGATATTTCTTTCTGCAAACATGACATTGGATGCATTTGCCGAACAGGAAGATTGTGCTTTCCTCCAAAACCACTTTCAGGGTGAATTTTAGGTTAAATTTCACTTCAAAACTACAACAATTTGTCCAGATACTCCAGGATGAAAACAAAACTATCTGGTGTGTTGTGGCTATCTCAATCCCGGATGTTGCTACAAACTCTGTGTTTGTTTGTGTTTTCTGGACATTCTCTATGGACTTTAAGGTTTTGAATGCATTTTAGCATGTAAGTTTTTGTTTTTAGCTGCCAAACGCTAACTGGTTCCACCTGGAGTCAAATCCTCCACACATTCAAGTTTTCTAGAAAGAAAGCTCCAGAAACCTGAGAAAACATGATAGTTCTTTCCGTAAACATGACGTTGGATGCATTTGCCGAATAGGAAGATTGTGCTTTCCTCCAAAACCACTTTCACGGTGATTTTTGTTTAAATTCCACCCGAAATCCACAACAATTTGTCCAGATACTCCTGGATGAAAACAAAACTATCTGGTGATTGGTAGCTATCTCAATCCCAGATCTTGCTACAGCCTTTGTGTTTGTTTGTGTTTTCTGGACATTCTCTATGGACTTTACCGTTTTGAATGCATTTTAGCAGGACCCTTTTTGTTTTCTGCTGGCAAACGCTAATTGGTTCCACCTGGAGTCAAATCCTCCACACATTCGAGTTTTCTAGGAAGAAAGCTTCAGAAGCCTGAAAAACATGATATTTCTTTCTGTGAACATCACATTGGAAGCATTTGCTGAAAATAAAGATTGTGCTTTTCTCCAAAACCACTTTCACGGTGATTTTTGGTTAAATTTAACCCGAAATCCGCAACAATTTGTCCAGATACTCCTGGATGAAAACAAAACTATCTGGTGTGTTGTGGCTATCTCAATAACAGATCTTGCCACAGCCTCTGTGTGTTTGTGTTTTCTGGACATTCTCTATGGACTTTATGGTTTAGAATGCAGTTTAGCATGTAAGTTTTTGTTTTCAGCTGCCAAACGCTAATTGGTTCCACCTGGAGTCAAATCCGCCACACATTCGAGTTTTTAGGAAGAAAGCTTCAGAATCATAAGAAAACATGATATTTCTTTCTGTAAACATGACATTGGATGCATTTTCCGAACAGGAAGATTGTGCTTTTCTCCAAAACCACTTTCACGGTGATTTTTGGTTAAATTTCACCCGAAATCCACAACAATTTGTCCAGATACTCCTGGATGAAAACAAAACTATCTGGTGTGTTGTGGCTATATCAATCCCAGATCTTGCTGCATCCTCTGTGTTTGTTTGTGTTTTCTGGACATTCTATATGGACTTTATGGGTTTGAATGCATTTTAGCATGTAAGTTTTTGTTTTCACCTGCGAAACTCTAATTGGTTCCACCTGGAGTGAAATCCGCCACACATTCGAGTTTTCTAGGAAGAAAGCTTCAGAAACCTGAGAAAACATGATATTTCTTTCTGTAAACATGACATTGGATGCATTTGCCGAACAGGAAGATTGTGCTTTTCTCCAAAACCACTTTCACGGTGATTTTTGGATAAATTTCACCCGAAATCCACACGAATTTGTTCAGATACTCCTGGATGAAAACAAAACTATCTGGTGATTTGTAGCTATCTCAATCCGAGATCTTGCTACAGCCTCTGTGTGTGTTTGTGTTTTCTGGACATTCTCTATGGACTTTAAGGTTCTGAATGCATTTTAGCAGGACACTTTTTGTTTTCTCCTGACAAACGCTAATTGGTTCCACCTGGAGTCAAATCCTCCACACATTCGAGTTTTCTAGGAAGAAAGCTCCAGAAACCTGAGAAAACATGATCGTTCTTTCTGTAAACATGACATTGGATGTATTTGCCAAACAGGAAGATTGTGCTTTTCTCCAAAACCACTTTCACGGTGTATTTTGGTTAAATTTCATCCAAAATCCACACCAATTCGTCCAGATACTCCTGGATGAAAACAAAACTATCTGGTGTGTTGTGGCTATCTCAATCCCACATCTTGCTACAGCCTCTGTGTTTGTTTGTGTTTTCTGGACATTCTCTATGGACTTGAAATTTATGAATGCATTTTAGCATGTAAGATTTTGTTTTTAGCTGCCAAATGCTAATTGGTTCCACCTGGAGTCAAATCCTCCACACATTCGAGTTTTCTAGGAAGAAAGCTCCAGAAACCTGAGAAAACATGATAGTTCTTTCTGTAAACATGACATTGGATGCATTTGCTGAAGAGGAAGATTGTGCTTTTCTCCAAAACCACTTTCACGGTGATTTTTTATTAAATTTCACCCGAAATCCACAACAATTTGTCCAGATACTCCTGGATGAAAACAAAACTATCTGGTGTGTTGTGGCTATCTCAATCCCAGATCTTGCTGCATCCTCTGTGTTCGTTTGTGTTTTCTGGACATTCTCTATGGACTTTATGGTTTAGAATGCAGTTTAGCATGTAAGTTTTTGTTTTCAGCTGCCAAACGCTAATTGGTTCCACCTGAAGTCAAATCCTCCACACATTCGAGTTTTCTAGGAAGAAAGCTTCAGAAAACTGAGAAAACATGATATTTGTTTCTGTACCAATGACATTGGATGCATTTCCCGAACAGGCAGATTGTGCTTTTCTCCAAAACAAATTTCATGGTGTTTTTTTCGTTAAATTTCACACGAAATCCACCTCAATTTGTCCAGATACTCCTGGATGAAAACAAAACTATCTGGTGTGTTGTGGCTATATCAATCCCAGATCTTGCTGCATCCTCTGTGTTTGTTTGTGTTTTCTGGACATTCTATATGGACTTTATGGGTTTGAATGCATTTTTGCATGTAATTTTTGTTTTCACCTGCGAAACTCTAATTGGTTCCACCTGGAGTGAAATCCGCCACACATTCGAGTTTTCTAGGAAGAAAGCTTCAGAAACCTGAGAAAACATGATATTTCTTTCTGTAAACATGACATTGGATGCATTTTCCGAACAGGAAGATTGTGCTTTTCTCCAAAACCACTTTCACGGTGATTTTTGGTTAAATTTCACCCGAAATCCACACGAATTTGTTCAGATACTCCTGGATGAAAACAAAACT
Organism: Oryctolagus cuniculus; assembly: GCF_964237555.1. Lineage (NCBI taxonomy): Eukaryota > Metazoa > Chordata > Mammalia > Lagomorpha > Leporidae > Oryctolagus > Oryctolagus cuniculus. The sequence goes on from NC_091439.1 coordinate 120,374,408, forward strand.
ATCTGGTGATTTGTAGCTATCTCAATCCGAGATCTTGCTACAGCCTCTGTGTGTGTTTGTGTTTTCTGGACATTCTCTATGGACTTTAAGGTTCTGAATGCATTTTAGCAGGACACTTTTTGTTTTCTCCTGGCAAACGCTAATTGGTTCCACCTGGAGTCAAATCCTCCACACATTCGAGTTTTCTAGGAAGAAAGCTCCAGAAACCTGAGAAAACATGATATTTCTATCTGTAAACATGACATTGGATGCATTTGCCAAACAGGAAGATTGTGCTTTTCTCCAAAACCACTTTCACGGTGTATTTTGGTTAAATTTCATCCAAAATCCACAACAATTCGTCCAGATAATCCTGGATGAAAACAAAACTATCTGGTGTGTTGTGGCTATCTCAATCCCACATCTTGCTACAGCCTCTGTGTTTGTTTGTGTTTTCTGGACATTCTCTATGGACTTGAAATTTATGAATGCATTTTAGCATGTAAGTTTTTGTTTTTAGCTGCCAAATGCTAATTGGTTCCACCTGGAGTCAAATCCTGCACACATTCGAGTTTTCTAGGAAGAAAGCTCCAGAAACCTGAGAAAACATGATAGTTCTTTCTGTAAACATGACATTGGATGCATTTGCTGAAGAGGAAGATTGTGCTTTTCTCCAAAACCACTTTCACGGTGATTTTTTATTAAATTTCACCCGAAATCCACAACAATTTGTCCAGATACTCCTGGATGAAAACAAAACTATCTGGTGTGTTGTGGCTATCTCAATCCCAGATCTTGCTGCATCCTCTGTGTTTGTTTGTGTTTTCTGGACATTCTCTATGGACTTTATGGGTTTGAATGCAGTTTAGAATGTAAGTTTTTGTTTTCAGCTGCGAAACTCTAATTGGTTCCACCTGGAGTGAAATCCGCCACACATTCGAGTTTTCTAGGTAGAAAGCTTCAGAAACCTGAGAAAACATGATATTTCTTTTTGTAAACATGACATTGGATGCATTTGCCGAACAGGAAAATTGTGCTTTTCTGAAAAACCACTTTCACGGTGATTTTTGTTAAATTTCATCTGATATCCACAAGAATTGGTCCAAATACTAATGGATGGAAACAAAAGTATCTGGTGATTTTTAGCTATCTCAATCCCAGATCTTGCTACAGCCTCTGTGTGTGTTGTTTTTTCTGGACATTCTCTATGGACTTTACGGTTTTGAATGCATTTTAGCAGGACCCTTTTTCTTTTCAGCTGGCAAACGCTAATTCGTTCCACCTGGAGTCAATTCCTCCACACATTCGAGTTTTCTAGGAAGAAAGCTTCAGAAACCTGAGAAAACATGATATTTCTTTCTGTAAACATGACATTGGATGCATTTGCCGAACAGGAAGATTGTGCTTTTCTCCAAAACCACTTTCACGGTGATTTTTGGTTAAATTTCACCCGAAATCCACAAGAATTGGTCCAAATACTCCTGGATGAAAACAAAACTATCTGGTGATTTTTAGCTATCTAAATCCCAGATCGTCCTACAGCCTCTGTGTGTGTTTGTGTTTTCTGGACACTCTCTATGGACTTTACGGTTTTGAATGCATTTTAGCAGGACCCTTTTTGTTTTCTGCTGGCAAACGCTAATTGGTTCCACCTGGAGTCAAATCCTCCACACATTCGAGTTTTCTAGGAAGAAAGCTTCAGAAACCTGAGAAAACATGATATTTCTTTCTGTAAACATGACATTGGATGCATTTGCCGAACAGGAAGATTGTGCTTTTCTCCAAAACCACTTTCACGGTGATTTTTTATTAAAATTCACCCGAAATCCACAACAAATTGTCCAGATACTCCTGGATGAAAACAAAACTATCTGGTGTGTTGTGGCTATCTCAATCCCAGATCTTGCTGCATCCTCTGTGTTTGTTTGTGTTTTCTGGACATTCTATATGGACTTTATGGGTTTGAATGTATTTTAGCATGTAAGTTTTTGCTTTCAGCTGCCAAACTCTAATTGGTTCCACCTGGAATGAAATCCGCCACACATTCGAGTTTTCTAGGAAGAAAGCTTCAGAAACCTGAGAAAACATTATATTTCTTTCTGTAAACATGACATTGGATGCATTTGCCGAACAAGAAGATTGTGCCTTTCTCCAAAAACACTTTCACGGTGATTTTTGGTTAAATTTCACCCGAAATCTACAAGAATTTGTCCAGATACTCCTGGATGACAACAAAACTATCTGGTGTGTTGTGGCTATCTCAATCCCAGATCTTGCTACAGCCTGTGTTTGTTTCGGTTTTCTGGACATTCTACATGGACTTTATGGTTTTGAATGCATTTTAGCATGTAAGGTTTTGTTTTCAGCTGCCAAACTCTGATTGGTTCCACCTGGAGTGAAATCCTCCACACATTCGAGTTTTCTAGGAAGAAAGCTTCAGAAACCTGAGAAAACATGATATTTTTTTCTGTAAACATGACATTGGATGCATTTGCTGAACAGGAAGATTGTGCTTTTCTCCAAAACCACTTTCACGGGGATTTTTGGTTAAATTTCACCCGAAATCCAAAGAATATATCCAGATACTCCTGGATGAAAACAAAACTATCTGGTGATCTTTAGCTATCTCAATCCCAGATCTTGCTACAGCCTCTGTGTGTTTGTGTTTTCTGGACATTCTCTATGGACTTTACAGTTTTGAATGCATTTTAGCATGTAAGGTTTTGTTTTCAGCTGGCAAACGCTAATTGGTTCCACCTGGGGTCAAATCCTGCACACATTCGAGTTTTATAGGAAGAAAGCTTCAGAAACCTGAGAAAACATGATATTTGTTTCTGTAAACATGACATTGGATGCATTTGCTGAACAGGAAGATTGTGCTTTTCTCCAGAACCACTTTCACGGTGATTTTTGGTTAAATTTCACCCGAAATCCACAAGAATTGGTCAAAATACTACTGGATGAAAACAAAACTATCTGGTGATTTTTAGCTATCTCAATCCCCGATCGTCCTACAGCCACTGTGTTTGCTTGTGTTTTCTGGACATTCTCTATGGACTTTACGGTTTTGAATGCATTTTAGCAGGACCCTTTTTGTTTTCTGCTGGCAAACGCTAATTGGTTCCACCTGGAGTCAAATCCTCCACACATTCGAGTTTTCTAGGAAGAAAGCTTCAGAAACCTGAGAAGACATGATATTTCTTTCTGTAAACATGACATTGGATGCATTTGCCGAACAGGAAGATTGTGCTTTTCTCCAAAACCATTTTCACGGTGATTTTTGGGTAAATTTCACCCAAAATCCACAAGAATTTGTCCAGATACTCCTGGATGAAAACAAAACTATCTGGTGATTTGTAGCTATCTGAATCCCAGATCTTGCTACAGCCTCTGTGTGTGTTTGTGTTTTCTGGACATTCTCTATGGACTTTACGGTTTTGAATGCATTTTAGCATGTAAGTGTTTGTTTTCAGCTGCCAAACCCTAATTGGTTCCACCTGGAGTCAAATCCTCCACACATTCGAGTTTTCTAGGAATAAAGTTTCAGAAACCTGAGAAAACATGATATTTCTTTCTGTAAACATCATATTGATTGCATTTGCCGAACAGGAAGATTGTGCTTTTCTCCAAAACCACTTTCATGGTGATTTTTTGGTTAAATTTCACTTCAAAACTACAACAATTTGTCCAGATACTCCTGGATGAAAACAAAACTATCTGGTGTGTTGTGGCTATCTCAATCCCAGATCTTGCTACAGCCTATGTGTTTGTTTGTGTTTTCTGGACATTCTCTATGGACTTTACGGTTTTGAATGCATTTTACCATGTAAGTTTTTCATTTCAGCTGCCAAACGCTAATTGGTTCCACATGGAGTCAAGTCCGCCACACATTCGAGTTTTCTAGGAAGAAAGCTTCAGAAACCTGAGAAAACATGATATTTCTTTCTGTAAACATGACATTGGATGCATTTGCCGAACAAGAAGATTGTGCTTTTCTCCAAAAACACTTTCACGGTGATTTTTGGTTAAATTTCACCCGAAATCTACAAGAATTTGTCCAGATACTCCTGGATGACAACAAAACTATCTGGTGTGTTGTGGCTATCTCAATCCCAGATCTTGCTACAGCCTGTGTTTGTTTCGGTTTTCTGGACATTCTACATGGACTTTATGGTTTTGAATGCATTTTAGCATGTAAGGTTTTGTTTTCAGCTGCCAAACTCTGATTGGTTCCACCTGGAGTGAAATCCTCCACACATTCGTGTTTTCTAGGAAGAAAGCTTCAGAAACCTGAGAAAACATGATATTTTTTTCTGTAAACATGACATTGGATGCATTTGCTGAACAGGAAGATTGTGCTTTTCTCCAAAACCACTTTCACGGTGATTTTTGGTTAAATTTCACCCGAAATCCACAAGAATTGGTCAAAATACTACTGGATGAAAACAAAACTATCTGGTGATTTTTAGCTATCTCAATCCCCGATCGTCCTACAGCCACTGTGTGTGTTTGTGTTTTCTGGACATTCTCTATGGACTTTACGGTTTTGAATGCATTTTAGCAGGACCCTTTTTGTTTTCTGCTGGCAAATGCTAATTGGTTCCACCTGGAGTCAAATCCTCCACACATTCGAGTTTTCTAGGAAGAAAGCTTCAGAAACCTGAGAAGACATGATATTTCTTTCTGTAAACATGACATTGGATGCATTTGCCGAACAGGAAGATTGTGCTTTTCTCCAAAACCACTTTCACGGTGATTTTTGGGTAAATTTCACCCAAAATCCACAACAATTTGTCCAGATACTCCTGGATGAAAACAAAACTATCTGGTGATTTGTAGCTATCTCAATCCCAGATCTTGCTACAGCCTCTGTGTATGTTTGTGTTTTCTGGACATTCTCTATGGACTTTAATGATTTGAATGCATTTTAGCAGGACCCTTTTTGTTTTCTGCTGGCAAACGCTAATTGGTTCCACCTGGAGTCAAATCCTCCACACATTCGAGTGTTCTAGGAAGAAAGCTTCAGAAACCTGAGAAAACATGATATTTCTTTCTGTAAACATGACATTGGATGCATTTGCCGAACAGGAAGATTGTGCTTTTCTCCAAAACCACTTTCACGGTGATTTTTGGTTAAATTACACCAGAAATCCACAAAAATTTGTGCAGATACTCCTGGATGAAAACAAAACTATCTGGTGTGTTGTGGCTATCTCAATCCCAGATCTTGCTACAGCCTCTGTGTGTGTTTGTGTTTTCTGGGCATTCTCTATGGACTTTACGGTTTTGAATGCATTTTAGCATGTAAGATTTTGTTTTTAGCTGCCAAACGCTAATTGGTTCCACCTGGAGTCAAATCCTGCACACATTCGAGTTTTCTAGGAAGAAAGCTTCAGAAACCTGAGAAAACATGATATTTGTTTCTGTAAACATGACATTGGATGCATTTGACGAACAGGAAGATTGGGCTTTTCCCTAAAACTACTTTCACGGTGATTTTTTGGTTAAATTTCACTTCAAAGGTACAACAATTTGTCCAGATACTCCTGGATGAAAATAAAACTATCTGGTGTGTTGTGGCTATCTCAATCCCAGATCTTGCTACAGCCTCTGTGTGTGTTTGTGTTTTCTGGACATTCTCTATGGACTTTAAGGTTTTGAATGCATTTTAGCAGGACCCTTTTTGTTTTCTGCTGGCAAACGCTAATTGGTTCCACCTGGAGTCAAATCCTCCACACATTCGAGTTTTCTAGGATGAAAGCTTCAGAAACCTGAGAAAACATGATATTTCTTTCTGTAAACATGACATTGGATGCATTTGCTGAACAGGAAGATTGTGCTTTTCTCCAAAACCACCTTCACGGTGATTTTTGGTTAAATTTCACCTGAAATCCACACGTATTTGTTCAGATACTCCTGGATGAAAACAAAACTATCTGGTGTGTTGTGGCTATCTCAATCCCAGATCTTGCTACAGCCTCTGTGTGTGTTTGTGTTTTCTGGACATTCTCTATGGACTTTATTTTTTAGAATGCATTTTAGCATGTAAGTTTTTGTTTTTAGCTGCCAAACGCTAATTGGTTCCAGCTTTAGTCAAATCCTCCACACATTCGAGTTTTCTAGGAAGAAAGCTTCAGAAACCTGAGAAAACATGATATTTCTTTCTGTAAACATGACATTGGATGCATTTGCCGAACAGGAAGATTGCGCTGTTCTCCAAAACCACTTTCACGGTGATTTTATATTAAATTTCACCCGAAATCCACAACAATTTGTCCAGATACTCCTGGATGAAAACAAAACTATCTGGTGTGTTGTGGCTATCTCAATCCCAGAACTTACGGCAGCCTCTGTGTTTGTTTTTGTTTTCTGGACATTCTCTATGGACTTTACGGTTTTGAATGCATTTTAGCATGTAAGTTTCTGTTTTTAGCTGCCAAACGCTAATTGGTTCCACCTGGAGTCAAATCCTCCACACATTCCAGTTTTCTAGGAAGAAAGCTCCAGATACCTGAGAAAACATGATATTTCTTTCTGGAAACATGACATTGGATGCATTTGCCGAATAGGAAGATTGTGCTTTTCTCCAAAACCACTTTCACCGTGATTTTTGGTTAAATTCCACCCGAAATCCACAGCAATTTGTCCAGATACTCCTGGATGAAAACAAAACTATCTGGTGTGTTGTGGCTATCTCAATCCCAGATCTTGGTACAGCCTGTGTGTGTGTTTGTGTTTTCCTGACATTCTCTATGGACTTTACGGTTTTGAATGCATTTTAGCATGTAAGTTTTTGTTTTTAGCTGCCAAACGCTAATTGGTTCCACCTGGGGTCAAATCCTGCACACATTCGAGTTTTCTAGGACGAAAGCTCCAGAAACCTGAGAAAACATGATAGCTCTTTCTGTAAACCTGACATTGGATGCATTTGACGAACAGGAAGATTGTGCTTTTCTCCAAAACCACTTTCACGGTGATTTTTGGTGAAATTTCACCAGAAATCCACAGCAATTTGTGCAGATACTCCTGGATGAAAACAAAACTATCTGGTAATTTTCAGCTATCTCAATCCCAGATCTTGCTACAGCCTCTGTGTGTGTTTGTGTTTTCTGGACATTCTCTATGGACTTTATGGTTTTGAATGCATTTTAGCATGTAAGTTTCTGTTTTTAGCTGCCAAACGCTAATTGGTTCCACCTGGAGTCAAATCCTGCACACATTCGAGTTTTCTAGGAAGAAAGCTTCAGAAACCTGAGAAAACATGAAATTTCTTTCTGTAAACATGACATTGGATGCATTTGCAGAACAGGAAGATTATGCTTTTCTTCAAAACCACTTTCACGGTGATTTTTTGGTTAAATTTCACCAGGAATCTACGACATTTTGTCCAGATACTCCTGGATGAAAACAAAACTATCTGGTGTGTTGTGGCTATCTCAATCCCAGATCTTGCTACAGCCTCTGTGTTTGTTTGTGTTTTCTGGACATTCTCTATGGACTTTACGGTTTTGAATGCATTTTAGCATGTAAGTTTTTGTTTTTAGCTGCCAAACGCTAATTGGTTCCACCTGGAGTCAAATCCTCCACACATTCGAGTTTTCTAGGAAGAAAGCACCAGAAACCTGAGAAAACATGACATTTCTTTCTGTAAACATGACATTGGATGCATTTGCCGAACAGGAAGATTGTGCTTTTCTCCAAAACCACTTTCACGGTGATTTTTGGTTAAATTTCACCCGAAATCCACAAGAATTGGTCAAAATACTACTGGATGAAAACAAAACTATCTGGTGATTTTTAGCTATCTCAATCCCCGATCGTCCTACAGCCACTGTGTGTGTTTGTGTTTTCTGGACATTCTCTATGGAGTTTACGGTTTTGAATGCATTTTAGCAGGACCCTTTTTGTTTTCTGCTGGCAAACGCTAATTGGTTCCACCTGGAGTCAAATCCTCCACACATTCGAGTTTTCTAGGAAGAAAGCTTCAGAAACCTGAGAAGACATGATATTTCTTTCTGTAAACATGACATTGGATGCATTTGCCGAACAGGAAGATTGTGCTTTTCTCCAAAACCACTTTCACGGTGATTTTTGGGTAAATTTCACCCAAAATCCACAAGAATTTGTCCAGATACTCCTGGATGAAAACAAAACTATCTGGTGATTTGCAGCTATCTCAATCCCAGATCTTGCTACAGCCTCTGTGTGTGTTTGTGTTTTCTGGACATTCTCTATGGACTTTACGGTTTTGAATGCATTTTAGCATGTAAGTGTTTGTTTTCAGCTGCCAAACCCTAATTGGTTCCACCTGGAGTCAAATCCTCCACACATTCGAGTTTTCTAGGAATAAAGTTTCAGAAACCTGAGAAAACATGATATTTCTTTCTGTAAACATGATATTGATTGCATTTGCCGAACAGGAAGTTTGTGCTTTTATTCAAAACGACTTTCATGGTGATTTTTTGGTTAAATTTCACTTCAAAACTACAACAATTTGTCCAGATACTCGTGGATGAAAACAAAACTATCTGGTGTGTTGTGGCTATCTCAATCCCAGATCTTGCTACAGCCTCTGTGTGTGTTTGTGTTTTCTGGACATTCTCTATGGACTTTAAGGTTTTGAATGTATTTTAGCAGGACCTTTTTGATTTTAGCTGCCAAACGCTAATTGGTTCCACCTGGAGTCAAATCCTCCACACACTCGAATTTTCTAGGAAGAAAGCTCCAAACCTGAGAAAACATGAAATTTGTATTTCTAAACGTGACATTGGATGCATTTGCTGAACAGGAAGATTGTGCTTTTCTCCAAAACCACTTTCTCGGTGATTTTTGGCTAAATTTCACCTGAAATCCACAAGAATTTGTCCAGATACTCCTGGATGAAAACAAAACTATCTGGTGTGTTGTGGCTATCTCAATCCCAGATCTTGCTGCAGCCTCTGTGTTTGTTTGTGTTTTCAGGACATTCTATATTGACTTTATGCTTTGGAATGCATTTTAGCATGTAAGGTTTTGTTTTTAGCTGCCAAACGCTTATTGGTTCCACCTGGGGTCAAATCCTGCACACATTCGAGTTTTCTAGGAAGAAAGCTTCAGAAACCTGAGAAAACATGATATTTCTTTCTGTAAACATGACATTGGATGCATTTGCCGAACAGGAAGATTGTGCTTTTCTCCAAAACCACTTTCACGGTGATTTTTGGTTAAATTTCACCCGAAATCCACAACAATTTGTGCAGATACTCCTGGATGAAAACAAAACTATCTGGTGATTTTTAGCTATCTCAATCCCAGATCGTCCTACAGCCACTGTGTGTGTTTGTGTTTTCTGGACATTCTCTATGGAGTTTACGGTTTTGAATGCATTTTAGCAGGACCCTTTTTGTTTTCTGCTGGCAAACGCTAATTGGTTCCTCCTGGAGTCAAATCCTCCACACATTCGAGTTCTCTAGGAAGAAAGCTTCAGAAACCTGAGAAGACATGATATTTCTTTCTGTAAACATGACATTGGATGCATTTGCTGAACAGGAAGATTGTGCTTTTCTCCAAAACCACTTTCACGGTGATTTTATATTAAATTTCACCCGAAATCCACACCTATTTGTCCAGATACTCCTGGATGAAAACAAAACTATCTGGTGTGTTGTGGCTATCTCAATCCCAGAACTTGCGCCAGCCTCTGTGTTTGTTTCGGTTTTCTGGACATTCTACATGCACTTTATGGTTTTGAATGCATTTTAGCATGCAAGGTTTTGTTTTCAGCTGCCAAACTCTAATTGGTTCCACCTGGAGTCAAATCCTCCACACATTCGAGTTTTCTAGGAAGAAAGCTTCAGAAACCTGAGAAAACATGATATTTCTATCTGTAAACATGACATTGGATGCATTTGCTGAACAGGAAGATTGTGCTTTTCTCCAAAACCACTTTCACGGGGATTTTTGGTTAAATTTCACCCGAAATCCACAAGAATATATCCAGATACTCCTGGATGAAATCAAAACTATCTCGTGATTTTAGCTATCTGAATCCCAGATCTTGCTACAGCCTCTGTGTGTTTGTATTTTCTGGACATTCTCTATGGACTTTACAGTTTTGAATGCATTTTAGCATGTAAGGTTTTGTTTTTAGCTGCCAAACGCTTATTGGTTCCACCTGGGGTCAAATCCTGCACACATTCGAGTTTTCTAGGAAGAAAGCTTCAGAAACCTGAGAAAACATGATATTTCTTTCTGGAAACATGACATTGGATGCATTTGCCAAACAGGAAGATTGTGCTTTTCTCCAAAACCACTTTCACGGTGATTTTTGGTTAAATTCCACCCGAAATCCACAGCAATTTGTGCGGATACTCCTGGATGAAAACAAAACTATCTGGTAATTTTCAGCTATCTCAATCCCAGATCTTGCTACAGCCTCTGTGTGTGTTTGTGTTTTCTGGACATTCTCTATGGACTTGAAAGTTATGAATCCATTTTAGCATGTAAGTTTTTGTTTTTAGCTGCCAAACGCTAATTGGTTCCACCTGGAGTCAAATCATGCACACATTCGAGTTTTCTAGGAAGAAAGCTTCAGAAACCTGAGAAAACATGACATTTCTTTCTGTAAACATGACATTGGATGCATTTGCAGAACAGGAAGATTATGCTTTTCTTCAAAAGCACTTTCACGGTGATTTTTTGGTTAAATTTCACCAGGATACTACGACATTTTGTCCAGATACTCCTGGATGAAAACAAAACTATCTGGTGTGTTGTGGCTATCTCAATCCCAGATCTTGCTACAGCCTCTGTGTTTGTTTGTGTTTTCTGGACATTCTCTATGGACTTTACGGTTTTGAATGCATTTTAGCATGTAAGTTTCTGTTTTTAGCTGCCAAACGCTAATTGGTTGCACCTGGAGTCAAATCCTGCACACATTCGAGTTTTCTAGGAAGAAAGCTCCAGAAACCTGAGAATACATGACATTTCTTTCTGTGAACATGACATTGGATGCATTTGCCGAACAGGAATATTGTGCTTTTCTCCAAAACCACTTTCACCGTGATTTTTGGTTAAATTTCACCCGAAATCCACAACAATTTGTCCAGATATTCCTGGATGAAAACAAAACTATCTGGTGTGTTGTGGCTATCTCAATCCCAGATCTTGCTACAGCCTCTGTGTGTGTTTGTGTTTTCTGGACATTCTCTATGGACTTTACGGTTTTGAATGCATTTTAGCATGTATGTTTTTGTTTTTAGCTGCCAAACGCTAATTGGTTCCACCTGGAGACAAATTCTGCACACATTCGAGTTTCCTAGGAAGAAAGCTCCAGAAACCTGAGAAAACATGATAGTTCTTACTGTAAACATGACATTGGAAGCATTTCCCGAACAGGAAGATTGTGCTTTTCTCCAAAACCACTTTCACGGTGACTTTTGGTTAAATTTCACTTCAAAACAAAAACAATTTGTCCAGATACTCCTGGATGAAAACAAAACTATCTGGTGTGTTGTGGCTATCTCAATCCCAGAGCATGCTACAGCCTCTGTGGGGTTTGTGTTTTCCTGACATTCTCTATGGACTTTACGGTTTTGAATGCATTTTAGCATGTAAGTTTTTGTTTTTAGCTGCCAAATGCTAATGGGTTCCACCTGGGGTCAAATCCTGCACACATTCGAGTTTTCCAGGAAGAAAGCTTCAGAAACCTGAGAAAACATATTTCTTTCTGTAAACATGACATTGGATGCATTTGCCAAACAGGAAGATTGTGCTTTGCTCCAAAACCACTTTCACGGTGATTTTTGGTTAAATTTCACCCGAAATCCACAACAATTTGTCCAGATACTCCTGGATGTATACAAAACTATCTGGAGATTTTTGGCTATCTCAATCCTAGATCTTGCTACAGCCTCTGTGTTTGTTTGTGTTTTCTGGACATTCTCTACGGACTTTACGGTTTTGATGCATTTTAGCAGGACCCTTTTTGTTTTTAGCTGCCAAACGCTAATTGGATACACCTGGAGTCAAATCCTGCACACATTCGAGTTTTCTAGGAAGAAGGCTTCAGAAACCTGAGAAAACATGACATTGGATGCATTTGCCGAACAGGAAGATTTTGCTTTCCTCCAAAACCACTTTCAGGGTGATTTTTAGGTTAAATTTCACTTCAAAACTACAACAATTTGTCCAGATACTCCTGGATGAAAACAAAACTATCTGGTGTGTTGTGGCTATCTCAATGCCAGATCTTGCTACAGCCTCTGTGGTGTTTGTGTTTTCCTGACATTCTCTATGGACTTTACGGTTTTGAATGCATTTCAGCATGTAAGTTTTTGTTTTAACTGCCAAACGCTAATTGGTTCCACCTGGGGTCAAATCCTGCACACATTCGAGTTTTCCAGGAAGAAAGCTCCAGAAACCTGAGAAAACATGATAGTTCTTTCTGTAAACCTGACATTGGATACATTTACCGAAAAGGAAGATTGTCCTTTTCTCCAAAACCACTTTCACGGTGATTTTTGGTTAAATTTCACTTCAAAACTACAACAATTTGTCCAGATACTCCTGGATGTAAACAAAACTATCTGGTGTGTTGTGGCTATCTCAATCCCAGATCTTGCAACAGCCTCTGTGTTTGTTTGTGTTTTCTGCACATTCTCTATGGACTTTACAGTTTTGAATGCATTTTAGCATGTAAGTTTTTGTTTTTAGCTGCCAAACGCTAATTGGATCCACCTGGAGTCAAATTCTGCACACATTCGAGTTTCCTAGGAAGAAAGCTCCAGAAACCTGAGAAAACATGATATTTCTTTCTGTAAACATGACATTGGATGCATTTGCCGAACAGGAAGATTGTGCTTTTCTCCAAAACCACCTTCACGGTTATTTTTGGTTAAATTTCACCCAAAATCCACACCAATTTGTCCAGATACTCCTGGATGAAAACAAAACTATCTGGTGTGTTGTGGGTATCTCATTCCCAGATCTTGCTACAGCCTCTGTGTGTGTTTGTGTTTTCTGGACATTCTCTATGGACTTTACGGTTTTGATGTTTTTTAGCATGTAAGTTTTTGTTTTTAGCTGCCAAACGCTAATTTGTTCCACCTGGAGTCAAATCCTGCACACATTCGAGTTTTCTAGGAAGAAAGCTCCAGAAACCTGAGAAAACATGATAGCTTTCTGTAAACATGACATTGGATGCATTTTCAAACAGGAAGATCGTGCTTTTCTCCAAAACCACTTTCACGGTGATTTTTGGTTAAATTTCACTTCAAAACAAAAACAATTTGTCCAGATACGCCTGGATGAAAACAAAACTATCTGGTGTGTTGTGGCTATCTCAATCCCAGATCTTGCTACATCCTTGTGGTGTTTGTGTTTTCCTGACATTCTCTAGGGACTTTACGGTTTTGAATGCATTTTAGCATGTAAGTTTTTGGTTTTAGCTGCCAAACGCTAACTGGTTTCACCTGGAGTCAAATCCTGCACACATTCGTGTTTTCTAGGAAGAAAGCTTCAGAAACCTGAGAAAACATATTTCTTTCTGTAAACATGACATTGGATGCATTTGCCGAACAGGAAGATTGTGCTTTTCTCCAAAACCACTTTCACGGTGATTTTTATTTAAATTTCACTTCAAAACTACAACAATTTGTCCAGATACTCCTGGATGTAAACAAAACTATCTGGAGATTTTTAGCTATCTCAATCCCAGATCTTCCTACAGCCTCTGTGTTTCTTTGTGTTTTCTGGACATTCTCTACGGACTTTATGGTTTTGATGCATTTTAGCAGGACCCTTTTTGTTTTTAGCTGCCAAACGCTAATTGGTTACACCTGGAGTCAAATCCTGCACACATTCAAGTTTTCTAGGAAGAAAGCTTCAGAAACCTTAGTAAACATGACATTGGATGCATTTGCCGAACAGGAAGATTGTGCTTTCCTCCAAAACCACTTTCACGGTGATTTTTAGGTTAAATTTCACTTCAAAACTACAACAATTTCTCCAGATATTCCTGGATGAAAACAAAACTATCTGGTGTGTTGTGGCTATCTCAATCCCAGATCTTGCTACAGCCTCTGTGTGTGTTTGTGTTTTCTGGACATTCTCTATGGACTTTACAGTTTTGAATGCATTTTAGCATGTAAGTTTTTGTTTTTAGATGCCAAACGCTAATTGGTTCCACCTGGAGTCAAATTCTGCACACATTCGAGTTTCCTAGGAAGAAAGCTCCAGAAACCTGAGAAAACATGATAGTTCTTTCTGTAAACATGACATTGGATGCATTTGCTGAACAGGAAGATTGTGCTTTTCTCCAAAACCACTTTCACGGTGTTTTTTGGTTGAATTTCACTTCAAAACAAAAACAATTTGTCCAGATACTCCTGGATGAAAACAAAACTATCTGGTGTGTTGTGGCTATCTCAATCCCAGATCATGCTACAGCCTCTGTGGGGTTTGTGTTTTCCTGACATTCTCTATGGACTTTACGGTTTTGAATGCATTTTAGCATGTAAGTTTTTGTTTTTAGCTGCCAAATGCTAATTGGTTCCACCTGGGGTCAAATCCTGCACACATTCGAGTTTTCCAGGAAGAAAGCTTCAGAAACCTGAGAAAACATGATATTTCTTTCTGTAAACATGACATTGGATGCATTTGCCAAACAGGAAGATTGTGCTTTGCTCCAAAACCACTTTCACGGTGATTTTTGGTTAAATTTCACCCGAAATCCACAACAATTTGTCCAGATACTCCTGGATGTAAACAAAACTATCCGGAGATTTTTGGCTATCTCAATTCCAGATCTTGCTACAGCCTCTGTGTTTGTTTGTGTTTTCTGGACATTCTCTACGGACTTTACGGTTTTGATGCATTTTAGCAGGACCCTTTTTGTTTTTAGCTGCCAAACGCTAATTGGTTACACCTGGAGTCAAATCCTGCACACATTCGAGTTTTCTAGGAAGAGGGCTTCAGAAACCTGAGAAAACATGACATTGGATGCATTTGCCGAACAGGAAGATTTTGCTTTCCTCCAAAACCACTTTCAGTGTGATTTTTAGGTTAAATTTCACTTCAAAACTGCAACAATTTGTCCAGATACTCCTGGATGAAAACAAAACTATCTGGTGTGTTGTGGCTATCTCAATCCCAGATCTTGCTACAGCCTCTGTGTTTGTTTGTGTTTTCTGGACATTCTCTATGGACTTTACAATTTTGAATGCATTTTAGCATGTAAGTTTCTGTTTTTAGCTGCCAAACACTGATTGGTTCCACCTGGAGTCAAATCCTCCACACATTCGAGTTTTCTGGGAAGAAAGCTCCAGAAACCAGAGAAAACATGATATTTCTTTCTGTAAACATGACATTGGATGCATTTGCCGAACAGGAAGATTGTGCTTTTCTCCTAAACCACTTTAACGGTGATTTTTGGTTAAATTCCACCCGAAATCCGCAACAATTTGTCCAGATACACCTAGATGAAAACAAAACTATCCGGTGTGTTGTGGCTATCTCAATCCCAGATCTTGCTACAGCCTCTGTGTTTGTTTGTGTTTTCCTGACATTCTCTATGGACTTTACAGTTTTGAATGCATTTTAGCATGTAAGTTTTTGTTTTTAGCTGCCAAACGCTAATTGGTTCCACCTGGAGTCAAATTCTGCACACATTCGAGTTTCCTAGGAAGAAAGCTCCAGAAACCTGAGAAAACATGATATTTCTTTCTGTAAACATGACATTGGATGCATTTGCCGAACAGGAAGATTGTGCCTTTCTCCAAAACCACCTTCACGGTTATTTTTGGTTAAATTTCACCCGAAATCCACACCAATTTGTCCAGATACTCCTGGATGAAAACAAAACTATCTGGTGTGTTGTGGATATCTCATTCCCAGATCTTGCTACAGCCTCTGTGTGTGTTTGTGTTTTCTGGACATTCTCTGTGGACTTTACAGTTTTGAATGCATTTTAGCATGTAAGTTTTTGTTTTTAGCTGCCAAACGCTAATTGGTTCCACCTGGAGTCAAATCCTGCACACATTCGAGTTTTCTAGGAAGAAAGCTCCAGAAACCTGAGAAAACATGATAGTTCTTTCTGTAAACATGAGATTGGATGCATTTACAGAACAGGAAGATTATGCTTTTCTTCAAAACGACTTTCATGGTGATTTTTTGGTTAATTTCACCAGGATACTACGAAATTTTGTCCAGATACTCCTGGATGAAAACAAAACTATCTGGTGTTTGTGGCTATCTGAATCCCAGATCTTGCTACAGCCTCTGTGTTTGTTTGTGTTTTCTGGACATTCTCTATGGACTTTACGGTTTTGAATGCATTTTAGCATGTAAGTTTTTGTTTTTAGCTGCAAAACGCTAATTGGTTCCACCTGGAGTCAAATCCTGCACACATTCGAGTTTTCTAGGAAGAAAGCTCCAGAAACCTGAGAAAACATGATAGTTCTTTCTGTAAACATGACATTGGATGCATTTGCCGAACAGGAAGATTGTGCTTTTCTCCAAAACCACTTTCACGGTGATTTTTGGTTAAATTTCACTTCAAAACTACAACAATTTGTCCAGATACTCCTGGATGAAAACAAAACTATCTGGTGTGTTGTGGCTATCTCAATCCCAGATCTTGCTACAGCCTCTGTGTGTGTTTGTGTTTTCTGGACATTCTCTATGGACTTTACGGTTTTGAATGCATTTTAGCATGTAAGTTTTCGTTTTTAGCTGCCAAACGCTAATTGGTTCCACCTGGGGTCAAATCCTGCGCACATTCGAGTTTTCTAGGAAGAAAGCTCCAGAAACCTGAGAAAACATGATATTTCTTTCTGTAAACATGACATTGGATGCATTTGCCGAACAGAAAGATTGTGCATTTCTCCAAAACCACTTTCACGGTGATTTTTGGGTTAAATTTCACCCGAAATCCACAACAATTTGTCCAGATACTCCTGGATGAAAACAAAACTATCTGTTGTGTTGTGGCTATCTCATTCCCAGATCTTGCTACAGCCTCTGTGTGTGTTTGTGTTTCCTGGACATTCTCTATGGACTTTACGGTTTTGATGCATTTTAGCAGGACCCTTTTTGTTTTTAGCTGCCAAACGCTAATTGGTTCCACCTGGAGTCAAATACTGCACACATTCGAGTTTTCTAGGAAGAAAGCTCCAGAAACCTGATAAAACATGATAGTTCTTTCTGTAAACATGACATTGGATGCATTTGCCAAACAGGAAGATTGTGCTTTTCTCCAAAACCCCTTTCATGGTGTATTTTGGTTAAATTTCACCCGAAATCCACAACAATTTGTCCAGATACTCCTGGATGTGAACAAAACTATCTGGTGTGTTGTGGCTATCTCAATCCCAGATCTTGCTACAGCCTCTGTGTTTGTTTGTGTTTTCTGGACATTCTCTATGGACTTTACGGTTTAGAATGCATTTTAGCAGGACCCTTTTTGTTTTTAGCTGCCAAACGCTAATTGGTTCCACCTGGAGTCAAATCCTGCACACATTCGAGTTTTCTAGGAAGAAGGCTTCAGAAACCTGAGAAAACATGACATTGGATGCATTTGCCGAACAGGAAGATTTTGCTTTCCTCCAAAACCACTTTCAGTGTGATTTTTAGGTTAAATTTCACTTCAAAACTGCAACAATTTGTCCAGATACTCCTGGATGAAAACAAAACTATCTGGTGTGTTGTGGCTATCTCAATCCCAGATCTTGCTACAGCCTCTGTGTTTGTTTGTGTTTTCTGGACATTCTCTATGGACTTTACAATTTTGAATGCATTTTAGCATGTAAGTTTCTGTTTTTAGCTGCCAAACACTGATTGGTTCCACCTGGAGTCAAATCCTCCACACATTCGAGTTTTCTGGGAAGAAAGCTCCAGAAACCAGAGAAAACATGATATTTCTTTCTGTAAACATGACATTGGATGCATTTGCCGAACAGGAAGATTGTGCTTTTCTCCTAAACCACTTTAACTGTGATTTTTGGTTAAATTCCACCCGAAATCCACAACAATTTGTCCAGATACTCCTGGATGAAAACAAAACTATCTGGTGTGTTGTGGATATCTCATTCCCAGATCTTGCTACAGCCTCTGTGTGTGTTTGTGTTTTCTGGACATTCTCTGTGGACTTTACAGTTTTGAATGCATTTTAGCATGTAAGTTTTTGTTTTTAGCTGCCAAACGCCAATGGTTCCACCTGGAGTCAAATCATCCACACATTCGAGTTTTCTAGGAAGAAAGCTCCAGAAACCTGAGAAAACATGATATTTCATTCTCTAAACATGACATTGGATGCACTTGCCGAAGAGGAAGATTGTGTTTTTCTCCCAAACCACTTTCACGGTGATTTTTTTTTAAATTCCACCCGAAATCCACAACAATTTGTCCAGATACTCCTGGATGTAAACAAAACTATCTGGTGTGTTGCAGCTATCTCAATCCCAGATCTTGCAACAGCGTCTGTGGTGTTTGTGTTTTCCTGACATTCTCTATGGACTTTATGGTTTTGAATGCATTTTAGCATGTAAGTTTTTGTTTTTAGCTGCCAAACGCTAATTGGTTCCACCTGGTGTCAAATCCTGCACACATTCGAGTTTTCCAGGAAGAAAGCTCCAGAAACCTGAGAAAACATGATAGTTCTTTCTGTAAACATGACATTGGATGCATTTACCGAACAGGAAGATTGTCCTTTTCTCCAAAACCACTTTCACGGTGATTTTTGGTTAAATTTCACCCGAAATCCACAACAATTTGTGCAGATACTCCTGGATAAAAACAAAACTATCTGGTGATTTTTAGCTATCTCAATCCCAGCTCTTGCTACAGCCTCTGTGTGTGTTTGTGTTTTCTGGACATTCTCTATGGACTTTACAGTTTTGAATGCATTTTAGCATGTAAGTTTTAGTTTTTAGCTGCCAAACGGTAATTGGTTCCACCTGGAGTCAAATCCTGCACACATTCGAGTTTTCTAGGAAGCAAGCTCCAGAAACCTGAGAAAACATGACATTTCTTTCTGTAAACATGAGATTGGATGCATTTACAGAACAGGAAGATTATGCTTTTCTTCAAAACCACTTTCACGGTGATTTTTTGGTTAATTTCACCAGGATACTACGAAATTTTGTCCAGATACTCCTGGATGAAAACAAAACTATCTGGTGTTTGTGGCTATATGAATCCCAGATCTTGCTACAGCCTCTGTGTTTGTTTGTGTTTTCTGGACATTCTCTATGGACTTTACGGTTTTGAATGCATTTTAGCATGTAAGTTTTTGTTTTTAGCTGCAAAACGCTAATTGGTTCCACCTGGAGTCAAATCCTGCACACATTCGAGTTTTCTAGGAAGAAAGCTCCAGAAACCTAAGAAAACATGATAGTTCTTTCTGTAAACATGACATTGGATGCATTTGCCGAACAGGAAGATTGTGCTTTTCTCCAAAACCACTTTCACGGTGATTTTTGGTTAAATTTCACTTCAAAACTAAAACAATTTGTCCAGATACTCCTGCATGAAAACAAAACTATCTGGTGTGTTGTGGCTATCTCAATCCCAGATCTTGCTACAGCCTTGTGGTGTTTGTGTTTTCCTGACATTCTCTAGGGACTTTACGGTTTTGAATGTATTTTAGCATGTAAGTTTTCGTTTTTAGCTGCCAAACGCTAATTGGTTCCACCTGGATTCAAATCCTCCACACATTCGAGTTTTCTAGGAAGAAAGCTCCAGAAACCTGAGAAAACATGATATTTCTTTCTGTAAACATGACATTGGATGCATTTGCCGAACAGGAAGATTGTGCTTTTCTCCAAAACCACTTTCACGGTGATTTTTATTTAAATTTCACTTCAAAACTACAACAATTTGTCCAGATACTCCTGGATGTAAACAAAACTATCTGGTATGTTGTGGCTATCTCAATCCCTGATCTTGCTACAGCCTCTGTGTTTGTTTGTGTTTTCTGGACATTCTCTATGGACTTTACGGTTTTGAATGCATTTTAGCATGTAAGTTTCTGTTTTTAGCTGCCAAACGCTAATTGGTTCCACCTGGAGTCAAATACTGCACACATTCGAGTTTTCTAGGAAGAAAGCTCCAGAAACCTGATAAAACATGATAGTTCTTTCTGTAAACATGACATTGGATGCATTTGCCAAACAGGAAGATTGTGCTTTTCTCCAAAACCCCTTTCATGGTGTATTTTGGTTAAATTTCACCCGAAATCCACAACAATTTGTCCAGATACTCCTGGATGTAAACAAAACTATCTGGTGTGTTGTGGCTATCTCAATCCCAGATCTTGCTACAGCCTCTGGTTTTTTTTGTGTTTTCTGGATATTATCTATGGGCTTTACGGTTTTGAATGCATTTTAGCATGTAAGTTTTTGTTTTTAGCTGCCAAACGCTAATTGGATATACCTGGGGTCAAATACTCCACACATTCGAGTTTTCTAGGAAGAAAGCTCCAGAAACCTGATAAAACATGATAGTTCTTTCTGTAAACATGACATTGGATGCATTTCTGAAGAGGAAGATTGTGCTTTTCTCCAAAACCACTTTCACGGTGATTTTTTGTTAAATTTCACTTCAAAACAAAAACAATTTGTGCACATACTCCTGGATGAAAACAAAACTATCTGGTGTGTTGTGGCTATCTCAATCCCAGATCTTGCTACAGCCTCTGTGTTTGTTTGCGTTTTCTGGACATTCTCTATGGACTTGAAAGTTATGAATGCATTTTAGCATGTAAGTTTTTGTTTTTAGCTGCCAAACGCTAATTGGTTCCACCTGGGGTCAAATCCTGCGCACATTCGAGTTTTCTAGGAAGAAAGCTCCAGAAACCTGAGAAAACATGATATTTCTTTCTGTAAACATGACATTGGATGCATTTGCCGAACAGGAAGATTGTGCTTTTCTCCAAAACCACTTTCACGGTGATTTTTGGTTAAATTTCACCCG
Organism: Oryctolagus cuniculus; assembly: GCF_964237555.1. Taxonomy (NCBI): domain Eukaryota; kingdom Metazoa; phylum Chordata; class Mammalia; order Lagomorpha; family Leporidae; genus Oryctolagus; species Oryctolagus cuniculus. Next base: position 120,395,336 of record NC_091439.1, read on the forward strand.
AAATCCACAACAATTTGTCCAGATACTCCTGGATGAAAACAAAACTATCTGTTGTGTTGTGGCTATCTCATTCCCAGATCTTGCTACAGCCTCTGTGTGTGTTTGTGTTTTCTGGACATTCTCTATGGACTTTACGGTTTTGATGCATTTTAGCAGGACCCTTTTTGTTTTTAGCTGCCAAACGCTAATTGGTTCCACCTGGAGTCAAATACTGCACACATTCGAGTTTTCTAGGAAGAAAGCTCCAGAAACCTGATAAAACATGATAGTTCTTTCTGTAAACATGACATTGGATGCATTTGCCAAACAGGAAGATTGTGCTTTTCTCCAAAACCCCTTTCATGGTGTATTTTGGTTAAATTTCACCCGAAATCCACAACAATTTGTCCAGATACTCCTGGATGTGAACAAAACTATCTGGTGTGTTGTGGCTATCTCAATCCCAGATCTTGCTACAGCCTCTGTGTTTGTTTGTGTTTTCTGGACATTCTCTATGGACTTTACGGTTTAGAATGCATTTTAGCAGGACCCTTTTTGTTTTTAGCTGCCAAACGCTAATTGGTTCCACCTGGAGTCAAATCCTGCACACATTCGAGTTTTCTAGGAAGAAGGCTTCAGAAACCTGAGAAAACATGACATTGGATGCATTTGCCGAACAGGAAGATTTTGCTTTCCTCCAAAACCACTTTCAGTGTGATTTTTAGGTTAAATTTCACTTCAAAACTGCAACAATTTGTCCAGATACTCCTGGATGAAAACAAAACTATCTGGTGTGTTGTGGCTATCTCAATCCCAGATCTTGCTACAGCCTCTGTGTGTGTTTGTGTTTTCTGGACATTCTCTATGGACTTTACAATTTTGAATGCATTTTAGCATGTAAGTTTCTGTTTTTAGCTGCCAAACACTGATTGGTTCCACCTGGAGTCAAATCCTCCACACATTCGAGTTTTCTGGGAAGAAAGCTCCAGAAACCAGAGAAAACATGATATTTCTTTCTGTAAACATGACATTGGATGCATTTGCCGAACAGGAAGATTGTGCTTTTCTCCTAAACCACTTTAACGGTGATTTTTGGTTAAATTCCACCCGAAATCCACAACAATTTGTCCAGATACTCCTGGATGAAAACAAAACTATCTGGTGTGTTGTGGATATCTCATTCCCAGATCTTGCTACAGCCTCTGTGTGTGTTTGTGTTTTCTGGACATTCTCTGTGGACTTTACAGTTTTGAATGCATTTTAGCATGTAAGTTTTTGTTTTTAGCTGCCAAACGCTAATTGGTTCCACCTGGAGTCAAATTCTGTACACATTCGAGTTTCCTAGGAAGAAAGCTCCAGAAACCTGAGAAAACATGATAGTTCTTTCTGTAAACATGACATTGGATGCATTTACCGAACAGGAAGATTGTCCTTTTCTCCAAAACCACTTTCACGGTGATTTTTGGTTAAACTTCACCCGAAATCCACAACAATTTGTGCAGATACTCCTGGATAAAAACAAAACTATCTGGTGATTTTTAGCTATCTCAATCCCAGCTCTTGCTACAGCCTCTGTGTGTGTTTGTGTTTTCTGGACATTCTCTATGGACTTTACAGTTTTGAATGCATTTTAGCATGTAACTTTTTGTTTTTATCTGCCAAACGCTAATGGTTCCACCTGGAGTCAAATCATCCACACATTCGAGTTTTCTAGGAAGAAAGCTCCAGAAACCTGAGAAAACATGATATTTCATTCTCTAAACATGACATTGGATGCACTTGCCGAAGAGGAAGATTGTGTTTTTCTCCCAAACCACTTTCACGGTGATTTTTTTTTAAATTCCACCCAAAATCCACAACAATTTGTCCAGATACTCCTGGATGAAAACAAAACTATCTGGTGTGTTGCGGCTATCTCAATCCCAGATCTTGCAACAGCGTCTGTGGTGTTTGTGTTTTCCTGACATTCTCTATGGACTTTATGGTTTTGAATGCATTTTAGCATGTAAGTTTTTGTTTTTAGCTGCCAAACGCTAATTGGTTCCACCTGGTGTCATATCCTGCACACATTCGAGTTTTCCAGGAAGAAAGCTCCAGAAACCTGAGAAAACAGGATAGTTCTTTCTGTAAACATGACATTGGATGCATTTACCGAACAGGAAGATTGTCCTTTTCTCCAAAACCACTTTCACGGTGATTTTTGGTTAAATTTCACCCGAAATCCACAACAATTTGTGCAGATACTCCTGGATAAAAACAAAACTATCTGGTGATTTTTAGCTATCTCAATCCCAGCTCTTGCTACAGCCTCTGTGTGTGTTTGTATTTTCTGGACATTCTCTATGGACTTTACAGTTTTGAATGCATTTTAGCATGTAAGTTTTTGTTTTTAGCTGCCAAACGGTAATTGGTTCCACCTGGAGTCAAATCCTGCACACATTCGAGTTTTCTAGGAAGCAAGCTCCAGAAACCTGAGAAAACATGACATTTCTTTCTGTAAACATGAGATTGGATGCATTTACAGAACAGGAAGATTATGCTTTTCTTCAAAACCACTTTCACGGTGATTTTTTGGTTAATTTCACCAGGATACTACGAAATTTTGTCCAGATACTCCTGGATGAAAACAAAACTATCTGGTGTTTGTGGCTATCTGAATCCCAGATCTTGCTACAGCCTCTGTGTTTGTTTGTGTTTTCTGGACATTCTCTATGGACTTTACGGTTTTGAATGCATTTTAGCATGTAAGTTTTTGTTTTTAGCTGCAAAACGCTAATTGGTTCCACCTGGAGTCAAATCCTGCACACATTCGAGTTTTCTAGGAAGAAAGCTCCAGAAACCTGAGAAAACATGATAGTTCTTTCTGTAAACATGACATTGGATGCATTTGCCGAACAGGAAGATTGTGCTTTTCTCCAAAACCACTTTCACGGTGATTTTTGGTTAAATTTCACTTCAAAACTAAAACAATTTGTCCAGATACTCCTGCATGAAAACAAAACTATCTGGTGTGTTGTGGCTATCTCAATCCCAGATCTTGCTACAGCCTTGTGGTGTTTGTGTTTTCCTGACATTCTCTATGGGCTTTACGGTTTTGAATGCATTTTAGCATGTAAGTTTTCGTTTTTAGCTGCCAAACGCTAATTGGTTCCACCTGGATTCAAATCCTCCACACATTCGAGTTTTCTAGGAAGAAAGCTCCAGAAACCTGAGAAAACATGATATTTCTTTCTGTAAACATGACATTGGATGCATTTGCCGAACAGAAAGATTGTGCATTTCTCCAAAACCACTTTCACGGTGATTTTTGGGTTAAATTTCACCGAAATCCACAACAATTTGTCCAGATACTCCTGGATGTAAACAAAACTATCTGGTGTGTTGTGGCTATCTCAATCCCAGCTCTTACTACAGCCTCTGTGTGTGTTTGTGTTTTCTGGACATTCTCTATGGACTTTACAGTTTTGAATGCATTTTAGCATGTAAGTTTTTGTTTTTAGCTGCCAAACGCTAATTGGTTCCACCTGGAGTCAAATTCTGCACACATTCGGGTTTCCTAGGAAGAAAGATCCAGAAACCTGAGAACACATGATATTTCTTTCTGTAAACATGACATTGGATGCATTTGCCGAACAGGAAGATTGTGCTTTTCTCCAAAACCACTTTCACGGTGATTTTTATTTAAATTTCACTTCAAAACTACAACAATTTGTCCAGATACTCCTGGATGTAAACAAAACTATCTGGTATGTTGTGGCTATCTCAATCCCTGATCTTGCTACAGCCTCTGTGTTTGTTTGTGTTTTCTGGACATTCTCTATGGACTTTACGGTTTTGAATGCATTTTAGCATGTAAGTTTCTGTTTTTAGCTGCCAAACGCTAATTGGTTCCACCTGGAGTCAAATACTGCACACATTCGAGTTTTCTAGGAAGAAAGCTCCAGAAACCTGATAAAACATGATAGTTCTTTCTGTAAACATGACATTGGATGCATTTGCCAAACAGGAAGATTGTGCTTTTCTCCAAAACCCCTTTCATGGTGTATTTTGGTTAAATTTCACCCGAAATCCACAACAATTTGTCCAGATACTCCTGGATGTAAACAAAACTATCTGGTGTGTTGTGGCTATCTCAATCCCAGATCTTGCTACAGCCTCTGTTTTTTTTTGTGTTTTCTGGATATTATCTATGGGCTTTACGGTTTTGAATGCATTTTAGCATGTAAGTTTTTGTTTTTAGCTGCCAAACGCTAATTGGTTCCACCTGGGGTCAAATCCTGCACACATTCGAGTTTTCTAGGAAGAAAGCTCCAGAAACCTGAGAAAACATGATAGTTCTTTCTGTAAACATGACATTGGATGCATTTCTGAAGAGGAAGATTGTGCTTTTCTCCAAAACCACTTTCACGGTGATTTTTGGTTAAATTTCACTTCAAAACAAAAACAATTTGTGCACATACTCCTGGATGAAAACAAAACTATCTGGTGTGTTGTGGCTATCTCAATCCCAGATCTTGCTACAGCCTCTGTGTTTGTTTGCGTTTTCTGGACATTCTCTATGGACTTGAAAGTTATGAATGCATTTTAGCATGTAAGTTTTTGTTTTTAGCTGCCAAACGCTAATTGGTTCCACCTGGGGTCAAATCCTGCGCACATTCGAGTTTTCTAGGAAGAAAGCTCCAGAAACCTGAGAAAACATGATATTTCTTTCTGCAAACATGACATTGGATGCATTTGCCGAACAGGAAGATTGTGCTTTTCTCCAAAACCACTTTCAGGGTGATTTTTAGGTTAAATTTCACTTCAAAACTACAACAATTTGTCCAGATACTCCTGGATGTAAACAAAACTATCTGGTGTGTTGTGGCTATCTCAATCCCAGATCTTGCTACAGTCTCTGTGTGTGTTTGTGTTTTCTGGACCTTCTATATGGACTTTACGGTTTTGAATGCATTTTAGCATGTAAGTTTCTGTTTTAAGCTGCCAAACGCTAATTGGTTCCACCTGGAGTCAAATCCTGCACACATTCGAGTTTTCTAGGAAGAAAGCTCCAGAAACCTGAGAAAACATGATATTTCTATCTGTAAACATGACATTGGATGCACTTGCCGAACAGGAAGATTGTGCTTTTCTCCAAAACCACTTTCACGGTGATTTTTGGTTAAATTCCACCCGAAATCCGCAACAATTTGTCCAGATACACCTAGATGAAAACAAAACTATCTGGTGTGTTGTGGCTATCTCAATCCCAGATCTTGCTACAGCCTCTGTGTTTGTTTGTGTTTTCTGGACATTCTCTATGGACTTGAAAGTTATGAATCCATTTTAGCATGTAAGTTTTTGTTTTTAGCTGCCAAACGCTAATTGGTTCCACCTGGGGTCAAATCCTGCGCACATTTGAGTTTTCTAGGAAGAAAGCTTCAGAAACCTGAGATAACATGATATTTATTTCTGTAAACATGACATTGGATGCATTTGCCGAACAGGAAGATTGTGCTTTTCTCCATAACCACTTTCACGGTGTATTTTGGTTAAATTTCACTTCAAAACTACAACAATTTGTCCAGATACTCCTGCATGTAAGCAAAATTATCTGGTGTGTTGTGGCTATCTCAATCCCAGATCTTGCTACAGCCTCTGTGTGTGTTTGTGTTTTCTGGACATTCTCTATGGACTTTACGGTTTTGAATGCATTTTAGCATGTAAGTTTTTGTTTTTAGCTGCCAAACGCTAATTGGTTCCACCTGGAGTCAAATCCTCCACACATTCGAGTTTTCTAGGAAGAAAGCTCCAGAAACCTGAGAAAACATGATATTTCTTTCTGCAAACATGACATTGGATGCATTTGCCGAACAGGAAGATTGTGATTTCCTCCAAAACTACTTTCAGGGTGATTTTTAGGTTAAATTTCACTTCAAAACTACAACAATTTGTCCAGATACTCCTGGATGTAAACAAAACTATCTGGTGTGTTGTGGCTATCTCAATCCCAGATCTTGCTACAGCCTCTGTGTTTGTTTGTGTTTTCTGGACATTCTCTATGGACTTTACGGTTTTGAATGCATTTTAGCATGTAAGTTTCTGTTTTAAGCTGCCAAACGCTAATTGGTTCCACCTGGAGTCAAATCCTGCACACATTCGAGTTTTCTAGGAAGAAAGCTCCAGAAACCTGAGAAAACATGATATTTCTTTCTGTAAACATGACATTGGATGCATTTGCCGAACAGGAAGATTGTGCTTTTCTCCAAAACCACTTTCACGGTGATTTTTGGTTAAATTCCACCCGAAATCCGCAACAATTTGTCCAGATACACCTAGATGAAAACAAAATTATCTGCTGTGTTGTGGCTATCTCAATCCCAGATCTTGCTACAGCCTCTGTGTTTGTTTGTGTTTTCTGTACATTCTCTATGGACTTGAAAGTTATGAATCCATTTTAGCATGTAAGTTTTTGTTTTTAGCTGCCAAACGCTAATTGGTTCCACCTGGGGTCAAATCCTGCGCACATTTGAGTTTTCTAGGAAGAAAGCTTCAGAAACCTGAGATAACATGGTATTTATTTCTTTAAACATGACATTGGATGCATTTGCCGTACAGGAAGATTGTGCTTTTCTCCATAACCACTTTCACGGTGTATTTTGGTTAAATTTCACTTCAAAACTACAACAATTTGTCCAGATACTCCTGCATGTAAGCAAAACTATCTGGTGTGTTGTGGCTATCTCAATCCCAGATCTTGCTACAGCCTCTGTGTTTGTTTGTGTTTTCTGGACATTCTCTATGGACTTGAAAGTTATGAATGCATTTTAGCATGTAAGTTTTTGTTTTTAGCTGCCAAACGCTAATTGGTCCCACCTGGGGTCAAATCCTCCACACATTCGAGTTTTCTAGGAAGAAAGCTCCAGAAACCTGAGAAAACATGATATTTCTTTCTGTAAACATGACATTGGATGCATTTGCCGAACAGGAAGATTGTGCTTTTCTCCAAAACCACTTTCACGGTGATTTTTGGTTAAATTTCACCCGAAATCCACAACAATTTGTCCAGATACTCCTGCATGTAAGCAAAACTATCTGGTGTGTTGTGGCTATCTCAATCCCAGATCTTGCTACAGCCTCTGTGTGTGTTTGTGTTTTCTGGACATTCTCTATGGACTTGAAAGTTATGAATCCATTTTAGCATATAAGTTTTTGTTATTAGCTGCCAAACGCTAATTGGTTCCACCTTGGGTCAAATCCTGCGCACATTCGAGTTTTCTAGGAAGAAAGCTTCAGAAACCTGAGATAACATGATATTTATTTCTTTAAACATGACATTGGATGCATTTGCCGAACAGGAAGATTGTGCTTTTCTCCAAAACCACTTTCACTGTGTATTTTGGTTAAATTTCACTTCAAAACTACAACAATTTGTCCAGATACTCCTGCATGTAAGCAAAATTATCTGGTGTGTTGTGGCTATCTCAATCCCAGATCTTGCTACAGCCTCTGTGTGAGTTTGTGTTTTCTGGACATTCTCTATGGACTTTACGGTTTTGAATGCATTTTAGCATGTAAGTTTTTGTTTTTAGCTGCCAAACGCTAATTGGTTCCACCTGGAGTCAAATCCTCCACACATTCGAGTTTTCTAGGAAGAAAGCTCCAGAAACCTGAGAAAACATGATATTTCTTTCTGCAAACATGACATTGGATGCATTTGCCGAACAGGAAGATTGTGATTTCCTCCAAAACCACTTTCACGGTGATTTTTAGGTTAAATTTCACTTCAAAACTACAACAATTTCTCCAGATACTCCTGGATGTAAACAGAACTATCTGGTGTGTTGTGGCTATCTCAATCCCAGATCTTGCTACAGCCTCTGTGTTTGTTTGTGTTTTCTGGACACTCTCTATGGACTTTACGGTTTTGAATGCATTTTAGCATGTAAGTTTCTGTTTTTAGCTGCCAAACGCTAATTGGTTCCACCTGGAGTCAAATCCTCCACACATTCGAGTTTTCTAGGAAGAAAGCTCCAGAAACCTGAGAAAACATGATATTTCTATCTGTAAACATGACATTGGATGCATTTGCCGAACAGGAAGATTGTGCTTTTCTCCAAAACCACTTTCACGGTGATTTTTGGTTAAATTCCACCCGAAATCCACAACAATTTGTCCAGATACACCTAGATGAAAACAAAATTATCTGGTGTGTTGTGGCTATCTCAATCCCAGATCTTGCTACAGCCTCTGTGTTTGTTTGTGTTTTCTGGACATTCTCTATGGACTTGAAAGTTATGAATCCATTTTAGCATGTAAGTTTTTGTTTTTAGCTGCCAAACGCTAATTGGTTCCACCTGGGGTCAAATCCTGCGCACATTTGAGTTTTCTAGGAAGAAAGCTTCAGAAACCTGAGATAACATGATATTTATTTCTTTAAACATGACATTGGATGCATTTGCCGAACAGGAATATTGTGCTTTTCTCCATAACCACTTTCACGGTGTATTTTGGTTAAATTTCACTTCAAAACTACAACAATTTGTCCAGATACTCCTGCATGTAAGCAAAACTATCTGGTGTGTTGTGGCTATCTCAATCCCAGATCTTGCTACAGCCTCTGTGTTTGTTTGTGTTTTCTGGACATTCTCTATGGACTTGAAAGTTATGAATGCATTTTAGCATGTAAGTTTTTGTTTTTAGCTGCCAAACGCTAATTGGTTCCACCTGGGGTCAAATCCTCCACACATTCGAGTTTTCTAGGAAGAAAGCTCCAGAAACCTGAGAAAACATGATATTTCTTTCTGTAAACATGACATTGGATGCATTTCCCGAACAGGAAGATTGTGCTTTTCTCCAAAACCACTTTCACGGTGATTTTTGGTTAAATTTCACCCGAAATCCACAACAATTTGTCCAGATACTCCTGCATGTAAGCAAAACAATCTGGTGTGTTGTGGCTATCTCAATCCCAGATCTTGCTACAGCCTCTGTGTGTGTTTGTGTTTTCTGGACATTCTCTATGGACTTGAAAGTTATGAATCCATTTTAGCATATAAGTTTTTGTTATTAGCTGCCAAACGCTAATTGGTTCCACCTGGGGTCAAATCCTGCGCACATTCGAGTTTTCTAGGAAGAAAGCTTCAGAAACCTGAGATAACATGATATTTATTTCTTTAAACATGACATTGGATGCATTTGCCGAACAGGAAGATTGTGCTTTTCTCCAAAACCACTTTCACTGTGTATTTTGGTTAAATTTCACTTCAAAACTACAACAATTTGTCCAGATACTCCTGCATGTAAGCAAAATTATCTGGTGTGTTGTGGCTATCTCAATCCCAGATCTTGCTACAGCCTCTGTGTGAGTTTGTGTTTTCTGGACATTCTCTATGGACTTTAAGGTTTTGAATGCATTTTAGCATGTAAGTTTTTGTTTTTAGCTGCCAAACGCTAATTGGTTCCACCTGGAGTCAAATCCTCCACACATTCGAGTTTTCTAGGAAGAAAGCTCCAGAAACCTGAGAAAACATGATATTTCTTTCTGCAAACATGACATTGGATGCATTTGCCGAACAGGAAGATTGTGATTTCCTCCAAAACCACTTTCAGGGTGATTTTTAGGTTAAATTTCACTTCAAAACTACAACAATTTGTCCAGATACTCCTGGATGTAAACAGAACTATCTGGTGTGTTGTGGCTATCTCAATCCCAGATCTTGCTACAGCCTCTGTGTTTGTTTGTGTTTTCTGGACACTCTCTATGGACTTTTCGGTTTTGAATGCATTTTAGCATGTAAGTTTCTGTTTTTAGCTGCCAAACGCTAATTGGTTCCACCTGGAGTCAAATCCTCCACACATTCGAGTTTTCTAGGAAGAAAGCTCCAGAAACCTGAGAAAACATGATATTTCTATCTGTAAACATGACATTGGATGCATTTGCCGAACAGGAAGATTGTGCTTTTCTCCAAAACCACTTTCACGGTGATTTTTGGTTAAATTCCACCCGAAATCCACAACAATTTGTCCAGATACACCTAGATGAAAACAAAATTATCTGGTGTGTTGTGGCTATCTCAATCCCAGATCTTGCTACAGCCTCTGTGTTTGTTTGTGTTTTCTGGACATTCTCTATGGACTTGAAAGTTATGAATGCATTTTAGCATGTAAGTTTTTGTTTTTAGCTACCAAACGCTAATTGGCTCCACCTGGGGTCAAATCCTGCGCACATTCGAGTTTTCTAGGAAGAAAGCTTCAGAAACCTGAGAAAACATGATATTTATTTCTTTAAACATGACATTGGATGCATTTGCCGAACAGGAAGATTGTGCTTTTCTCCAAAACCACTTTCACTGTGTATTTTGGTTAAATTTCACTTCAAAACTACAACAATTTGTCCAGATACTCCTGGATGTAAACAAAACTATCTGGTGTGTTGTGGCTATCTCAATCCCAGATCTTGCTACAGCCTCTGTGTGTGTTTGTGTTTTCTGGACATTCTCTATGGACTTGAAAGTTATGAATGCATTTTAGCATGTAAGTTTTTGTTTTTAGCTGCCAAACGCTAATTGGTCCCACCTGGGGTCAAATCCTCCACACATTCGAGTTTTCTAGGAAGAAAGCTCCAGAAACCTGAGAAAACATGATATTTCTTTCTGTAAACATGACATTGGATGCATTTGCCGAACAGGAAGATTGTGCTTTTCTCCAAAACCACTTTCACGGTGATTTTTGGTTAAATTTCACCCGAAATCCACAACAATTTGTCCAGATACTCCTGCATGTAAGCAAAACTATCTGGTGTGTTGTGGCTATCTCAATCCCAGATCTTGCTACAGCCTCTGTGTGTGTTTGTGTTTTCTGGACATTCTCTATGGACTTGAAAGTTATGAATCCATTTTAGCATATAAGTTTTTGTTATTAGCTGCCAAACGCTAATTGGTTCCACCTTGGGTCAAATCCTGCGCACATTCGAGTTTTCTAGGAAGAAAGCTTCAGAAACCTGAGATAACATGATATTTATTTCTTTAAACATGACATTGGATGCATTTGCCGAACAGGAAGATTGTGCTTTTCTCCAAAACCACTTTCACTGTGTATTTTGGTTAAATTTCACTTCAAAACTACAACAATTTGTCCAGATACTCCTGCATGTAAGCAAAATTATCTGGTGTGTTGTGGCTATCTCAATCCCAGATCTTGCTACAGCCTCTGTGTGAGTTTGTGTTTTCTGGACATTCTCTATGGACTTTACGGTTTTGAATGCATTTTAGCATGTAAGTTTTTGTTTTTAGCTGCCAAACGCTAATTGGTTCCACCTGGAGTCAAATCCTCCACACATTCGAGTTTTCTAGGAAGAAAGCTCCAGAAACCTGAGAAAACATGATATTTCTTTCTGCAAACATGACATTGGATGCATTTGCCGAACAGGAAGATTGTGATTTCCTCCAAAACCACTTTCACGGTGATTTTTAGGTTAAATTTCACTTCAAAACTACAACAATTTCTCCAGATACTCCTGGATGTAAACAGAACTATCTGGTGTGTTGTGGCTATCTCAATCCCAGATCTTGCTACAGCCTCTGTGTTTGTTTGTGTTTTCTGGACACTCTCTATGGACTTTACGGTTTTGAATGCATTTTAGCATGTAAGTTTCTGTTTTTAGCTGCCAAACGCTAATTGGTTCCACCTGGAGTCAAATCCTCCACACATTCGAGTTTTCTAGGAAGAAAGCTCCAGAAACCTGAGAAAACATGATATTTCTTTCTGTAAACATGACATTGGATGCATTTGCCGAACAGGAAGATTGTGCTTTTCTCCAAAACCACTTTCACGGTGATTTTTGGTTAAATTCCACCCGAAATCCACAACAATTTGTCCAGATACACCTAGATGAAAACAAAATTATCTGGTGTGTTGTGGCTATCTCAATCCCAGATCTTGCTACAGCCTCTGTGTTTGTTTGTGTTTTCTGGACATTCTCTATGGACTTGAAAGTTATGAATCCATTTTAGCATGTAAGTTTTTGTTTTTAGCTGCCAAACGCTAATTGGTTCCACCTGGGGTCAAATCCTGCGCACATTTGAGTTTTCTAGGAAGAAAGCTTCAGAAACCTGAGATAACATGATATTTATTTCTTTAAACATGACATTGGATGCATTTGCCGAACAGGAATATTGTGCTTTTCTCCATAACCACTTTCACGGTGTATTTTGGTTAAATTTCACTTCAAAACTACAACAATTTGTCCAGATACTCCTGCATGTAAGCAAAATTATCTGGTGTGTTGTGGCTATCTCAATCCCAGATCTTGCTACAGCCTCTGTGTTTGTTTGTGTTTTCTGGACATTCTCTATGGACTTGAAAGTTATGAATGCATTTTAGCATGTAAGTTTTTGTTTTTAGCTGCCAAACGCTAATTGGTTCCACCTGGGGTCAAATCCTCCACACATTCGAGTTTTCTAGGAAGAAAGCTCCAGAAACCTGAGAAAACATGATATTTCTTTCTGTAAACATGACATTGGATGCATTTCCCGAACAGGAAGATTGTGCTTTTCTCCAAAACCACTTTCACGGTGATTTTTGGTTAAATTTCACCCGAAATCCACAACAATTTGTCCAGATACTCCTGCATGTAAGCAAAACAATCTGGTGTGTTGTGGCTATCTCAATCCCAGATCTTGCTACAGCCTCTGTGTGTGTTTGTGTTTTCTGGACATTCTCTATGGACTTGAAAGTTATGAATCCATTTTAGCATATAAGTTTTTGTTATTAGCTGCCAAACGCTAATTGGTTCCACCTGGGGTCAAATCCTGCGCACATTCGAGTTTTCTAGGAAGAAAGCTTCAGAAACCTGAGATAACATGATATTTATTTCTTTAAACATGACATTGGATGCATTTGCCGAACAGGAAGATTGTGCTTTTCTCCAAAACCACTTTCACTGTGTATTTTGGTTAAATTTCACTTCAAAACTACAACAATTTGTCCAGATACTCCTGCATGTAAGCAAAATTATCTGGTGTGTTGTGGCTATCTCAATCCCAGATCTTGCTACAGCCTCTGTGTGAGTTTGTGTTTTCTGGACATTCTCTATGGACTTTAAGGTTTTGAATGCATTTTAGCATGTAAGTTTTTGTTTTTAGCTGCCAAACGCTAATTGGTTCCACCTGGAGTCAAATCCTCCACACATTCGAGTTTTCTAGGAAGAAAGCTCCAGAAACCTGAGAAAACATGATATTTCTTTCTGCAAACATGACATTGGATGCATTTGCCGAACAGGAAGATTGTGATTTCCTCCAAAACCACTTTCAGGGTGATTTTTAGGTTAAATTTCACTTCAAAACTACAACAATTTGTCCAGATACTCCTGGATGTAAACAGAACTATCTGGTGTGTTGTGGCTATCTCAATCCCAGATCTTGCTACAGCCTCTGTGTTTGTTTGTGTTTTCTGGACACTCTCTATGGACTTTTCGGTTTTGAATGCATTTTAGCATGTAAGTTTCTGTTTTTAGCTGCCAAACGCTAATTGGTTCCACCTGGAGTCAAATCCTCCACACATTCGAGTTTTCTAGGAAGAAAGCTCCAGAAACCTGAGAAAACATGATATTTCTATCTGTAAACATGACATTGGATGCATTTGCCGAACAGGAAGATTGTGCTTTTCTCCAAAACCACTTTCACGGTGATTTTTGGTTAAATTCCACCCGAAATCCACAACAATTTGTCCAGATACACCTAGATGAAAACAAAATTATCTGGTGTGTTGTGGCTATCTCAATCCCAGATCTTGCTACAGCCTCTGTGTTTGTTTGTGTTTTCTGGACATTCTCTATGGACTTGAAAGTTATGAATGCATTTTAGCATGTAAGTTTTTGTTTTTAGCTACCAAACGCTAATTGGCTCCACCTGGGGTCAAATCCTGCGCACATTCGAGTTTTCTAGGAAGAAAGCTTCAGAAACCTGAGAAAACATGATATTTATTTCTTTAAACATGACATTGGATGCATTTGCCGAACAGGAAGATTGTGCTTTTCTCCAAAACCACTTTCACTGTGTATTTTGGTTAAATTTCACTTCAAAACTACAACAATTTGTCCAGATACTCCTGGATGTAAACAAAACTATCTGGTGTGTTGTGGCTATCTCAATCCCAGATCTTGCTACAGCCTCTGTGTTTGTTTGTTTTTTCTGGACATTCTCTATGGACTTGAAAGTTATGAATCCATTTTAGCATGTAAGTTTTTGTTTTTAGCTGCCAAACGCTAATTGGTTCCACCTGGGGTCAAATCCTGCGCACATTCGAGTTTTCTAGGAAGAAAGCTTCAGAAACCTGAGATAACATGATATTTATTTCTTTAAACATGACATTGGATGCATTTGCCGAACAGGAAGATTGTGCTTTTCTCCAAAACCACTTTCACTGTGTATTTTGGTTAAATTTCACTTCAAAACTACAACAATTTGTCCAGATACTCCTGCATGTAAGCAAAATTATCTGGTGTGTTGTGGCTATCTCAATCCCAGATCTTGCTACAGCCTCTGTGTGTGTTTGTGTTTTCTGGACATTCTCTATGGACTTTACGGTTTTGAATGCATTTTAGCATGTAAGTTTTTGTTTTTAGCTGCCAAACGCTCATTGGTTCCACCTGGAGTCAAATCCTCCACACATTCGAGTTTTCTAGGAAGAAAGCTCCAGAAACCTGAGAAAACATGATATTTCTTTCTGCAAACATGACATTGGATGCATTTGCCGAACAGGAAGATTGTGCTTTTCTCCAAAACCACTTTCACGGTGATTTTTGGTTAAATTCCACCCGAAATCCACAACAATTTGTCCAGATACACCTAGATGAAAACAAAACTATCTGGTGTGTTGTGGCTATCTCAATCCCAGATCTTGCTACAGCCTCTGTGTTTGTTTGTGTTTTCTGGACACTCTCTATGGACTTTAAGGTTTTGAATGCATTTTAGCATGTAAGTTTCTGTTTTTAGCTGCCAAACGCTAATTGGTTCCACTTGGAGTCAAATCCTGCACACATTCGAGTTTTCTAGGAAGAAAGCTCCAGAAACCTGAGAAAACATGATATTTCTATCTGTAAACATGACATTGGATGCATTTGCCGAACAGGAAGATTGTGCTTTTCTCCAAAACCACTTTCACGGTGATTTTTGGTTAAATTCCACCCGAAATCCACAACAATTTGTCCAGATACACCTAGATGAAAACAAAATTATCTGGTGTGTTGTGGCTATCTCAATCCCAGATCTTGCTACAGCCTCTGTGTCTGTTTGTGTTTTCTGGACATTCTCTATGGACTTGAAAGTTATGAATCCATTTTAGCATGTAAGTTTTTGTTTTTAGCTGCCAAACGCTAATTGGCTCCACCTGGGGTCAATTCCTCCACACATTCGAGTTTTCTAGGAAGAAAGCTTCAGAAACCTGAGAAAACATGATATTTCTTTCTGCAAACATGACATTGGATGCATTTGCCGAACAGGAAGATTGTGCTTTTCTCCAAAACCACTTTCACGGTGTATTTTGGTTAAATTTCACTTCAAAACTACAACAATTTGTCCAGATACTCCTGCATGTAAGCAAAACTATCTGGTGTGTTGTGGCTATCTCAATCCCAGATCTTGCTACAGCCTCTGTGTTTGTTTGTGTTTTCTGGACATTCTCTATGGACTTTACGGTTTTGAATGCATTTTAGCATGTAAGTTTCTGTTTTTAGCTGCCAAACGCTAATTGGTTCCACCTGGAGTCAAATCCTGCACACATTCGAGTTTTCTAGGAAGAAAGCTCCAGAAACCTGAGAAAACATGATATTTCTTTCTGCAAACATGATATTGGATGCATTTGCCGAACAGGAAGATTGTGATTTCCTCCAAAACCACTTTCAGTTTGATTTTTAGGTTAAATTTCACTTCAAAACTACAACAATTTGTCCAGATACTCCTGGATGTAAACAAAACTATCTGGTGTGTTGTGGCTATCTCAATCCCAGATCTTGCTACAGCCTCTGTGTGTGTTTGTGTTTTCTGGACATTCTCTATGGACTTGAAAGTTATGAATCCATTTTAGCATGTAAGTTTTTGTTTTTAGCTGCCAAACGCTAATTGGTTCCACCTGGAGTCAAATCCTCCACACATTCAAGTTTTCTAGGAAGAAAGCTTCAGAAACCTGAGAAAACATGATATTTCTTTCTGTAAACATGACGTTGGATGCATTTGCCGAACAGGAAGATTGTGCTTTCCTCCAAAACCACTTTCACGGTGATTTTTGGTTAAATTCCACCCGAAATCCACAACAATTTGTCCAGATACACCTAGATGAAAACAAAATTATCTGCTGTGTTGTGGCTATCTCAATCCCAGATCTTGCTACAGCCTCTGTGTTTGTTTGTGTTTTCTGGACATTCTCTATGGACTTTACGGTTTTGAATGCATTTTAGCATGTAAGTTTCGGTTTTTAGCTGCCAAACGCTAATTGGTTCCACCTGGAGTCAAATCCTCCACACATTCGAGTTTTCTAGGAAGAAAGCTGCAGAAACCTGAGAAAACATGATATTTCTTTCTGTAAACATGACATTGGATGCATTTGCCGAACAGGAAGATTGTGCTTTTCTCCAAAACCACTTTCACGGTGATTTTTGGTTAAATTTCACTTCAAAACCAAAAGAATTTGTCCAGATACTCCTGGATGAAAACAATACTAATTGGTGTGTTGTGGCTATCTCAATCCCAGATCTTGCTACAGCCTCTGTGTGTGTTTGTGTTTTCTGGACATTCTCTATGGACTTTACGGTTTTGAATGCATTTTAGCATGTAAGATTTTGTTTTTAGCTGCCAAACGCTAATTGGTTCCACCTGGATTCAAATCCTCCACACATTCGAGTTTTCTAGGAAGAAAGCTCCAGAAACCTGAGAAAACATGATAGTTCTTTCTGCAAACATGACATTGGATGCATTTGCTGAACAGGAAGATTGTGCTTTTCTCCAAAACCACTTTCACGGTGATTTTTGGTTAAATTCCACCCGAAATCCACAACAATTTGTCCAGATACACCTAGATGAAAACAAAACTATCTGGTGTGTTGTGGCTATCTCAATCCCAGATTTTGCTACAGCCTCTGTGTTTGTTTGTGTTTTCTGGACATTCTCTATGGACTTTACGGTTTTGAATGCATTTTAGCATGTACGTTTCTGTTTTTAGCTGCCAAACGCTAATTGGTTCCACCTGGAGTCAAATCCTCCACACATTCAAGTTTTCTAGGACGAAAGCTCCAGAAACCTGAGAAAACATGATATTTCTTTCTGTAAACATGACATTGGATGCATTTGCCGAACAGGAAGATTGTGCTTTTCTCCAAAACCACTTTCACGGTGATTTTTGGTTAAATTTCACCCGAAATCCACCACAATTTGTCCAGATACTCGTGGATGACAACAAAACTATCTGGTGTGTTGTGGCTATCTCAATCCCAGATCTTGCTACAGCCTCTGTGTTTGTTTGTGTTTTCTGGACATTCTCTATGGACTGTACGGTTTTGAATGCATTTTAGCATGTAAGTTTTTGTTTTTAGCTGCCAAACGCTAATTGGTTCCACCTGGAGTCAAATCCTCCACACATTCGAGTTTTCTAGGAAGAAAGCTGCAGAAACCTGAGAAAACATGATAGTTCTTTCTGTAAACATGACATTGGATGCATTTGCCGAACAGGAAGATTGTGCTTTTCTCCAAAATACTTTCACGGTGATTTTTTGGTTAAATTTCACTTCAAAACAAAATCAATTTGTCCAGATACTCCTGGATGTAAACAAAACTATCTGGTGTGTTGTGGCTATCTCAGTCCCAGATCTTGCTACAGCCTCTGTGTTTGTTTGTGTTTTCTGGACATTCTCTATCGACTTTACGGTTTTGAATGCATTTTAGCATGTAAGTTTTTGTTTTTAGCTGCCAAACGCTATTTGGTTCCACCTGGGGTCAAATCCTCCACACATTCGAGTTTTCTAGGAAGAAAGCTCCAGAAACCTGAGGAAACATGATATTTCTTTCTGTAAACATGACATTGGATGCATTTGCCGAACAGGAAGATTGTGCTTTTCTCCAAAACCACTTTCAGGGTGATTTTTGGTTAAATTCCACCCGAAATCCACAACAATTTGTCCAGATACACCTAGATGAAAACAAAACTATCTGGTGTGTTGTGGCTATCTCAATCCCAGATCTTGCTACAGCCTCTGTGTTTGTTTGTGTTTTCTGGACATTCTCTATGGACTGTACGGTTTTGAATACATTTTAGCATGTAAGTTTTTGTTTTTAGCTGCCAAACGCTAATTGGTTCCACCTGGAGTCAAATCCTCCACACATTCGAATATTCTAGGAAGAAAGCTTCAGAAACCTGAGAAAACATGATAGTTCTTTCTGTAAACATGACATTGGATGCATTTGCCGAACAGGAAGATTGTGCTTTTCTCCAAAACCACTTTCACGGTGATTTTTGGTTAAATTTCACCCGAAATCCACCACAATTTGTCCAGATACTCGTGGATGACAACAAAACTATCTGGTGTGTTGTGGCTATCTCAATCCCAGATCTTGCTACAGCCTCTGTGTTTGTTTGTGTTTTCTGGACATTCTCTATGGACTGTACGGTTTTGAATGCATTTTAGCATGTAAGTTTTTGTTTTTAGCTGCCAAACGCTAATTGGTTCCACCTGGAGTCAAATCCTCCACACATTCGAGTTTTCTAGGAAGAAAGCTGCAGAAACCTGAGAAAACATGATAGTTCTTTCTGTAAACATGACATTGGATGCATTTGCCGAACAGGAAGATTGTGCTTTTCTCCAAAATACTTTCACGGTGATTTTTTGGTTAAATTTCACTTCAAAACAAAATCAATTTGTCCAGATACTCCTGGATGTAAACAAAACTATCTGGTGTGTTGTGGCTCTCAGTCCCAGATCTTGCTACAGCCTCTGTGTTTGTTTGTGTTTTCTGGACATTCTCTATGGACTTTATGGTTTTGAATGCTTTTTGGCATGTAAGTTTCTGTTTTTAGCTGCCAAACTCTAATTGGTTCCACCTGGAGTCAAATGCTCCACACACTCGAGTTTTCTAGGAGGAAAGCTCCAGAAACCTGAGAAAACATGATATTTCTTCAGTAAACATGACATTGGATGCCATTGCCGAACAGGAAGATTGTGCTTTTCTCCAAAACCACTTTCACGGTGATTTTTGGTTAAATTTCACCCGAAATCCACAACAATTTGTGCAGATACTCCTGAATGAAAACAAAACTATCTGGTGTGTTGTGGCTATCTCAATCCCAGATCTTGCTACAGCCTCTGTGTTTGTTTGTGTTTTCTGGACATTCTCTATGGACTGTACGGTTTTGAATACATTTTAGCATGTAAGTTTTTGTTTTTAGCTGCCAAACGCTAATTGGTTCCACCTGGAGTCAAATCCTCCACACATTCGAGTTTTCTAGGAAGAAAGCTTCAGAAACCTGAGAAAACATGATAGTTCTTTCTGTAAACATGACATTGGATGCATTTGCCGAACAGGACGATTGTGCTTTTCTCCAAAATACTTTCACGGTGATTTTTTGGTTAAATTTCACTTCAAAACTACAACAATTTGTCCAGATACTCCTGGATGTAAACAAAACTATCTGGTGTGTTGTGGCTATCTCAATCCCAGATCTTGCTACAGCCTCTGTGTTTTTTTGTGTTTTCTGGACATTCTCTATCGATTTTACGGTTTTGAATGCATTTTAGCATGTAAGGTTTTGTTTTTAGCTGCCAAACGCTAATTGGTTCCACCTGGGGTCAAATCCTGCGCACATTCGAGTTTTCTAGGAAGAATGCTTCAGAAACCTGAGAAAACATGATATTTCTTTCTGTAAACATGACATTGGATGCATTTGCCGAACAGGAAGATTGTGCTTTTCTCCAAAACCACTTTCAGGGTGATTTTTGGTTAAATTCCACCCGAAATCCACAACAATTTGTCCAGATACTCGTGGATGACAACAAAACTATCTGGTGTGTTGTGGCTATCTCAATCCCAGATCTTGCTACAGCCTCTGTGTTTGTTTGTGTTTTCTGGACATTCTCTATGGATTGTACGGTTTTGAATACATTTTAGCATGTAAGTTTTTGTTTTTAGCTGCCAAACGCTAATTGGTTCCACCTGGGGTCAAATCCTCCACACATTCGAGTTTTCTAGGAAGAAAGCTCCGGAAACCTGAGAAAACATGATAGTTCTTTCTCTAAACATGACATTGGATGCATTTGCCGAACAGGAAGATTGTGCTTTTCTCCAAAACCACTTTCACGGTGATTTTTGGTTAAATTCCACCCGAAATCAACAACAATTTGTCCAGATACACCTAGATGAAAACAAAACTATCTGGTGTGTTGTGGCTATCTCAATCCCAGATCTTGCTACAGCCTCTGTGTTTGTTTGTGTTTTCTGGACATTCTCTATGGACTGTACAGTTTTGAATGCATTTTAGCATGTAAGTTTTTGTTTTTAGCTGCCAAACGCTAATTGGTTCCACCTGGAGTCAAATCCTCCACACATTCGAGTTTTCTAGGAAGAAAGCTGCAGAAACCTTAGAAAACATGATAGTTCTTTCTGTAAACATGACATTGGATGCATTTGCCGAACAGGAAGATTGTGCTTTTCTCCAAAATACTTTCACGGTGATTTTTTGGTTAAATTTCACTTCAAAACAAAATCAATTTGTCCAGATACTCCTGGATGTAAACAAAACTATCTGGTGTGTTGTGGCTATCTCAGTCCCAGATCTTGCTACAGCCTCTGTGTTTGTTTGTGTTTTCTGGACATTCTCTATGGACTTTATGGTTTTGAATGCTTTTTGGCATGTAAGTTTCTGTTTTTAGCTGCCAAACTCTAATTGGTTCCACCTGGAGTCAAATGCTCCACACACTCGAGTTTTCTAGGAGGAAAGCTCCAGAAACCTGAGAAAACATGATATTTCTTCAGTAAACATGACATTGGATGCCATTGCCGAACAGGAAGATTGTGCTTTTCTCCAAAACCACTTTCACAGTGATTTTTGGTTAAATTTCACCCGAAATCCACAACAATTTGTGCAGATACTCCTGAATGAAAACAAAACTATCTGGTGTGTTGTGGCTATCTCAATCCCAGATCTTTCTACAGCCTCTGTGTTTGTTTGTGTTTTCTGGACATTCTCTATAGACTTTACGGTTTTGAATGCATTTTAGCATGTAAGTTTTTGTTTTTAGCTGCCAAACGCTAATTGGTTCCACCTGGGGTCAAATCCTGCGCACATTCGAGTTTTCTAGGAAGAAAGCACCAGAAACCTGAGAAAACATAATAGGTCTTTCTGTAAACATGACATTGGATGCATTTGCCGAACAGGAAGATTGTGCTTTTCTCCAAAACCACTTTCACGGTTATTTTTGGTTAAATTCCACCCGAAATCCACAACAATTTGTCCAGATACAGCTAGATGAAAACAAAACTATCTGGTGTGTTGTGGCTATCTCAATCCCAGATCTTGCTACAGCCTCTGTGTTTGTTTGTGTTTTCTGGACATTCTCTATGGACTTTAAGGTTTTGGATGCATTTTAGCATGTAAGTTTTTGTTTTTAGCTGCCAAACGCTAATTGGTTCCACCTGGAGTCAAATCCTCCACACATTCGAGTTTTCTAGGAAGAAAGCTTCAGAAACCTGAGAAAACATGATATTTCTTTCTGTAAACATGACATTGGATGCATTTGCCGAACAGGAAGATTGTGCTTTTCTCCAAAACCACTTTCACGGTGATTTTTGGTTAAATTTCACCCGAAATTCACCACAATTTGTCCAGATACTCGTGGATGACAACAAAACTATCTGGTGTGTTGTGGCTATCTCAATCCCAGATCTTGCTACAGCCTCTGTGTGTGTTTGTGTTATCTGGACATCCTCTATGGACTGTACGGTTTTGAATACATTTTAGCATGTAAGTTTTTGTTTTTAGCTGCCAAACGCTAATTGGTTCCACCTGGAGTCAAATCCTCCACACATTCGAGTTTTCTAGGAAGAAAGCTGCAGAAACCTGAGAAAACATGATAGTTCTTTCTGTAAACATGACATTGGATGCATTTGCTGAACAGGAAGATTGTGCTTTTCTCCAAAATACTTTCACGGTGATTTTTTGGTTAAATTTCACTTCAAAACTACAACAATTTGTCCAGATACTCCTGGATGTAAACAAAACTATCTGGTGTGTTGTGGCTATCTCAATCCCAGATCTTGCTACAGCCTCTGTGTTTGTTTGTGTTTTCTGGACATTCTCTATCGATTTTACGGTTTTGAATGTATTTTAGCATGTAAGGTTTTGTTTTTAGCTGCCAAACGCTAATTGGTTCCACCTGGGGTCAAATCCTGCGCACATTCGAGTTTTCTAGGAAGAATGCTTCAGAAACCTGAGAAAACATGATATTTCTTTCTGTAAACATGACATTGGATGCATTTGCCGAACAGGAAGATTGTGCTTTTCTCCAAAACCACTTTCAGGGTGATTTTTGGTTAAATTCCACCCGAAATCCACAACAATTTGTCCAGATACACCTAGATGAAACAAAACTATCTGGTGTGTTGTGGCTATCTCCATACCAGATCTTGCTACAGCCTCTGTGTTTGTTTGTGTTTTCTGGACATTCTCTATGGACTGTACGGTTTTGAATACATTTTAGCATGTAAGTTTTTGTTTTTAGCTGCCAAACGCTAATTGGTTCCACCTGGGGTCAAATCCTGCGCACATTCGAGTTTTCTAGGAAGAAAGCTCCAGAAACCTGAGAAAACATGATATTTCTTTCTGTAAACATGACATTGGATGCATTTGCTGAACAGGAAGATTGTGCTTTTCTCCAAAACCACTTTCACGGTGATTTTTGGTTAAATTCCACCCGAAATCCACAACAATTTGTCCAGATACACCTAGATGAAAACAAAACTATCTGGTGTGTTGTGGCTATCTCAATCCCAGATCTTGCTACAGCCTCTGTGTTTGTTTGTGTTTTCTGGACATTCTCTATGGACTGTACGGTTTTGAATACATTTTAGCATGTAAGTTTTTGTTTTTAGCTGCCAAACGCTCATTGGTTCCACCTGGAGTCAAATCCTCCACACATTCGAGTTTTCTAGGAAGAAAGCTGAAGAAACCTGAGAAAACATTACAGTTCTTTCTGTAAACATGACATTGGATGCATTTGCCGAACAGAAAGATTGTGCTTTTCTCTAAAATACTTTCACGGTGATTTTTTGGTTAAATTTCACTTCAAAACTACAACAATTTGTCCAGATACTCCTGGATGAAAACAAAACTATCTGGTGTGTTGTGGCTATCTCAATCCCAGATCTTGCTACAGCCTCTGTGTTTGTTTGTGTTTTCTGGACATTCTCTATGGACTTTATGGTTTTGAATGCTTTTTGGCATGTAAGTTTCTGTTTTTAGCTGCCAAACTCTAATTGGTTCCACCTGGAGTCAAATGCTCCACACACTCGAGTTTTCTAGGAGGAAAGCTCCAGAAACCTGAGAAAACATGATATTTCTTCAGTAAACATGACATTGGATGCCATTGCCGAACAGGAAGATTGTGCTTTTCTCCAAAACCACTTTCACAGTGATTTTTGGTTAAATTTCACCCGAAATCCACAACAATTTGTGCAGATACTCCTGAATGAAAACAAAACTATCTGGTGTGTTGTGGCTATCTCAATCCCAGATCTTGCTACAGCCTCTGTGTTTGTTTGTGTTTTCTGGACATTCTCTATAGACTTTACGGTTTTGAATGCATTTTAGCATGTAAGTTTTTGTTTTTAGCTGCCAAACGCTAATTGGTTCCACCTGGAGTCAAATCCTCCACACATTCGAGTTTTCTAGGAAGAAAGCACCAGAAACCTGAGAAAACATAATAGGTCTTTCTGTAAACATGACATTGGATGCATTTGCCGAACAGGAAGATTGTGCTTTTCTCCAAAACCACTTTCACGGTGATTTTTGGTTAAATTCCACCCGAAATCCACAACAATTTCTCCAGATACACCTAGATGAAAACAAAACTATCTGGTGTGTTGTGGCTATCTCAATCCCAGATCTTTCTACAGCCTCTGTGTTTGTTTGTGTTTTCTGGACATTCTCTATGGACTGTACGGTTTTGAATACATTTTAGCATGTAAGTTTTTGTTTTTAGCTGCCAAACGCTCATTGGTTCCACCTGGAGTCAAATCCTCCACACATTCGAGTTTTCTAGGAAGAAAGCTGAAGAAACCTGAGAAAACATGACAGTTCTTTCTGTAAACATGACATTGGATGCATTTGCCGAACAGAAAGATTGTGCTTTTCTCCAAAATACTTTCACGGTGATTTTTTGGTTAAATTTCACTTCAAAACTACAACAATTTGTCCAGATACTCCTGGATGAAAACAAAACTATCTGGTGTGTTGTGGCTATCTCAATCCCAGATCTTGCTACAGCCTCTGTGTTTGTTTGTGTTTTCTGGACATTCTCTATGGACTTTATGGTTTTGAATGCTTTTTGGCATGTAAGTTTCTGTTTTTAGCTGCCAAACTCTAATTGGTTCCACCTGGAGTCAAATGCTCCACACACTCGAGTTTTCTAGGAGGAAAGCTCCAGAAACCTGAGAAAACATGATATTTCTTCAGTAAACATGACATTGGATGCCATTGCCGAACAGGAAGATTGTGCTTTTCTCCAAAACCACTTTCACAGTGATTTTTGGTTAAATTTCACCCAAAATCCACAACAATTTGTGCAGATACTCCTGAATGAAAACAAAACTATCTGGTGTGTTGTGGCTATCTCAATCCCAGATCTTGCTACAGCCTCTGTGTTTGTTTGTGTTTTCTGGACATTCTCTATAGACTTTACGGTTTTGAATGCATTTTAGCATGTAAGTTTTTGTTTTTAGCTGCCAAACGCTAATTGGTTCCACCTGGAGTCAAATCCTGCACACATTCGAGTTTTCTAGGAAGAAAGCTCCAGAAACCTGAGAAAACATGATATTTCTTTCTGTAAACATGACATTGGATGCACTTGCCAAACAGGAAGATTGTGCTTTTCTCCAAAACCACTTTCACGGTGATTTTTGGTTAAATTTCACCCGAAATCCACAACAATTTGTGCAGATACTCCTGGATGAAAACAAAACTATCTGGTGTGTTGTGGCTATCTCAATCCCAGATCTTGCTACAGCCTCTGTGTTTGTTTGTGTTTTCTGGACATTCTCTATAGACTTTACTGTTTTGAATGCATTTTAGCATGTAAGTTTTTGTTTTTAGCTGCCAAACGCTAATTGGTTCCACCTGGAGTCAAATCCTCCACACATTTGAGTTTTCTAGGAAGAAAGCTCCAGAAACCTGAGAAAACATGATATTTCTTTCTGTAAACATGACATTGGATGCACTTGCCGAACAGGAAGATTGTGCTTTTCTCCAAAACCACTTTCACGGTGATTTTTGGTTAAATTCCACCCGAAATCCACAACAATTTGTCCAGAAACACCTAGATGAAAACAAAACTATCTGGTGTGTTGTGGCTATCTCAATCCCAGATCTTGCTACAGCCTCTGTGTTTGTTTGTGTTTTCTGGACATTCTCTATGGACTTGAAAGTTATGAATCCATTTTAGCATGTAAGTTTTTGTTTTTAGCTGCCAAACGCTAATTGGTTCCACCTGGGGTCAAATCCTGCGCACATTCGAGTTTTCTTGGAAGAAAACTTCAGAAACCTGAGAAAACATGATATTTCTTTCTGTAAACATGACATTGGATGCATTTGCCGAACAGGAAGATTGTGCTTTTCTCCAAAACCACTTTCACGGTGTATTTTGGTTTAATTTCACTTCAAAACTACAACAATTTGTCCAGATACTCCTGGATGTAAGCAAAACTATCCGTTGTGTTGTGGCTATCTCAATCCCATATCTTGCTACAGCCTCTGTGTTTGTTTGTGTTTTCTGGACATTCTCTATGGACTTTACGGTTTTGAATGCATTTTAGCATGTAAGTTTTTGTTTTTAGCTGCCAAACGCTAATTGGTTCCACCTGGAGTCAAATCCTGCACACATTCGAGTTTTCTAGGAAGAAAGCTCCAGAAACCTGAGAAAACATGGTATTTCTTTCTGTAAACATGACATTGGATGCATTTGCCGAACAGGAAGATTGTGCTTTCCTCCAAAACCACTTTCAGGGTGATTTTTAGGTTAAATTTCACTTCAAAACTACAACAATTTGTCCAGATACTCCTGGATGAAAAGAAAACTATCTGGTGATTTTTAGCTATCTCAATCCCAGATCTTGCTACAGCCTCTGTGTGTGTTTGTGTTTTCTGGACATTCTCTATGGACTTTACGGTTTTGAATGCATTTTAGCATGTAATTTTTTGTTTTTAGCTGCCAAACGCTAATTGGTTCCACCTGGAGTCAAATACTCCACACATTCCAGTTTTCTAGGACGAAAGCTCCAGAAACCTGAGAATACATGATATTTCTTTCTGTAAACATGACATTGGATGCACTTGCCGAACAGGAAGATTGTGCTTTTCTCCAAAACCACTTTCACGGTGATTTTTGGTTAAATTTCACCCGAAATCCACAACAATTTGTGCAGATACTCCTGGATGAAAACAAAACTATCTGGTGTGTTGTGGCTATCTCAATCCCATATCTTGCTACAGCCTCTGTGTTTGTTTGTGTTTTCTGGACATTCTCTATGGACTTTACGGTTTTGAATGCATTTTAGCATGTAAGTTTTTGTTTTTAGCTGCCAAACGCTAATTCGTTCCACCTGGAGTCAAATCCTCCACACATTCGAGTTTTCTAGGAAGAAAGCTCCAGAAAACTGAGAAAACATGATAGTTCTTTCTGTAAACATGACATTGGATGCATTTGCCAAACAGGAAGATTGTGCTTTTCTCCAAAACCACTTTCATGGTGTATTTTGGTTTAATTTCACTTCAAAACTAGAACAATTTGTCCAGACACTCCTGGATGAAAACAAAACTCTCTGTTGTGTTATGGCTATCTCAATCCCAGATCTTGCTACAGCCTCTGTGTTTGTTTGTGTTTTCTGGACATTCTCTATGGACTTTACGGTTTTGAATGCATTTTAGCATGTAAGTTTTTGTTTTTAGCTGCCAAACACTAATTGGTTCCACCTGGAGTCAAATCCTCCACACATTCGAGTTTTCTAGGAAGAAAGCTCCAGAAACCTGAGAAAACATGATATTTCTTTCTGTAAACATGGCATTGGATGCATTTGCCAAACAGGAAGATTGTGCTTTACTCCAAAACCACTTTCAGGGTAATTTTTAGGTTAAATTTCAATTCAAAACTACAACAATTTGTCCAGACACCTCTGGATGAAAAAAAACTATCTGGTGATTTTTAGCTATCTCAATCCCAGATCTTGCTACAGCCTCTGTGTTTGTTTGTGTTTTATGGACATTCTCTATGGACTTCACGGTTTTGAATGCATTTTAGCATGTAAGTTTTTGTTTTTAGCTGCCAAACGCTAATTGGTTCCACCTGGAGTCAAATACTCCACACATTCCAGTTTTCTAGGATGAAAGCTCCAGAAACCTGAGAAAACATGATATTTCTTTCTGTAAACATGACATTGGATGCACTTGCCGAACAGGAAGATTGTGCTTTTCTCCAAAACCACTTTCACGGTAATTTTTAGTTAAATTTCACCCGAAATCCACAACAATTTGTCCAGATACTCCTGGATGAAAACAAAACTATCTGGTGTGTTGTGGCTATCTCAATCCCAGATCTTGCTACAGCCTCTGTGTTTGTTTGTGTTTTCTGGACATTCTCTATGGACTTGAAAGTTATGAATCCATTTTAGCATGTAAGTTTTTGTTTTTAGCTGCCAAACGCTAATTCGTTCCACCTGGGGTCAAATCCTGCGCACATTCGAGTTTTCTAGGAAGAAAGCTTCAGAAACCTGAGAAAACATGACATTTCTTTCTGTAAACATGACATTGGATGCAATTGCTGAACAGGAAGATTGT